>NC_080603.1:10772838-11073359 GCF_027887145.1 Ammospiza caudacuta | reverse complement strand
TTTCTTCTTCCTCCATGAAGCATCATTGCAGAAAATGTGGACAGGCAGTGTGTGGCAAGTGCAGCACCAAACGGTCGAGCTACCCAATCATGGGATTTGAGTTCCAGGTCCGTGTCTGTGATTCCTGTTATGAGTCCATCAAGGATGAAGAGTGAGTATGAGGGAGTAATAAGCTGTAGTAACACTGCTGGTGTGCAGAAACCCTTGGCCTTGCTCCACATCCACACACAGTGCTACACTGAGCTGACTCTCTGCTATTAGGCCTTGGGGACTGAAAGCACTGTGATGGCAGAGATGCCCCATCTGCCTCTGCTGGTGCATTTAGATCAGATCTGGAATTACAACATTTATATCCTTTTTTAGTTCTTCTTTTCCAGGAGCCCAGATCTAGACTTGAGATATATTTGTCTCAACATTTTAGTTTAGTTAAAAGCTATTGATTGCACTTAACATTGCTAAGTGGGGGCCAGGCAATGCATTTCAGCTGCCAGGATGTATATGCATTAGTTCATGTACACTTTTTAAAACTTTGGGAGTATTCTTCAGAGCTCAACATTATTTTCACCATTCAAGCAAATCAGGTTAAACATCATTTGCTGTCTTATTAAACCTGCCTTAGAAATGAAAGAACCCCTTTTCTTTTGGTATGAACAGAGTAATCAGATGTGAAAATTTTGTGAGTGTTTGGGATTTTTTGTTGTGTTATTGGATTTTTCATTATTGGGACTTTTTGTTTGCTTGGGGTTGGGTTGGGATTTTTTGAAAAGTAGGATGCTGTGCTCTAGTTGGCTTCTGTAGCCAGCAGGGGAAAAATGAACTTGACTTTGTTAACCAGGAATTAGAAGTATTTATTAATTCCATGTCTCACTTCTGCTCTAGTATTATTAACAGTCATGCTGCAGAAAATGTCACACCTATATAACTCCACAAGCAGTGGAGTTGTATGACTTGCTAATTTAATTCTGTCCCCTTTAATGTGGCACTGCAGCTCTTGGAATGGATTTATTAGTACTTAAGCAACCTAATTTTCTTTTAAGTTTATTTTGCACTGCTGTAATGATGCCATGAAGCTTCATCTGATGGCTGGCTTTCATTTCAATTGTTCTTGTGCAGCCGTACCTCCCTGGCAACCTTTCATGAAGGCAAACACAACATTTCACACATGTCCATGGACATCTCCAGAGGGCTAATGGTGACTTGTGGGAGCGACCGGATTGTGAAGGTATTGCTGCAACTCTTTCCTGCATTTCTAGGAGATATTTAATAGAGTTCATTTTTATGTATTCTTCCTTTCTTTCTGACATCTATTGCTACAAGTTATCTATTGTGTGAAGAAGGAATTGTATTTGCTAACTTGTTCTTCTGCAGCTGAATGAGGAAATGCCTTGTAACTCCACTATATGGAGTGCAGCTGTTGTGTCTCTGAGCAAACATAGCAGGCATGGGCAGCAGGAGAATCTGCCAGAGACACAGCCCTGAGGAAATGTGCAGGTTACTTTGCTCTGAGCTCCATGGCTTGGAGCATGGCCACTGAAAGCCCTTGTTATGGGACAGTGACATGGAGCTCAGACTGATACAGAGTCCTGCTGTGCCTGGGCTCTACATTCACCATGCTTGTCAGAACTGGGACTGTGCCATCCTGTTTGGCTCTAGGCATGTTTGTGACAAACTGCATAGCACTTGTTAAAAGAGACCTACACAGAAGTTCAAGACTCTTGAGCCCCAAATTTGGCTTTTGGTTTGTAAGGCTGCTGTAATTCTTTATGAGATTTTCCTCAAGCATAGGTTAAAAAGGAGTTGTTACCTTGTGTCCAGGGATATCTTTCTTTGCTTCTGTGCCTCTTGCAGAAGGAGCTGTGAGTCTGACACTGATGCTGTCTAATTCTCCACAATTCTCCTCCAGATCTGGGACATGACTCCAGTAGTTGGTTGCAGCCTTGCCACCGGGTTCTCTTCCCGCTGATCTCCTCCGTGGCAGGTTTATGCACCTTATGTACAGCAATATGCACCGAATGAATGGAACCCTCCTCAAGAATATTACTGCAAACACTGGTTGCTTGATTCTCCTCTTGCTGCTGTTCCAGGATGGACAGTCACCCTTGTAGAGCACAGCTTTTCTGTTGGGCTCCCCGGGATTCTCCGTGGTGCTGAAGCGCGGTTCCGCAGCCTCTCGGACTGACACAAATCTGCAATATGACACCTGGGTGGAAGGACCTGTTGTCTCTCAGTTTACATATGTAGTGTTAACAATGTGCTATCTCTGCTGATATATCTTGTACAGATACCTTGTAGCTAAAACATTACCAGAGTAAAATGAGTGTAGTAAATTCAATTTGTGCAAATAGTAAAATAACTTATTCTCTCGTCCAAAAAGCAGTTCTGTTGAAATGTTTCTGAGCAGTCACTGTCTAAATTGCCTCCAAAAGGTATCTTGGTTATTCCTATGGAAGGAGGAGATAGTTTCAAGTGGAAGGTAACTTCTTTCAGATGAGATAGTAAGAGAACCTTTGATCACACAAGATCTTTTATTGGCTTTCTTGTAGTGTTTGTCTTCAAGTTCAATTGTTAGTGAAATCACTTTTGTGGAACAGCTGTTCTGTGTAGGTAGCTGGTGAGTCTGCAAACAATCCTGGGCTTTTTATGTAGTGTTTTAGCATAGCTGATAAACTTCTGTAGTTATGAAAACGTGCAGCCCACCTACTCTAAAGACTGGCCACAGGTATGAGCCATGTACTCTGACAACTGTAATGTTGTTAGAATGGAAACCTAAACAAATCTGCCTTGTTACAAGGAACAGTTAAGAAAAAATGGCCAGCTAAATTTTAGAGATTTTCTGTGGAAAGGCTGATGTTCTTTAATGTTAGGGAACCTGTCTTTGCTAAAGTACAGCATAAATTCAAATACTGTCTTGATGTTGCTTCAAACAGATAAATACTGAGCAATAATTACTGAGGTACAGAACAGCTGCTTTTTTCCCTGCACCTAGGAGTGTTAATCCTGAGATACCTATATTGACCATTTCCTGTTTCAAAGCTGAGAAGTATGAAGAATAGCTGTGAGGCTTTTATGACTGTGCAGTTGGCACATAAAGGAAATAACTGGTGAGAGATACTGTCAGTAAACTGGTTTGTCAGTTGAGTGAATCTCCTATATTTGAATACTGTAAAGAAGAATTTATTTTGTAACTTTGGAAGTTAAGGTAATATGGCACAGAGTTTAAGCTTGGAGTGTCAAGATTTATCTGAAAACAAATGCAATATGTGTGAGGACAAAAAAAGGTAGGTCAGCTGGCCTGGAATAGGTGGTATTACACAATTATCAAAGGTAATGTGCTCTTTCTGGCAGAAGAGTTGAGGGTTAGACTGTCTTTACTTACAGCAACAATCAAGTGGTGCTATGAGTGTTAGTGAATTCAAGTCCTAGGTGTGTAACTTGACACTAATAATCTGCATTGGACCATGCTGTGGCTGAAATAGATTAAGATCATTAATACATGGTGATTCACTTGCATTTTAAGCCAAAAATCTGATAGTCTCCAAAGGGCATTAGAATCCAGAATATGATAGTTACTGTTACTTTGTCTGCTTTTCCATGGGCCTTCTCTGGAAGTTTTGTGAAGAGTTTTTATTTCCTGGCCTTATTGGGCCACTGAAGAATAAACAAAACCATCTTTTGTGGGGATCCCAAAACTTGTCTTGCCTTCAGTCCAGGATTTAGCACTTGTCACACCCATTTGATTCAACTCTGCCTACATGCTGTATAGCTTAGGTTTTTTGGGAAGGCTTATTTCTAAGATGTTGAGAGAAAGAACAGTTGCAGCTTTATGTTCTGAAGGCATTCACCCTTCTAAACCAGGAAGGGAAGTGTTGTGGGGTGAATAATCTCTGGAAAGTCTCTGCATTCACTTTCAGGTCCTCTCTGGTTCTGGAAGAGAATAGAAGCCTTCTCCCTCACAGCATGTAAGGCAGAACATGAATTACAGTGCTAGAATTGTTTAATATCCCACTGTAATAGGTTAGGAGGATCTAGGGTGTGAATTAAGGTGGGAGATTGATGTAGATGTGCAATGAGTACCATATTTTTCAACCCAGACATTGTGAAACCTATACTCATGATGCTGAGGTGTGACTCCTTTGCAGCTAGCACTCCAGAACTCAACTCTTTTAGTTCTGATTACTCAATGTGCCCCTGCTTAACACACTCCCTTCCCTGTGAATACTTCCTGTTTCTTTACATTATGTATTTGCCACTAGATAATATATTCTCTACTGCCTAAGGAATCTATTTTCTATAATTGATATACTTAAAGATTGTGTCAATTCAGATATAATGACAGTTATGGCCACTAAACCTTTAGTCTTTTAAGTATACTCTTGGTGTTGAATGAGTAATGCTCACAAACCACTAAAGAGAGAGTAGTTTTGTTTATAAACAGCTACTTGGAAGGCACTCATTCTCTCATCAAACTGAGCATACTTGGCTATGGCAGCTCAAGTGTGCAGTTACTGAGAAGCCTTGATTTGAAGCATTACAGATCTCGCTTGTGTAACCTCTTCCATTGGGGCAGGGAAGGGGAGCAAAGGGTACTAATATGTGTTAATTCTTTCCCAGTTGTATTTCTGTACCCTACATAGTTAAGAGAATCTAGATAAAACTGTCCTTTGCTCCTCCTTGTCTGTTTTTTAAATTTTGATTACATGTACAATAAAATATTTCTTGATATTCACTTAGTCTATTTGGATGATCCATCTTTTTTTTTCATCCTACGAAAACATGATGTGCATTTTGTGCTGTGGCTCTTCCTTTATATGCCCCATGTACAAATTGTAGAGAGAGCTACAATTCTGGGTTCTGGGAGAGCTTGTTGGGTGTGTTGTATTGGAACTGAATGAGCTGCAGCAGGGTCAAAGGCCCACAATGAACCAGTGAGCTGAGACATGAGCAACTGCTGTGTGATCCCAGTTGGGGATGTGTAACCTATCCTGTGTTCTGCTTGCCAGCTCATGCAGACATCATCTCTGCTTCATCTGGCTGCCCTTCAGAGCTCTGCAAAGGCTCTTACCTGCAGAGTACCACAGGATCCTTTCCTGAGATGCCTTGGACCTGTCTGAGGTGCCAAGGAAATGCTGATTTTGCTGGATGGGGTGAGGACAGCCTAAAATATATATACCGAGGACACAAACTGCAGCCACACAAGGTGGTTGCACTTGTGTCATGATACTTTCTCACAGGGAAAGGATGGAGATACACTGGAAAGCATCCTTATCCCTCACAGCTGCTCACAGGCTCAAATTCAGCACTGGCTAGCTGTGTAACACTAGGAATGTCTGAATGGTTGATTGATCAATGTTGGTTGATCAGTATGTTGTGTGGCTCACTGCTTCCTTGGGGTATTTGGGAGCCAGAGAGGGAATCTGGAAGGGTTTGACAAACTTGCCACCTTTGAATGAGGACTGAAGAGCCTGTGTGGTATATAATAATTTTGTAGAGTTGTTTGGTTTTTTTTTTAACATGGTATGTCTCATTTTGAACTGCTTAAACTTCTCACATTTCCAGTGAAAAGTGACTGGAAAAAATGAAGCTGTTGCTGATTTATAGTCAGAAAAGCCTGTTTAGTTGTCTGTGTAGATAATCTTATGTTTTGAATAAGGCATATGAACTTTAGTTAAAGTATCATATCATCAAAGAAGATGCTGGAAAATTGCAAATGGTGTACTTGTAGTCAAAGCACAAAAATAGATGTATTGGTTTTCTAACTGAGAATGCACAGTTGATCACTTCTCAAATTCCTGATATTGAAAACTTCATTTAAGTTTCAGATAGCTGTGCCAGGTCTTAGTACCTGTAGTGTTGACTTTACTCATTGAGGAGATTTAGAATACATCAGATGCAGGAAAAGGACAGATTTTAATGTTGATAAGATTTACTACTACAGTCAGAAGGAAGGCTCTCTAAGGTTTTTTATCTCTGTTGACCAAGTCCTCAGTGATGAGTAACCTGACTAACCGTGAAATGCCATGATCAAATGCTACAGAAAATGATGAATTTCTGCCAGCCTAACATTTAAAAACTGATTTTGTCATCAATGAACTATCTTACAGGAAGTTTCAATGTGGCCTTCATTCACAAAAGGCAAGGATCAAGATCTCTTAAGTGACTGCTATCAAGTGATCCTATAAAGCTTTTTGCCCCTTTGGAAGATGTAAGGCCATGGGCTCTAGGCAGCTGTGTAGTCTGCTCAACTTTTAATATGCAAAAGTTAATTGTTGAACAGACTCAAAGACAGCATTACTTATTTTATCACTCTGGCAATGGAAGTACCAAAATAATATCAGTAATAAAATCTATACAGTTTTTTTCATAAAATTAAATATCAAATCATAAAGTGAAATATATGGGGTAATTAGAAATTCTTATTTCTGCTTCTAAGCATGACCCTTTTCCCCCCAACATATCAGCAGCTCTGAGTTGCTGTAGCTACCTGCTATCTGACTTACATTTGTACTCAGGGTCTCTGACAAGTTTTAGTTCATAATCTGGTCACACAAAGAAGTAGAAGCATATTCTTTTACTTACTCTTGATGTAGTATATTAATTTTGGTGGGACTGACTGGTTTGTCTGCAGAAAATTTGGTACATTCATTCCTAAATTGCTTTGTATCACAAAGATGATATGGGTTGTGGAGGTACATGTTTTTCTCCTCTTTACCTTGTTTATAGAGAAATGCACATTAGGGTTTAAATTGCTCCTGGCTTTGCTACTTTAGCTGTCTTTCAAGTAAAGATTCTGTGCCTTGCAGGATCTATACTGAGTCTCCTTTCTGAAGCCTATTTTCAGCTGCTCTCAAGTTCTACATGTGTATATCTGTCAAAATTCTGAGTTTTCACGAGCTCAAGTGCACCTGTGCAGCTGATCAAGGGTGGGCACTGCTTGCCTGTACTCCTTGATGGCATTGTTGCTGAGCCATGGCTGGCTGTCAGTTCTGGTGCTGTCCTTGGCCTTTTCTCTGTTCTCATTCATTTCTCTTTCTTTCTTCTTTAGTATATGGCTCCTTCTCCAGGTTTCCTCCACAGCAGCACATCCATGTTGGAGTCTGGCTCCCTGAGACAGGTGACAGCAGCTCTTGAAGCACAACTGCCCTGCTCACCAGAGCCTCCTGATCTCTCTTGCAGTGCTTGAGTGAAGGATGGCTGAGGCAGCAGACATGGAAGGTGAGTGTGGTTTAGAAAACCAACCCACTTCCTTACCCTCAGTTACAACACTCCGTCCCATTAGGCACCCACAGCAGTGCAGCCATAACTTGGTGACTGGCAGGAAGGTGTGGAACAGAACTGTCAATAGTCAGAGTTTGGGGAATGTCAGGGTGATTTCTGCAAGGATAGAGAATTGTACGTGTCTAAATGGTATTTGTGGGACACTCAATTTAAAACTTGAACTCACAGGCATTAACTGAAAAAGAGAAACAAGGCTGTAAATTGTGTTCATTACAGTCCTTTTATGGAGAAGAAATGCTGGGAATATCAACATGCTCACCGGCAATGAGAGGTTCTTTAGTCCTCCTACTCCAAAGCAGTGGTTCCCTGTTTATGGTATGAATACACCAACTGAGCACTCAGCTGTTTCAGGAGCACGGGAGCCTGAATGGGTTTTGATTTTAAAACCAGGATGGAAGGAGGAAAACCATGAAAGAAACTGAGTGAAGGTGTACAGGACAAAGAACTGACTGGCAGTGTGGTTAAGGCATGCAGAGCTGTGATTTGGGGAGATAAGGAAGGGTGCTCTTGCTGTAATAGCTGTTAATCCAGCTGAACACAAGAGGGCTACAAGAACAAGTTTTCTCTGGATTGAAAAAATTCTCGATGGAGCTTTGGTAATGCCTGTCTACCTTTGGCCTGCTTTTAATTTTATACAGCTGGGAAATGAAATAAAATGCTACTTGACACTCTTTAAATGCTTGTGTACACCTGTCACTTCAGGCTATAATTATTTGGATTGCTATTTTTAACACTTTTCTAATACTTTATAAATGTTGGGACTACTTACTGAACATGTGGCTGCTGATAAGGTACCAACATCTATGGCACAGGTACATGATTTGGTGTGTGCTCTATTGATATGAGTACTTTGTTCTGTACTTAAATTGTGGAGAATCCAGATTTTGTGAGCAAATAAAGAAAAAGAAACATAGGAAAAGCAGTCTGGAAAAGTACAAATGCTGCCTAGTAACCAAGTGCAAGTGTTAGGTTGCTTCTCTATTGATCCAAAGTGCAATTAAAAACAACCTCCTGCAGCTGAATTTAAATTGGGCTTTTAAAGTTTTTTTCTTTCCCCCACAGATCTAGTATCAAGTGGTTAAAAACCTGCACAGCAGGTCTCCTATAAAATCACCAAGTGGAGTGTTCATCAGCCTCAACTGCTTGGTTTGCACAGGGCAGCTTACCTGAGGGAGTCTGTGAGCTCAGTTCAGGTGCTGAAAAACAACACCAAAGCATCTGCTGGCTAGAATCAGAATAAGTGTTCAGTGCTCTGTCTCATTTATTGTGGTACTCAGTGTCAGTGAAAAGGCTTCTTCCTGCAGTAAAAGGCTGGTTTGGATATTTTTCAGAAGGAAAGCTTGTGCAGTTTTGTTAGAAGGAGAACATTAGATTTTGTTCATTCCCTACCATTCTTGAGACAGTAGTTTGTGTCTCCTAATTGAAGCTGACAGGATTTGTTCCTCTTCAAATGCACAGGAAAATAACTTCCCAATTAATTGTAAATAACTGCTGAATTTATTGGTTCAGTATTAGCTTCTGAAGTGCACAAAGCTTGCAGAGATTAGGAGGACCCAAGACAAAGCCTGTTACAGATTTAGGCATCTGACATTTTAGCAATGACTTCTTTTCACATAAAAAGTGCCCAGAGCCACCAAAACTGCTACTTAGGAGCTAGGAAAGTTTTTCATCAGGTGTAGGCACTCAAGGCTCACTGAATCCACTGTAACTCTTGGTGTGCATGTTTTCTACTTCTGAACATGACAGGCTGCTAGGAGAGTGGAATATAAGCAAAGAGGATGAAATATGCCAAAGCAGTAAAAAGCTCCTTGCCTCTCTTAAAAGCCTGTTTCAAAGAACCCTTAAGAAAGAAAATGTTTGTACTCCTTCCATGTAGAAAGGAAGCCAAAAAAGAAGGGTCTCAAAACTGCTTTTTGCAGCAGTTTTGAGTTGGAGAAATAAATATGCATTACTTTGCAATCATTCATGTTCAAGTTAACTAACTGAGCCTAAGGGAAGCAGTGCAAGGAGTTCATGTTGTGGCATTTAACTGACACAAGTTCACCCCATTGGTTCACCTGGCACAACTGTGCCTCCCCCTGCTGAGTGACACTAACAGCTCAAACTTCCCAGCTAGGAACTACTGATGGTTATCTTCTTTATCAGGAAATTATGCAGCTACACAGTGCTAGTGGCAGAGAGGCAAGGAGGGGAGAATTCCAAATCCTTACCATGGCTAGTTAGGCAGTCATTAAGTGCAGCCTGGCTTTCTGAGCTGGAAAGCATCTAATTTAGGCATGATCCTGTATCTGCAGGCTTGTTTCTGTAGGGCTTCTTTCTGCCAGCTTCCAAGATTGGCCATAATGGGCTGACTTTGGCCACTGGTCTTTATGTTCACTCTATGCATGTTGTGTTTGCTGCTGCTGCCACTTTTTTCTGATTACTTGCAAAAACACACAAGCAGCAGGCTGGTTCTCTTGAGTTTATGGCCTAATTAGGTAAGATCTTTGCATAGAAAAGTAAAATTACTGGGGAACAGTTGTTAAGCAAAAAAAAATATTATTGTCCATCACCTGAGTAAATTAGACAGGTGAGAAGTATGTTCATCCCTTAATTTTAAATTCCCTTTGGAGATGCAAGTATTGATGCCTCACATCTGCAGTACAGCTGCACTGTGGTGTCCACATTCTTGTGTGTTAGGCAAATCCAGTTCTGAGTTCTCTGGCTTTCCCAGAGCTGCAGTGCTGTTGTGAGCACTCCCTGTTCACCAAGGCAGTGTTTGGGGTTTAAGTGCAGAGTCAGCCCTCTGTTGTTCTGCACAGGCCACAGCAGGCAGAGCTAGGGGTGCAAGGGACAGGAATATGAACATGGTAATGGGGAAAGTAGACATTTATCTCCTGGGAGAGGCAGTGTGGCTACTGTGGCACTTTGTGTGGGTCCTTCAGAGAATGTGGTAAAAGGTTTTGGTCTGCTTTAAGAGACTCTGATTGTACTAAGTATGTCTTTGGCAGGCTCACTGAAGGCAAGGTGGTGCCCCAGTTAAACCAGTGAGGCCAGTGCTGTCTGGCAGCACAGCACAGTGTGTGCTGCACCCCACAGCAGGAAGGGTGAGATGTTCCTGCCCTCTGCAGATAGTGCTGCTTTATGGGCCCGGGATGTGTACTTGGGAAGGGCAGGGGCAGGGACAAGTGAGCAGATGTATCTCGGAGATCTGTGGGGCAGCTGGGCCAGTGAAGTATCTCTGAGTGTGGTGCACTCCAGAAGTGAAAGCAGAGCACTGGGCAGCCAGCAGCATCACAACACAGCATGCCATGTGCTGCCTGGTGGGCTGGGACTGGAACATGCAGAAACCAGAGCTCAGCAAGCAGCAGTGAAGGCCTCCAGGAACAGTGGCATAGATCAAACCAAAACTAAGGGGAGGGCTAGGGGGAGTAGGGTCATGCACAATTAGAGAAATGTGGAATTTACCTCCACGCTGTTGACTGAACATAAGGAGCGCACACCTGCACTTGCATTCTGTTCCTGCAAATTTGCATTTCCAGCTGGGAGCAGGTTTCAACCCAACTGTGCAATTTCTTTTGGCCAGGGATCCGTCTCCCTTCTCTGAAGCCAGAGGCTGCAGAGGGGTTGTCACTGACACCACAGGGGTCCCTGAAGTCCCCAAATCCCTTTGGATTTCTTTCCCTTTCTCACTGATGGCTCGCAGGCACCACTGCACCCAGGAGCAGGGCACAGTTCTTCCCTCCCTGAGCAGTTGGGATCCTTATCCTGAACTGATACATGCTGTGCTGTGGAGATGCCTCTCCTTTAGACTACAGACATGGGATTTAAGCTTGCTAAGTCTTTTCACTTTATGCCCCTGTGGTAGTTTGCATCTGGATCAGACTCCTGGTACAAATCTGAGAACCCTTAGGCCTGGATTTAGAGCTTTTGATTCAAGTGCTGAGTCTGTGGATGTTACACATTCTTTTGGCACCAGCTGCTTATCAGCAAATCCCTGCCACAGGTTAGGGGATTTGCTGATGCCTTGCCCTCTCATGCAGCTGCATCACAAAGCACCGCTGAGCCAAACCCGCTGAAAGTATTTAAACTATCACAGTTCCATTTTGATGGAGATGGGCAGCAAAGCAACCATGCCTGTAGATCTACCCGTGTCTTTAGGGCATGAATGCTTGACAGGGGAGTAGCTGGAGCCAGTGAATACACGAACTGTTTTATTGGTGTCGGGAATGCCGCGGCGGGAAAGGGGCCCTTTGAGCGGCTCACGCTCGCACGGGGCAGCAGGTGCGGTCACCCGTGCGGGGGCCGGCACACGCGGCCTGTCAGCACCCCCACAGCCGGGCCGTGCCCTGCCTGCCCTGCCCGGCCCCAGCCCGTGCCCCGCGGCGCTGCCCGGAGCGGCGGGAGGAGCGCCGGTAGTTCCCTTTCGGGGCATTGTGGGAAGGGAAGGCGATGCGGCCCGGCCTCACCTGAGCGGGGCGGGCGGGACGGAGGCGGCCGGGCCGGGCTGGGCCGGCTCCCAGCCAGCCGCCGCACCATGGTGAGTGAGCGGGGCCGAGCGGAGCGGGGCCGGGCCGGGCCTGAGCAGCCGCCCGTAGCCCGCCGGAGCCGCCGTGCCCCTCGACGGGCGCGTTGTCAGGGCGCGGAGCGAGGCCGGGCGGAGCGGGGCTGCCCTCGGCAGCGGCACGCTGAAAGCCATTCCCAGGCGGGTTCGAACCAGGTTTGCACCTGTTCGGGGAAATGAAAGTTCTCTTCCGCTTTGTTTTCCGACCCTCGGGATGAGCCCGGGTCACGCCGAGAGCCTTTCTCAGGCAATCAGGAAAACAAGGCTGTTACAGAGAAGCTTTATTTATAAAGTCTTGCTGTAACTCGAGGAGCTGAGGTGCAGGTCGGCTCCAGTGCCTGCAGAAGGATCGAGTGAGGTTTCGTGTGGATGTGTCTGTCCCTAGGCTGACTGGGGGCAAGGCGGGTCCGTGTTGGGGATGGGTTTTCCTGTGACGGGATCGTTGGGAAGAGCTTTTCCCCAGGTGTATTCCCTGTGTCAGGTAAGTGGGGGGCTTGCTCTGCAGCGTTACCTCCAGCCCGGGTGCTTCTGCACCACTGCCGGGTCTGATGGGGCTTGGTGGGATTTGGCTGCACCTTTCTATCAGGTAATGCATCAGCGAGAGTGTGTGGGTCTGGTTCTGAACCGTCTGTCGGTCACCAGTGGCACTGTGCTGCCCGGCTCAGGGCTGGCAGTGGCGAGTGTGAGCTTGGAAGGGGCAGCAGCACTTCGGGTTGAAGGGCTACGGGCAGGATCCGCGGAGGGACCCTTTGCCTCTCCAGTGCTGCCTTGGTGTTGGTTTGCTGAGATCAGAAAAGGTTGCTGTGGATGCTCTCTTCTGTAAAGAATGGTGGCCAACATCCAGAGAGCAATAGCTGGATGTTCCCCACGGGGTGGGGGGACTGCCTGCTCCCAAGTAGTGAGATGGCCAGTGATGCCTCTTAATAGAGAAACCATCTCAGTGCTTGATAATTCAGGCTTGAGGCAGGTTCTGCGGGCATGCCTCGAGCTGCTGTCTTGCACAATTTGCCCATTGTGCACCTGTAATACCAGTTACTGGCAGTGCAGCTGAACAGAAGCCTCTCAACTCCTTCAGTGGAGGCCAAGTGCTGTTGTTTGTCTCTATTCTCAAAGGCAGAGCTGTGTTGTTTCTCTTCAGTGGTTAAGCCAGAATGCTAAATATGTGTTAGTCTCCTGTATTTAGAAAGGCGTACCTGTCATTATATTTGCAAATAGAATATGCACAGTAATGAGTTTACAGATGGCAGGGCAGTCTCCACACCTTAAGTCCCTGTAGAGATGTAACTTTTCTGGTTACACCCCGAGACAGCCCTACATACCCAGTTCCCTCTGGTAAAGCTTATGTAAACAACTGGAGTTCCTATTTTGCCCTTGAAGGTCAGTAAATGTGGAAGCTGATTTCAGGGAATCTGATCTCAGAACTCTCCTTGATGCGGGTGCTTCACACATGCCAGTTTTCAAAGCACTCACCATAGTCCCGGAGGAGCACTGCTTTTACAGCAGTGCTGCTACTGACGATCTGGAGTCTGCCTGCTGTACTGATGGTTAGAATTTTACAAGGTGAGTGTGCATTCTTACAAGTAAGAATTTTATTTTTCCTTTTTTTGAGGCCATAGTACAAACGCTTTCTGGTATTCCTGCATTATATTAGTGCTGTCAGCCTTACCCTGTTCTTCTCTTGAGGATCTGGTGCTGATGAAACAGTGCTTTTGTCAGGGAACTCTGGCTTTAAAATTCTCTATAATCTAGTCTCTGGGAAGGGCTTGTTAACACTCGGCTGTGAGTCAAGAAAAAAGTGTTTGCTGGGTTACAAACCAAGAGTTAGCCTTATCCAGGCTCATGAGTGATGATCTTTATATAGGTAATTTAAACTTTCCATAGACTGGTTCCTCTGTTCTGAAATTTTGGAATGAGTTATGCTTGCCACAACTGTGTTTTGGGATGGAATTAAAGGTGCTTGTGGAAATGGTACCATGTCTTAGCAAGAGGGTTGCTCCTATTGTTTGCTCTCTTGCAGATTTCCATGTAAGTTTCAGGGAAGAGTTTGTTTAGCAAAACTGACTTCATATCCAGCTGAGAAAGAAAGCTTTAATGCCCAGCTTCTGCTTTGTGACATGGTTTTTTAAAAATTACTTTTTAGAAAGACTAAATTCTGCTTCCTCTCATATGTGGGTGCAGCAGAGTTACATGTCATGAGGGATTGCTGTCTCAACAAAGAGAGTGGGGAGAGAGCACAGAGGAGAAAAAGATAAGTCTCCCCAAGGACACGTGTTGCTGTTAGTCTCTTGTGCCTGTAAGTGTTGCAACACCTCGATCCTACTGCTGCCTCCGTGTTATCAGGATTACTTTTGTGAATAAATACAGGGCTCTGCTTGCGTAGCTCTGCATGCAGAATTGGTGCCTCTGTAGTAAAGGGTCTGATTCCCTCCTACGTGTGCTACTCATCACTACAGGGAGACAAATGAGTACTTGTGGGCATGATCTGAAACCCTGGAGAAAGATCAAAAGAATCCCATTGAGCACAGTTGCTCTAAAAATGTACTTGGCCTGAATAGAAAAGGAGTTGGCAAGCACTGTTTCCACTTAGCAAGTCATTTGATAACCAGTCACTGATCTAGAAGCTGGGGTGGAAATATCAGTTGCTGTGACTGCAGCTGTGACACCTCCCTAGTGTTTGGAAATGAACTCTCAGCTCTTCTGAATATTGATCTCATCAACACCCTCAATGCCCTTAATTGTGAAAATTGACATAGATCTGCAAAAGACATTTTCAGTGCTGCACAGAATTTACTATTTACAGTTCTAAGAATGACTTATTATTTTCCACATGATACACCTGTGTATTGGTCTCAGTGGACAATGAACTTTGCCTCTAAGCATTTACCTCTGAAGGACGAGGAGGGCACGAGATTAGAACAGATGAGAGGAGACAAAATGACAAATAAATTAATGTGTTGTTGAAGGCAGCAGTTCTTATGCTAGATGACAAAAAAAGTTCATGTGGTATTTCTTTTTTAATTTGCCTTGTAGTGAACTTTTACTGTGGTAGTACATAATGGCAAAGGAATTATGTTAGAAGCCTGTTAGAAGATCCTGAGTTTGTAGACTTTCTGCTTGCAAAGAAGTGACTGCAGGGGAAGTGATAGAAACACGTGAAAGCATGAACACCAGGAAGATTGGTTGCTACACAAAGAATCAGGGTACATCCTGTGGAATTTTTAGGCACTAAATGTATAAAAAATAAATAGGAATACTCTTTCACACAGTGTAAATGACTGTTTTCAGTTCACTGCTGTGGATGTCCCAGTAGTTAGGCAGTTCATAGAGGGTGGGGCCCAGGTGGGTTGTCTGCATGCAGTTTCTGTTCCTTATTCTTAAACCTGTGATTCCTGGAGGGACTGCCAGATGCTTTTACACATGCTCTGCTCATTATGCTTGTGCCCTTCTGGAAGCTGCTTAGAGCAGAGTACAGCTCAGGGGCAGATCCATAATCTCTCATTCTGTTACTCACTGTCATTGAGTTGGATTTTAGAGCAGCATTTTGTGGGATTTGTGAGGAAAAATGTTGGAAGTGTGTAATCTCTGACTTGCCAATTTTGGATGTTCCAAGTGCCCATGACCATTACAGATTGTCACTGTTTAATACTGGAGCCCACTCACACCATGCAGGAAGTCCCATTCATGCTTTACTGTCCCTGGATATTAAGTTTATTCCTGGAAAGCAAAATAAATGTTATGATAGATCATCTGCTGATTATTTTCTTAATAATCAGCAATATAATAATTCTTGTTTTTCAAAATATATTTATTTTTTGCTCAGAAATAAGGAAACTGCAGGCATGTCAGAGCTAGGAGTTACTAGGATGTGGGATGGCTTTAGAGAAAGCCATGGCATTTAGGGTGGGCAAATGGGATAATGGGCAGCTGGGTCTGTCCTGAGGCAAGAAAATCCATATCTTTAGTTACTTCAAAATCCCATGCTTTGTAAATGATCCCATGGACCTTCTGAAGCCATCAGTTACCTGCAAGAGCTGCAAAAGGACAATGTGATGAAAGTACTGAGGAAACTGGTGAGTTGGGGAGGGCAGATAGAGCTGCCCTTCCCTCAAGTACTTGCAAGATTTCTGCTTTGGCATCCACATCAGGCATTTCTGTGAGCCAGCCATGGTCTTGCTAGTGATGTCTAAATGAAAACAATGCTGCTTGTGTGAAAGGATTCTGTCTGTATCATGTGTGCCCAGTTCCTGATTTCCATCCCTGCCTTTTCATTTCCTGCTGTCCCATTCCTGCAGGCTGTCCTCTGCAGGAGGACTTGGCTGCATTGGCTCTGTGCTGTCTTGAGTGCCACCCCTGGGCCTTTGCATTTCTGCAGCTGTTGCAATGTAGAGAGGGAGTTGCAAGATCCAGTCCTGCAAGCATGGCACTTCATTTGGGAGTAGGAGTACAGCATGCAAAGGCATTGGGCAGGATGGGAAGGTGCAATTTGCATTTGTGTGTTTGAGGGCAAGCTTGGCGTGCCTGTCTGGCCTGGAATGTCCTGATGTGTGTTTCTCAGTATTGCAGACATAACCCCAGCTACTTCATTCACCGGTGTTTTTCTCTTCTCTAGCTTGCTGAGTTTGTGTAGGATGTCCATCTGCTCTCCTCTCTTAGGGAGGGCATTAAAGTCCCTCTTCACTAACCAGTAAATGCCTGGTGTTTCCTTGCTGCTTGCCTTTGGAGCTTGGGATACTTTTGCTCAGACACTCAAGCAGTTCTCAGCAGCACAGGAGCTCTGAGGTCACCATCCTCTGCTTAGCCCCCTGGGGTAAGTGATGGGCACAGACTACAAAGGAATGAGAAACAAACCCACTGTTTGAGTAAAATGCAGAAATGTACCATGTTGTGCCTTTGTTGTGCAAGGCTGTGTGCTGGAAGGAGAGCAGGTGAAATGTTGGGTGAGTGCCTGTGTGCTCTGAGCTCAGGAGAATCTGTGGGAAGTGCTGCATGAAACTCTCAACAGCCTCTGGGCTCAGGAGATGGGATGGGAAAGAGGCAGTACCTCAGGCATTTCCTTGCTTTGAAGTCCCATGACAGAACTTGGAGAAACAGCAGAATGAATTTGTGATCCTTTCTCATTCTACAGGCTAAATGTTGGGCCAAGATATAAAGCAGTTTGGAGGATTCTCTGCTCTGGCCCCTCCTTCTGTAAACAGTGGTTGCTGCTTTTATGTTTATGCTTAGGTTAAATCCATGTTGGTTTTTTACCTTAAAGAAAAATTGCCATTTTAAAAGGGAAAATGGAGAATTTCTCAATTGAAAACGCCTAAGTTAAATGCTTCAGTGTTTCCATAAGATTATTCTGTGCTCTTTCAGAGTTATAAACATGATCTGAACTCACATGTATCTTTAGTTCTTTTGGAGCTCAGGAACGGGTGTGAGGCTGCTGCCCATCTGCACTGTTCCTGCTCCACCAGACAGGGAATCACCAGGCTGGAGCAGTGTCTGTGAGCTCCTGAGGAGCCAGCTTAGCTTGTCACCCTCTGGGTGTGCCTCCCTGTCCCAGAGCAAAGGTTTTTAACTTTGCTCCTGGAGAGGTCAGAGGCAAGGGAAATGCCTGCAGTGCCTCCATGTAACAGGGCTTTGCAAATAACTGATAAGGCAAAGTGGAAATGAAACTAAAAGAGCTGCACCTTTTGCCGCTCCACTGGGTGAGATTTTAGCTCTGTTTCTTCACTTGGGAGTTCAAAGAACAGGCTGGAAAAATAGCTTCTTGTGCCTTTAAAGTGCACTGGGGTTGTAGTGAATTAGGAATAGCTCTCAGCAGCTTGTTCAGCCTCTCCTCTGGTCCTTCCTCCTTGTAGTAACCTAAGGAAGGGATCCTCTGCCTCCCAAAAACATGTAAGCAAATAAAAACATCTCTAAGAGCCCAGCCTAGGAGGCAGAGGGGATGTGATAGCCTAGTTAATAATTGTTTCAAATCTCTTCAAACTGCTGCTTTCTGTGAGCTCAGCCAGCTCCCATCCCTGCTGTGTGTGTCCTGTGGTGGCACTGAAGGGACAGTGCTGTGGCTGCTTCCCTGGCCTGCTCTCCTATGGCAGAGCCTGGGCCAAACTCCAGCCTGGTCTGTGCTTGCTTATTACCTGAAAACTGGGGTAATTCCACTGGCAGGAATAAAAATTTAAGAAAATTAAGAGTAATTATCCTCTGTAAGAACTGGATGCCATTGCCTGCATCTATCTCTTTGGGGCTGTTTTGGAAAGCTGCCTCTGCTCTCCAGAGCACGAAATCTGTGCTGTTGGTGGGACAGCCCAGCCTGTGAGGAGGAGGCACAGGCATGCCTGTGCTGTAGGAGGACACTGGGTAGGAATGTCCTGTAGGGAGGACACCGGGCAGGAATGTCACCAGTCCATGCCTGTGCTGTAGGAGGACACTGGGCAGGAACGTCACCAGTCCATGCCTGTGCTGTAGGAGGACACTGGGCAGGAATGTCACCAGTCCATGCCTGTGCTGTAGGAGGACACTGGGCAGGAATGTCACCAGTCCATGCCTGTGCTGTAGGAGGACACTGGGCAGGAATGTCACCAGTCCATGCCTGTGCTGTAGGAGAGCACTGGGCAGGAATGTCACCAGTCCATGCCTGTGCTGTAGGAGGACACTGGGCAGGAACGTCACCAGTCCATGCCTGTGCTGTAGGAGGACACTGGGCAGGAATGTCACCAGTCCATGCCTGTGCTGTAGGAGGACACTGGGCAGGAACGTCACCAGTCCATGCCTGTGCTGTAGGAGGACACTGGGCAGGAACGTCACCAGTCCATGCCTGTGCTATAGGAGAGCACTGGGCAGGAATGTCACCAGTCCATGCCTGTGCTGTAGGAGGACACTGGGCAGGAATGTCACCAGTCCATGCCTGTGCTGTAGGAGAGCACTGGGCAGGAATGTCACCAGTCCATGCCTGTGCTGTAGGAGGACACTGGGCAGGAATGTCACCAGTCCATGCCTGTGCTGTAGGGAGGAATTGATTCATAGGTGAAGGAATGTCACCAGTTTATGAGAGATGAGCCAAGGTCAGAGGACTGGACCTGCTGGATGTAGAGATAAGCTGGAGCAGAGCTAGAGGGAGCTTGGGCATTTAGAAAGCTCGTTGAGCTTTGTTTTCTGGTCCTTAGTTAGGGATCAGGAGGGAGCAGCTTGAGCTCAGCCACCCTGTTTTGATTATAGTTTTATTTAACTCAAGTGAGGCCATTGAGAAGGTTGTTGCTGTCTGGATCGATACCATGTGTTATAAATATCCTTCAAATGCTGGTGTGCTGGTCCATTTAGAATCTTCTGTAATAAGATAAGGGTGAGTGCTGCATCATGAAAAGCATAAAATCAATGTGTAACTATGGTCACATGTGCCTGTAATGATCTGGCACAGCTTTTATTGCATGGACTTTGGATGTATTGTTCAGGGGAAATTGCTCAGAAATATTCCTAATGGAGATTAAGTGAGGAAGAATCCTGTGCCAGGTAGGCAGCAATGCACTGCTTCAGAATTTCTGTGTTGCTGGATTTGTGCATATTTTCTTTTTCCTTATTTGCTTACATCATGCAGACTAAGTACGTGTTTGAAATTTTAAAGCTGAGAGCCAACAGTATTTAACAAACATCTGTCAGCTCCTGTGCTGCTCTGAATAAATGTTTTAGTGACAGAACAAACAAGGAAATTAATATTTTTAATAAAGTAGTCTGTTTAGAATTTTACATATTTGCTTTAGGTCTGAAACCCCAGAGTGTGTATTAAAAGTCAGTAGTAGCCAGATGGGATTTCATGTAAGAGCAGAATACCAAAACACCTGTACTTGAGTGTGTTAATATTCTGTCTTGTCCTGATGTGGGTAGATTGTTAATAAGTCAATAGGTCTGTTCAGTGCATGCTTCTCATTTCACCCTAACCACCTGGCATTCCAAACCAGCTGTATGTTCACTTTTTTTTTTTTTTAATTTCAGTATTTACCTCCCCCCCCTCCTCAAAACAAAACAAACTCACTACACAAAGCACAAACTAAAAGGAATTTTTTATTCTGGAAATGTTTTGGAGATTAAAAAAAAAAGCAGATGGCTTTTGAATAATGTGAATATTCACATTTTTTAAAAGTGAAAATTTAATGAAAGTAGGTTTTGTTCATTTTCAGTTGTGATGTAAAAGTAAATACTGATAAAATACGGTTTGTTGGGAAATAGATTCTTTCATATCAGAGGAAAGAATGAAGAATAGTAAAAGAAAAGCAGAATATGAACTCTGTTAGACTAAAACAGTGGCAGCAGATGAAGCAGACTGCAGGGGAATCAGAGTAAGTGAAAAAAGAACTTTCACATAGCAAGTTGCTTCCTCTCCACCAGGTACAGCCAGTCAGGCTGGTTTTCCCCAGGCTTCTGCTGGCAGCTGAAGTTCTGGATTTTCATGCCACTTCCCATTTTATGTGGTCTGGGAAATTTCATTGATTAGCATGTCTTGTATTGTCTGTTGCCCTAGAGAAAGTTTTAAGGAAAGCTGAAAGTTTCCTCACTTTGCCAAGATGTCTGTTTAAGGATAGCAATTCCTAATTTGCAGATTTTACTTACATGCGCATTTCAGGTGTCTGTTTTATAAAGGTGGCTTTGATTTTTTGAGGGCTTTTAACCAAATTTGGAGAGGTTACAGCTGAAGCAGAGTGTAAGCCCAGAGCTGCCTCACCAAGCAAATTCTTGCCCAGCCACACACCCAGACAGGAAAGAGGATTCTTGCTCTTATTTCTTCAGTCTTCCTCTTGTGCCTCCCCTGCCCTGAGGCTCCTTGGTGAGTTCCCATCTCTGTCCTCCTCTCCTCCCCCAGGGACATGGAGAAGCCAGATGCCACAGAACAGGTTTGGAACCAGTCAGCAAATGTTATGCAGGTTGAATTACAGGAAGAGGAGCAGCAGTTGTAGTGCACATTCTTCTTTCTCACAGTGCAATGAATTAGAGCTTCTTGCACACCCCTGGAGATCACCTTGCAGGAAGAAATTTGGCATCTTTTACATGTTTGTGTTATTAAACAGTGAACTGGAGAAATTACTGTAGGAAAGTCCCTTTCCCATGTATTCATTTTTATCTGCTACCCCTACAGTTGGTTTGTTGTGTATGGAATGAAATGCAGCCCTTTAGACAGTTGTACTAGTTGTTGCAGATTAGGTTAAATTTTAAACCCTCTGTAAAGGCAAAAATGATCCAAGTTTGAGCCTACTGAGCCAGTTGTAATGGGTTTGATAAATCCGAAGTGTGTAATGGCCAAACAGTGGGGAAGGCTGCACCAAAGGGGATCTCCAGTCCTGGCAGGGAGCAGGCCAGAAGACAGGCTTGGGTGAGCTGCTTATCAGATTGTTACAGCCCATTAGTTAAAGGAGGGAAAGGTCTCCCAAGGAAGGTGGAAAGAAATCACAGTGTGTGTTAGTTTCATTTGTCTCTCTTGTATTTGTTGTTCATGAAAATGCAAACCTTCTGTATTTTGCCTTTTTGATGTCTATTCTGTTTATTGGTAAATTATTTCATGTCAAAGTCTAGCATTTGATTTTCTTTTTGTAGCCCTGAAACTAAGGGTGTTGGTTTTTATCCTGGTACAGTTGTGTAAATCTTGATAGAACAGAGGGCCATAACTTTCCAGTCTGTTAAGTAACTTACTGCTGCAATTGATTCATAGATGCATGAGAAGGGGGTAGAGTTCCATGGTTTAAATGCTTGATATAAAAAGTACCCCAACAAACTATTTTTCCAATAGCCTACAAATAAAAAATGCTGTAATTTGGATTATTTGCTGACGTTTATGGAGGTCATTTTGCACAGTGCTGTGGGTGGTTTGGTCTGATTCAGTAAAACAAGCTAATAAAATTAGTCTCAGCTCCCAGACCAAGCTTGTCTCCACAGACTCCACATGTGAGGTAAGCTAATGCTCTCTTAGGAACTGTACTCTTCATCCCAACCCACTCAGTCTTGGACCTAAAAATTCCCTCTGGCATCAGCCCTGGCTCTGGTGATTGTTAGTCACAGCCAGCACGCCCTGGGATGGTAAGAAAGGAAACCATGCACTCTGCTTTCTAAGATATTCTGCTTGTAGCAAGTCATTTACCTTTGTTTTCCTCTGGAATTAGAACTTTTAAAGATGAGTAACGCATTGCAGGATAATCTACTTCTCTTTGCAGTTTGGCTGCTGAAAACAAACCAAAAATTTCTTAATCAACATGTGTCTTGTCATCAGCACTACAGGAAAGCAAATATGTTTTCACAGTCAAGGAGCAAGGAACAGATGAGCTGTTAGATCTGTGTTTGTGCAGTATTTCAATATTAGCAGGTTTATTGATGCATCAGAGTCTTTCCAGTGGGATGTAATGAACAGAGCAATGAGAGTGAGGAATGTGTTGTGTCCTGACAGTGGGGCTGGGCAGAGCAAAGCTGAACTGAATGGAACAGCACTGGATCTTGAAACTGAAAATGCTGAAAACCATTTAACCTTTTAAGAATGTATTTACCTCCTACAGAGTTCCCCAAATTGAAGGGGATATTTTTGCTTTTGAGTACCTGCAGCTTTCTAATAAGTTGTTTTATTACAGTAATTCTTAGCTGGTCAGTGATACGTACCTAGGCTTGAGGGTGCATTATTTTGCTGCAGACTATAAAATTTAGAATTGTGCCATTTTCTAGCTGTATATATTACTGTAATAATAAAATTGCCATGTGAGGTATGCAGTTACAGTCTTCATATGAAGCAATGTGGGACAGGAGACCTAAACAATGAGATTTTTGGAGCTTGTGTATGAACATTTATGCATTTAGGAGCATTAATGGATATTTTCTGATTGCAAAAGAACATTGCCTCAGCTCATAAAAGTGATGGTGAGACATCACCTGCAAGTGTAGAAGAAACAGTGGAGTTCTCAAAGCAGTTTTAAGTGGAGAGCAGCTCACTTTCCTATGGATGAAGCATAACATCCTGCAGTAACTAATTGGCAGAAAGTGGTGGAAATATTCACAGTGATTCCCTGGTTTATTGGTATTTAACCTTTAGAGGCATGAGGTTTAAAAACTCCAGTTTAAGGTCTCTTGGGTCCAACAGCTGACCCTAAACCAGAATACCTTTTAATTTCCTTTTCCTATTGAAGCACTGCAGGCAAAGGATGCCACAAAGCTCACAGCCTTATGCTGAACATACTTTTGATAGAGATTCATTGACTCCTTCCCTGCATTTTCAGTCAAATCTGATCATCCTCTCCTATCTGATGTTTCACCATATTTATAGTAATTTGTTTATCAAAGAGCGGCTACCTCTACCCCATGGCTTATAGATGGACTCCTGCTGACCTGCTGCCCTTATCTGTGGAGCCTATGCTCTGTTTTCAAAACACCCTCATCTGTACAAGGGCTTTGGAGTTAATGTGCTGTGCAGCAAGCAAAACAGCCTTTCATTCAGCCAGCTCCTCAGTGTGCAAGTGTGTTTTCGGTGAGTGCTGTCCCTACATCACCTGGGAAGGGGTAACCCTGGCAGCTGCAAGATTCCCATGTTGAAACCCAGCTGGTAATATGAACAGAGAAAGGCAGAACCATGGTGCTTTGCTCTTCGCTGTAATCAGGCCATGTGCCCTGCCAGCAGCATACTTGTTTTTATTTAGCAAGCTTGTCTGGAGAGTATTATAGGACTCAACAGAATGCAGCTACAAAATCCTTGTAATTTTATCAAGCACATTAGACTAACAATGGCAAGAGCCTTATATCCAGCCAAAGACACACATGAATAAAACCTTCCTCCTTTCCCTAAAATGATCCCACATTTGAAGTCTTTCTCAGTATAGTCAGAACTCTTATCTCCAGATTACTCAACAACTATGCAACTTGATAGCTAGAGAATGGTTCTGAATTATGAATGAATGCTTTGTTTAAAATCCAGTAGCTTTTTCTTTTTTTTTCCTTGTGTAGAAACTTCTCTGACTTCTCTACTCAGACTTTGCCAGTGTGGAGTGATTGTATCTTCACAGAAATCTGCATTGTAATCTTGACAGTGATTGTGAAGACTAATTTTATAATCCTCATTTGGAAATGTAGTGGTGAAGTATAGGTACAGCAATATACTGGAACAGGAAGCAAGGAGCAGAAGGGATTAGGGTAGAGATTGAAAAACCTCTAGGGAAGGATAAGGTCAGGCTAATGGTCACGGATGTGGTAAGAGACCTGCTGGATCAGGGCTTTGCAAGGATTGGGAGCAAGTGAGGAAAGTGAGGCTCCTGTGCTTCTCCCTGGTCCCCCCAGGATCAGGGGAAGCCAGCAGTCACTGTATGGACAGCTGGCAGTGTACCTGTCACACACATGGATACAGCTGCAGCTACCCTTCCTGCAGACACCTGGGGCCTGGTATTGGTATTGGTGAGAGCCCAGTCAGGATGCCTGGCAAGAGCAGGGCACTCAGATGTCTTCAGCCATTAAACACATCTCTATCTCCCCCCACCCCCCAGTGGGTTTGTAGGGTTTTTTTCCCATTTAGCAGGTGTCCTGTTGGAGAAGGATGTTATGCTCAAAGTGATGTCTTGCATTCTTAAAGCCATTTTCATGCTCTGGGTGAATGGGATACTGTACTGCTAATATACATTATGGTCAGTTATTTTAACCTGCTAATAGTACTCTTTATAAAAATGTGAATTGATACTTTTCTCTCAAAGCCCCACTGGCATTTAAAAGCTGGCTCTTGTATATTTCAGTAATACTGTTTATGCTGGGCAGGAAACAATCATAGATCAAACCTTGTAAAGTTATGACTCACTTTAAAGTGGAAAGTTTTGAACAGTATAGATACTGCCCTTTATTTAATACAGTATCACTCACTGATTACAGTTGTCTGAGTTTCATAATATCCCAATTTCTTCAATAAAACCAGTCAAGCTTCTTTTCCAAAGTAGGTTTTTTCTGCCCCCTTATTACCTCTTCTAGGAGCCTGTTGTTTTGTGATCTGAAATAGTGCAATATCAGAGTTGTTAGTGATTATGATTACCATCTCAGTCTTCATATTTCTAGCCTTCTGCCACACTGACCCTGATTTCCCTACTGCTGTTGTGGATGTCTTTATTCCCTTCACTGAGGGATCTATTTTGCTGGAGGAGGGGGTGGTGCCCTCTTGTCACCACTGCAAAGTGTTGGGGCTCCTCCTGTTCCCCAGGGCAGGGGCAGAAAAGGAAGCAAAGCTGCTGTTTGCACAAGGTAAGGAGGATGGGTAGGAGAGGATGTGAAGGGTTTACCTAGGGAAGATGTGCCACAGGGAGGGGAGAGCTGCATGGGAAAGAAACAGGAGAGAGGAGAGATCTTTCCCATGCTGAGCCTCCCCCAGACCTCACTGACACCGTGTCCAGCCATCGTGCCAGGCCAGGAGGTGTGTGGCCAGGACTCGGATTTCTGGTGCCAGGCAGAGGAATGCTCTTCCCTGGCCTTGGCCCTGGTGTTAACCATGTTGCTTTGTTTACCCTAGATACACTTTATACTGCTGTTCAGTCGGCAGGGGAAGTTAAGGCTTCAGAAATGGTACACGACGCTACCTGATAAAGAGAAGAAAAAGATCATTCGAGAAATTATTCAGATTATTTTGTCTCGCAATCAAAAAACAAGTAGTTTTGTTGACTGGAAAGACCTCAAGCTTGTTTACAAAAGGTGTGAGTAATTTTGTAAGAACATATAATCACTGTTCATATGAGTAACACATGCTAGAAGAGGAAAAACAAAGGCTCACCTAAGGAAAAGCAGCAAACAACGCTCGTAGAGCTGGGCTGAGTTAGGAGCCTGCCATTGGCAATCTGGGTATAGCAAGGCAGTGTCCCTGGACAAACCAGCAGGGTAATTGTGGGGTGCAGAATACTTGTACAGTCTGTCAAATGAGAAAAACATGAGTAATGTAATGGGTATTGGTGTTTAGAAGGCATTAGACCTCACTGCCCCTTCAAATTCCACAGGGTAGCCTGGCTGAGATGTGTGTGCTGGATTTTATTATCCGTGGAGATTGGAGAAATTGTTCCAAGGCACTTCCATAATTCTGTCAAATTTGGTTTTGAAATATTTGTTGCTCTGGAAAGTGTTAATTCTCATTTCCTTTTCCAAAGAAATCACTGATCCCCAGTTACACAATGCCCAATGTTAACTGCCTGTTTGTTCTACAGTTGCAGCAAACAAATGTAGCCTTAATGTGTAGTACACTGAGTAAATTAATCATCTCCCAATAAACTGAGTTCCCTGCTGTGATGGGAAGCATATAAACATCTGACCAGAAGCTGTGACAAGTTGGCCTCCAGCCACAGTATCAGCAAGCTGAATAGATCTTGGGTTGGTTTAAACATAGTTTTGGTGCAGGTTAGTTACGAAGCTTCTTTGGTCTAAGCAGCTTCATGCATTCTGGCCCTCTGTAAAACACTGTCATTTGACAGCCAGCAGATGACAAATGCTGAGATGTAACTTCTTTCACCTTTGCCTTATTTTTATTTTTTAATTAGAAGGGGTGGCTTCTCCTACAGTCTAATTAACCCCACTTACTGCAGTGCTATTGCAGCAGGAGGAGGAGACCTGAAGGAACTACTTACTACTGATTTATTGCCTGTTTCAGTGTTACAGGTGTCCCACTTCACCAAGAGTGGAGTTGATTCTTCTAACTAAAATAATAATTTGTTGAAATAATTTGATCTTTGAAGGTGTCCTCTGGGACACTATAAGAGTGACAGAAAATGTTTACTTTAGAGACTAGATAAGAATTAACTATCAGGTGAATGACCTGTAAGAGAGGAGCAGAGCACTGAGGTCCCAGCTGTTCACTGCCATGTGTTTGCTGTGTTTCCCCAGGTATGCTAGTTTGTATTTCTGCTGTGCAATAGAAGACCAGGACAACGAGCTGCTGACACTAGAGGTCGTTCATCGATACGTGGAGCTCCTGGACAGATACTTTGGAAATGTAGGTTTTACTTTCTCCCATGAACTCATTCCTGTCTGTCTGATAAACAAAATTATGTGAAGCTGATTTGCTTTGTGTTCCATCTGCTGCACTTGCCCTGCAGGAACTCTCAATCCAGAATGAAAATAATTATTAGAGTACTTTTTAAAACATAAATGATCATAAGATTGTTTTCTCAGCCTTTTCCCACTCACCCAGAATTAATCTTGATGCTTTGTATGTCTGTTTTGGTATAGAATTTGAAGGGAAAACTTCAGGAAAAATTATTAAAAAGACTCAGAACAGGTTTGGTTTTGATTTGTTTTGTTTGTTTTAGTTTTGTTTGATTTGTTTGGTTTAATTCTCTTTCCTGACATCTTCAGATATACCAGTTTTGTTTGTCTCATAATACTGCGTAAGAATTAAGGACATAGAGGCAAAAGATAAAATAATCTTTTTTAAAGACTTAGAGAAAGTCCTCATAAGTCTTTCAGTAAGTCTTTAGAGAATACAAGAGACCCATCTTTTCTCTGAATATTTTTTAAATGATCCTGCCTACCTTAATTCATAACTTAGTTAAATCAATGTGCCATGACTCGTGTCTGTACTGCCTCAAAACTAAGAAGCAGTTGGTGGCTCCTGTTGGGCAGGGAATTTTCTTGCTCTGTGAACCCAGGTAACCCATACTACAAGGGCTGTGTAGGACCTGTGACAGGGTTAGTGGGCCAGGAAGTCAGCTTGGATCTCTGACAGCCAGCTTGAAGTTAATAATAAGTGGAATATCTCTGCTGTAAGTGTATATGTGGAGAGAACATGTGCAGAAGCTTCAATATTACATAACATGCAGTTTGTTTCTTCACCCTGCTACCTGCACAGGGCTGCTTATGCTGAGGATATTTGATCATCACAAGAGCTTTTGGCCTAGAAGTGCTTATGATACTGTAAAAATGGTTTAAATCTAGTTGTGGCCTCTTGTTCTGGCAGGTGTGCGAGCTGGATATTATCTTCAATTTTGAAAAAGCTTATTTTATTCTTGATGAGTTTATAATTGGTGGAGAAGTACAAGAGACTTCAAAGAAAACTGCAGTGAAAGCCATAGAAGATTCTGACATGTTGCAGGAGGTAAGGCAGAGGAGGACAAAAGGCAAACACCTCATCTTCTTAATCTTCCTTGTTTGACAGGAGATGAAAACACAGCTAAGCACTTCTGGTGCTTAATTATCCAAGAGTGTCTTGCATTCAGTTTCAACAGGTACAGCAGTGCAGTTACATAAGCTTTCAATTCAACCCTTTTGGTATCATCTGCAGGGTCTTCATAAAAAGCTGTTGCTCTCTTGCAGCTTAACTGCTAGAGTTTATTAAGAAATAGTTTAAGATGTATCTAAGATACTTGTTTAATACAGGAACATAATCTAAGGTTATATTTTAGGTATGCATATGTATATGTAAATACAGAAAAATCTCTTCTATTTCACTAATAGCATTGGAAACATGACCTACTATTAACATTTAAAATTGGAAAGAGTATTTGCTGGCAAACTCTGCTTTCATTCAGAAGCACCTGGGTAGTTTTTCTGCAGGGCACAGATATGTAACCCTTATTCAGAGCCCTGCAGGAATTCTATTGTAACTTGGAATGTAATGAGTAACATTGAGGCAGGAATGGCAAAACCAGTTGAATGTGATGCGTTTCATTCATTTTTTTCCTTGGAAGTGAAGGATCCATCACAATCCTGAAGGGAGCAGCACAGTAGTAGAACTGGCTTGGGCTGTGCTGTGGGATTTGAGCAGGTTTCACCTGCTCTGCCCTGGGCACATGGAACTCAGCCACTGTGTGCAAAGGCCACTGGCATGATGAGTTTAGCCACAGCTGTGCTATGGCATGATTTAAATGGCACATTTTAAACCGCTCTGTTACATGTTAAAGAAGAATTATTTCTGCACTTTAATCAATTTTATATAATTTCCTGCAAAACTATAGCAGTCCTCAAAGAGGACGAAAGGATTTCTATGAATATTACTGTACCATTCCATAATGCATCAGGGTTTTTTTGTTGTTTTTATTTTGTTTTCTAGACAGTGGAAGAATACATGAACAAGCCTGCATTTTAATGTTAAACTACCTGGAGAGAAAACTGCTGTATGCACCTCTGAAGTGCACTTCCTGAAATTCTTCCCAATGTGCCAGATCCTCAGAGAAATACCAAAAACCAATAACTGAAGGGGTTTGTTTGTATAATGGTGAAGATGAAGGTCAGCTAATGTAGCAAAGGGTTTAACAATTCTGTGCTTTGCATTACTCTGTACATGAGTTTCTCAGAGTTGTTATTTCCCCAGTCTAGTTTCTCTTCTCGTTGCTGGACTCAACTCTTGTTTTGTACCACGTCTTTTAGCTACGGGTTTTGTCATCACAAGATGCTCCTCTGACAGTACTTTAAAGAGGTATTTTTACTAGTTCTGTTCACTGCTGACTGTATGACTCTACTTTTGTACAAATGTCCATTATTTTGACTGTAATGGTTATTCTTCTGTAATAATAATTTTTTTCTAAAAGCCAAATTGTTGTGGGCCCTGATTTCACAAACTTGTTGTGACAAGGTTAACTGTTGAAGTATATGAAGAAATATGCATCTCTTTGGGGCAGCTCCTTTCTTTCACTGTCTTCCTTCTCTTTTCTGCTCTAGTCTGCTAATAAGACTGCTCCAACTGCTCCTAGAGTACACTCCATGCCTCCTTTTAATCTGGAAGACTGTTTGAAGGTAGCCTTCTCCTAAGTTTAATGAATCCTCTTTTTGCTGCTGCATGCAGATGCTGTTTTTCTGTCTTTCCTCTCATTTTCCTATCCCCTTCCTAGATCCTCTCCAAAGGTTCCAGACTTTGAAATTGTGCAGCATGAGTGTAGGAGAAAATCTGAAGAGAAAAGATCAGCCTTTGGAAGATAATATTGTGTATCTTTTGATATCCCAAACCTGTATTTCCCAGTAGAGTTTTCCAGTCTCAAATTCACTCACCTGTTGAGATGATCAGCTTTCTAGTAGTTGAAGATGCCCTGGTTTTTGAAGGTTGAGCAATTTAATCAGCTTTTTATAACTTTGCAAGGTGTGAAAAGGATAACATAGTAGAGAGGAGTCAGCTGGGCTGAGTGTTACAAACCATTGCAGCAGAGTGTGTGTGGAGCCAGGTGTGCTAACTCACCTGTCAGTGCAGTTCAGACTCTATAAACTGATTGAACTGGCTCCCTTAGAGAGATTGTCCTTTAACAGAATCCAAAGCTCAGAGAAATTCTGTGTATCTGAGCCCATAACTCTCAGCTAGATGTTTTGTTTCTGTCCAATCATGAAATTACTCTACAAAAATTAGGGAAGTTATCAGACAAATATGCCAGAATGATGTAAGAATTGTTGCCTTTCCCTTCAACATTCCCCTTGATTTCTGGGATGTACAATCAATATTTTCTTTCAGAGGTCTTTCTAATCTTTATATGCCCTTTATAATCTTTTAAATGCCCAGAATAAGAATGCTTATTCTGACTTTGGTATTCCTCCCTCCTTCCTCATCAGTTTGCATATTCCTACAGAAGGGACATTGGTGTTTTTTGGAAAGTGGGGGCACTTTCACACAACACAACTTTGCTGATTGTCAGCCCACTATTCTGTCTGTGCTTTCCAGTCTGTTAGTAAAACTGTGACAGACTGGTTTGTAGCATCATGTTGCTCTTTTTTATAATTATTTTATCCATCTGTTTTCTCTGTATTGATGTCAAAAGCATGCTTTCAGCCTGGAAAAGACAGTGAAAATTTCTGAAGGACCTTTAATAGCTCTGAAGACAGCCAATTTAATAGTAAATTAATGAAATTATGTTATTAGTATATTATTTTCTTATGGTTTGAAATTAAGTTTTTTAAAGTACAGTGTTTAATTGATTAAGAAATCACTTCAGAATGTGCAAAGAGGCTCCTTCTGCTCTTTGCCTTTATAAGTGACTTCTACTAACTGAAATCATCAGTAGTTTGATTTTACTCCCTTTTGGAGCCGTGCTGTGATTCTCTGACTCTTAACAGCTGTCATGTTGGTTGAATTCTGAATTACATCAAAATAGGAGTACCAAAAAGATTTCTTGGTACAAAAGCCTTCTTTTCAGTCATTTTAAGGAGAGCTGGAAGGCTTCTTGCTACATCATTTCAAGTTGAAGAGAATTCCTGATGGAAGAAAATAATGGACTGGGTAGAGGTACTTATACCAGCCATATCAGTGTAGCATCTGAAGTAAATAGCATTGCCAAACTGGTGTATCCAGTGTCAGCTTGAGAAGTGTGAAGGAGTTAGTCTGGTAAGTGTGAAGGAGTTAGTCTGGTTTCCTCACCCTAGTGCAAAAATTCCTGGGAATATGGTGTGCCTGTTGTGCCACCTGCCTCTGTGCTACAAAGATGAATGGAAAGCATGTTAAGTACTATAAAAGAACTGCTGAATTATGTTCATGCTTCAAGAAACATCTACAGGCTCCTGCTGCTATTGTGTGTAGGAGAGCTGCACAAAGCAGGAGGTGAGCCTTAGCTGATGTGACTTTTGCCTGCATACTTAAAAACAGGTGGGTTTGAAACATAAAACATGTATTTAAACTTCTTAGAACCTTCAGTGAGAAAGAGATCACTCAGGTAAGTAACATTGTAATGGAATTCAGTTTACCTCAGGTCTTTCTCCAAAGGGAAGAAGCCCAAATGAAGCCCAGTTGTTGTTGGGTCACCTTTAGGTTGCTGTTAGACTGCACCTGTTCCCATCTCTCTGAGCTTCATTGCCACTAACTGAACCCTAAACAGATTGGTGCACTGCAGTGCCTAGCTCATCAGAGGATTTGTGTCTCCTGATGTCTTAGTTCCATGATTTTTCTTGGAGCAGGAGATGCATATATCTTGGTGTACATATTCACTAATCTCTGAAGCATTGCCATTTATATTTGCTGTTGATGTTTCTCTTTCCAGCTTGCCTGACTATGCTAGGCAATGCTCAATGTCAAGTTTTCTGAGAAACTGTATGAAATTATTATCCAAAAAAACTATTAGCAAGCTCCTAAATATTCCCCATCTGATAATCTTTTGCCATTACCTAAACTCTCACCTTGCTGACAAGCTTCCAGCACATGTCCTAGTTTGCAAAATTGCATTTACTAAAATAACCATTAATCATAGTCATGGTGCTAGCCTAGATTCCCTTCCTTGCTCTCACCAGCCGCATGTAACAAAAAGCTGCTTGATTTTCATGTGAGCATCCCTGCCTGGAGGACTCTTAGTGTGATCTTGCTGCTCAGTTGTTGGGACAGAGCTGCTTCTCTGTCATGCAACTATTTGCAGCACATAAGTTGAGGCACCTCTGCACATACCATGGAAGAAGAGACAAACATTAGACTGAGATAAAAATAAATGTAATAGTGTCCAAAGTGAAAGAGATGTGACAAATCATGATGAGTGAGAGGCAAGAGCAGCAGGATCACACAGGATTCATGAATTTTAATAATTTTTGTTTATTTTTTCATTGTGAATTTCTGAGTGTTCATTAAAAGGTGTCAGTTCTTCAAAATAATTTAAGAAAACTGACATTTAGGTTGCTTCCTATCAGTTGTTTAACCAAGAGCCACTGAATGTCTTCAATACCTTCCCCAGCTGCTCCTGCAACCCACCTGTGCTTTCAGAAACACCAGTGGGAAACTCAAGGTAAAGTTCAGGTGTGATTCTGCATCTGAATTTTCCTTGAACAGAATAATTTACTTACAAAAGAGTTACTTACTATTTTTTTCCCTTTATTTCACAGCCCTTTAAATAGAAAACATATTTTTTTATCCTCTGCTTAGGAGGAGTAATGTGGTAGCTAGGGAAGAGGCGCTGCGGAAGATGACGGGATGTGACGGAAAGGCAGGACCCTCGGTTTCCCGTAGATAAGACCCCCTGGTACTCATAGATAAGAAACTAACAATAGGAATGTAACTCCACTAACAAGGAGAGTGCTGTCACAGCAACTTTCTATCCCTTACCCAGCAACTTTCCACTCCTTACCCAGTACTTTTCCATTCCCTACTAACCATAGATAAGAAAGGCAAACCCCTTTTTGACGTAGAGACCCCCAAGACTATAAGACCCCAGAAGAAGAAGTAATAAACGCCATTTGACCGTCCACCACATTGGTGTCTGCGTGTGTCATTGGCCCGAACGGCCCTAGAGAGAGAGGGCTGTCGAGCTGTAACTCAGAACCAGGTCGCCTGCCTTGGAATAGAAGGCAACATTCTGGTGCCGGAACCCGGGACAGCGGCTTGCGCCCGGCGAACGGGGACACTCCTGGAACGAGGACGGCGGCTGCGGCAGCAGGTCTGACCGCAGCGGGGAGGACGCTCCCGGACCAGCTTGGACGATGGAAGCCATAGCGAAGGTCGTAACAGAGATGCATGCGCAATGGGGTATAGAATGTAAACTTAGGGATTTAACTCTCGCATTGTCGAGATTGATTAAGCTTGGGGCTATTGAAAGCCCCGTGGACGTCCTACATTCGGACGTGTGGGACAGTTGTACAAAAGCCCTGGCGCAGGACACTATGTCCTTGGGCTCAGGGAAAGCCTTAAAATCGTGGGGCAGAGTTGTTCAGGCTCTGCAAAAAGCTCGACAAGAGCAAGAGACCTGGAAAGCCGCTCGAACTTGTTTATTAGCCGTGCCGCAGTTGGGGGTGGGCGCAGCGACACAAACCGCGGAGGTGCCTGATCCGGACAGGCACGCGGAGGCGCGAACGCCAGATCCCCCTCAGAGAGCGGACTCACCATCGGAGGGGGGGGAGCACACGCGGGCGTTCTGGCAGGGGCTTGCGGAGGAGGCGCGGAACGCGGCCAGAATGTCGGACCCCATAGAGACCGATAAAAAAGCTCCCCCACCATATGCGTTTGAAAATGGCGCCGGACCGCATGGTCAGGGCGGAAAGGAGGAGAAGGGGGGCGGAAATGCAGTCAGCCCACGGAACAACGCATGCGCGGGCGAGCGGGGAGACGGGGCGGCCCCCGCGGAGGCGCGTAAGACCAATCAGAGCGCTTTATTCAAATTAAGTCCTTGTAGGGCAAGGACCTCCCCCAGCAGGAGGCGGGGGGACCCCAGGGGGAGGGAACGGCCCGACCCCCGCAAGAAGGGGCGGGGTCGGAGCCCGAGCAAAAGGCAGAGCAGCCCGGAAGCGTTTCTTTACTCGACTTCCGGCTCGGACTCGGATTCGAGCTCGGAGCCCGAGACAGGGTCGGAGGACTCCGGCTCAGATTCTAGCTTTAACGGAGAGAGAGCAGTGGCGTGTAAGGTTACTAGCCACAGCGCTCCTGCATGGGTGAAGGAGTTACCAGAGAAAAACCGAACCCCGCTTACAAACTGGCGGAAAATAAAAATGGCTTGTGCGGAATGGGCTCCGTCCGCCACTCTGGTGTTCCCGGTTCGTGTGGGGGGTGCAGGCGGAAACCAAAGGATTTATTCACCGGTCAATCCGAAAGATGTGCAAGCAATTGTTAAAGCGATCGCGGATAAGGGAATTAATTCTGCCATGGTTTGCACACTTATTGACGGCCTTTTCGGTGGGGACGATATGCTTCCCTTTGATATTAAGCAGACGTGTAGAATGATATTTGATGGTGCGGGGATGATCGTTTTTAAACAAGAATGGGAGGATAATTGCCTCAAACAGCTAGCCTCGATAACAGGGGCAGACCACCCACTGCACGGCTCCAGCATACAGAGGCTAATGGGCACAGACCCCACTATGATCACCCCCCAGCTACAGGCTGAGGGCTTGCGGGCCCATGAGGTCATGACAACAACCCGTGCTGCCCGAGAAGCTATCCGTGATGCTTCTAAAGTGGTAGCTAAACCATCCCCGTGGTCTCTCATAAAACAGGGTGAGAGTGAGAGCTTCACTCAGTTTGTGGACAAACTTCAGGCTGCATTAGATTCCTCTGCATTACCCCCAGAGGCGAAGGGTCCCGTGATGGCAGAGTGCCTACGCCAGCAATGTAACTCAGCCACCAAAGACATTTTAAGGTCGCTACCGCTGGGGTCCAGTATAGCTGCCATGATCAGACACGTTGCAAAGGAGGAACATCTAGTTCCCATTCAAGCAGCAGTTCAAACCGCAATAACCAGTGTGATGGCGTGCCTTAAGTGTGGCCAGGCAGGCCACTTGGCAGTAAACTGCCCCCAACCAAGGCACCTATCAGCAGATGCTCCGCATCACTGACCGGTTTCCAGGACAGCCAAGGGTAAACCCCTATTCCACACACGTCACACACTCGTACCTATCCTACTGGTGCCCAGCTTCAAACCCTGGGAAAAGCTACTGCAATTACCCAGGGTGGGGATATTGTGGGCACTGGGGTTGCGAAACCATAGTTACAGATGCCAGACCGTCGGGGCCTGGGTGGGACCCACAAGAGCCAGACAAATTTTTACAATTCACCTGGGCACCCATTGGCTGCAAAATACCATTCTTCTCCCACGGAAACTTCCATCGAAACCAACATAAAGTCCCAAGTTTTCGGGCGTGCACTGATTACAACATGACGGTCTTGCAGCCAGATCACCCTAGCTGGGCCACAGGCAGAACGTGGACAGTGGTCCTTCAAGGGTCAAAAGAGAGGGTGAACGTGCAAATTATCAGGCTCCAGCCGTCAGCACCCCGAGCAGTCGGACCCAACAAAGTGATTAAAAGTGTGCCGAAAGGGAGAAACACAACCTACCCCAAAACCTTACCCACAGGGGTCAGCAATGTCCCGACCGGTCAAGCAGAAACCTTTCAGATGAGCCGCTTAACCGAGTCAGACGCAGACCCAATCCTTCGTATGTTAGAAGCTACCTTTGTATCCCTGAACGAATCCAACCCTAACCTAACCGAGTCCTGCTGGCTTTGTTACGATGTCAAACCCCCCTTTTACGAAGGAGTCGCTTTAGACACTCCCTTCAGTTATTCCTCAGCCGACGCCCCTCACCAGTGCAGATGGGACACCCCTCGCAAAGGAATCACCCTGAGTCAAGTCACAGGCCGAGGCAGATGCTTTGGCAATTCAACCCTAGCTAAGCGGGGAGGTAACATCTGCACCAAAATTGGCAGGCCGAACAGGAAAAACAATAAGTGGGCAATCCCATCCGCATCGGGGATGTGGGTTTGCCAGCGATCCGGAGTGAGCCCTTGTGTGTTTCTTCCCAAATTCAATGACTCTATCGACTTCTGTGTCCAAGTTCTGATTGTTCCTAGGGTTTTGTACCACTCAGACGAAGAAATGTACCATCTTCTTGAGGGACCCAGCCGGATCCACAAAAGAGAAATAATGACAGGTATAACTATCACAATGCTGCTCGGCCTGGGAGCACCCGGAACGGCCACAGGAGTCTCAGCCCTAGCGACACAGCACCAAGGACTGTCACAGCTGCAGGCAACGATTGACGAGGACCTGCAGAGGATCGAGAAATCCATCTCCTATCTATAGAAGTCGGTCTCCTCACTCTCAGAAGTGGTCTTGCAGAACAGGCGAGGTCTGGACCTCCTGTTCATGCAGCAAGGGGGCCTGTGTGCCGCCTTGAGAGAGGAGTGCTGTTTCTATGCAGACCACACGGGAGTCGTGAGAGACTCCATGACAGAACTCCGGAACAGACTGGCTCAGAGGCAGAGAGACAGGGAAGCCCAACAGAGCTGGTACGAGTCCTGGTTCAATCAATCACCTTGGCTAACCACTCTGATTTCTGCCCTGATAGGTCCATTGGCGATGCTGTTTCTAACAGTCACCTTCGGACCATGCCTGCTGAACAAGCTAGTCTCGTTCGTTCAGAGCCGCCTGGAACGGGCCAACATCCTGTTCATAGGACGACGACAACTGCTGTGAATTTAATCAGGGAATTCAACCCAAGAAACACTGTCAGTCACAAGACTTTCCAAACTTGTCTGGCAAAAGCTTACTCAGGTTTCCCAAAATCCCTTTCCCTTGTTAAGTTACAACCTCATACCTCAGTTCACTACCTATGTGCATGACTACCTCATTCATTTGTGAAAAGGGGGGGGGAGATGTGGTAGCTAGGGAAGAGGCGCTGCGGAAGATGACGGGATGTGACGGAAAGGCAGGACCCTCGGTTTCCCGTAGATAAGACCCCCTGGTACTCATAGATAAGAAACTAACAATAGGAATGTAACTCCACTAACAAGGAGAGTGCTGTCACAGCAACTTTCTATCCCTTACCCAGCAACTTTCCACTCCTTACCCAGTACTTTTCCATTCCCTACTAACCATAGATAAGAAAGGCAAACCCCTTTTTGACGTAGAGACCCCCAAGACTATAAGACCCCAGAAGAAGAAGTAATAAACGCCATTTGACCGTCCACCACATTGGTGTCTGCGTGTGTCATTGGCCCGAACGGCCCTAGAGAGAGAGGGCTGTCGAGCTGTAACTCAGAACCAGGTCGCCTGCCTTGGAATAGAAGGCAACAGAGTAAGTGCTGCATTGGTAATGGAGCATGCAGAGCCAATACATGAGGTGTTGGGGGGGGCTGGCTTATAAGGGAAGATCAGAGCGTAAATGTGAGTGGAGCTTTCAAAGATAGAGATGTTCAGTCCACAGTCCCCTCAAAATAACAAGGCAGGTCCCAGAGAGAGAGGGAAAAGGAGAGCTCCCATCCCTGCCTGTCCCTGACGCTCTGCTCCCCTGCAAGTGCGTGTGAAGGAATTTATTTCTGTCTGCACAGCTCCTGTGAGGGGGAGTTTCTCTCACCCTGCCTGAGATGACTAAACCCAAAGGTCTCAGTTCTGCAGCTGATCTGTATGGTGGGGTTTTCATTACCTTTAGCCAGTGTCTTTATGAGCGTGGAGTCTGCATCATCCTGCTGCATCACTGGATTTGTGGTGTAGAGGGCTGGCAGAGCTCTGAGCTCAGAGCAGGTAGCAGTGTCCTTCTGGGGGAGCTGACAGCATTCCTGCTCAATTCAGTAGTGTGCGTGCTCCTAGGCAGGATCACAGTACAAAGGAAATAGAGCTGTTGATTTAAATGTCTGTTAGCATATTTCAGGGATCTTTTTTCATGAGGGTAGCTGGGCTGGGTTACAGTGTATGAGTGAAAGCTTTGTGTTTGTAGCAGAAATAACAGGCTGTGCTGCAGGAGAGTTAATGTTTGCTGTCATGGAAACCTGTTGCCTTGGAACATGATTAATGACACAGGCTAAGGGAAAGGGAGAAGCTATTCTTGAAATTAGTGTTCAGCAAACCCTAAGCAAGACCAGCAGTATACAATACTATGAATTTTAGTTATTTCAGATTCTGTTGTCTAGTTCACTTAACCTTGTCTTTTAATTTACTTATTCTGCAGCTCTTATAACCACATGGTTTTGTGCAAAAAAAGTAATTCAAAGCTAATCCTCTGGCTGACTAGAAAGAAATAGCATGTTGCTTGCACTTCCAGTACACTACAAAATTTGTTGAACTTTTGTGGAAAACACACACTGAATACAAACTTGTGGCTGGTCTGGAATGCCAGGGGATAGTAGCAGTTTAGCTGAGGACTTTTGCCTTTTGACTGTAGTGGTAGGTTTCAGGTAGAGTTCAGGAATATGAGGTAGGGAACATTTCTGTGGACTTAGCCATTTGGAGAAATCTGGTCACTCCTGTGTACTGGTGTGGTAAGGTTGCTATTCTGTAATGCTGAAAGGAAACAGTGAGGGAAACACACAAAAGGTGTTTTGAAGTTGGTGTCACCCATCTGCCATTTCCTTTTAGAATTCCCACTGAGACTTCTTTCTTCTGGAGTTCCTGCTCCAAACCCAATTTATATCATTGCACAGGTTCTGCCATGGGGAATAGAATGTTTTTCTCCTGCAGAAGTGAATTTCTGTGTCTGCTGTAAAAAACAGTGCTGAATGTAGAATCTCTAGTTTACACAGGGTGACAAATTCATTACAGCTTGCTGTGAATTTCAGCTGCCCTCTGGACCAGGATCTTGCATGAATAAATTACCAGCAGCTCTAGGTCTCCCTTGCCTTGTGGAGATCACACTTCAGGGCCCTCCAAGCTCACAGCGAGGGGTCAGCCTTAGCTGGGCTGAGCCAACAATGACAAGTCACAGGGCAACATCTTCACAGAAGTTTCATGTGAAAGAATCTTTTTTATTTCTCCAGAGGGCTTGGGGTGGGGTTCTAGGTGAGTTTTATGCTGGATAACATCTCTGAAGGCACAATCTGACAATGCAGCAAGAGGGAAATATTCTGGGAAAATGAACAAGGAGCTGGCTGGGTTTGTAAACTGACAGCTACGCTGGGGTGAAGGTGTTTTTTTTCTGGTGTCTGTTGTCAAGGACAAGGTGGTCCTTGCTTGTTCTCAGAGCGAAAACTGGCTTGGATAATGAGTTCTTGCTTGGCAAAGGCTGACACAGGGTTATGCTGGCAATGACAAGAATGTTCTGCTGGCAAAAAGGTACCACAGAAAGCAATGAAATAGCATAAGTTATTTTAAAATACAGTAGTAAAACATTGATTCATTCTGCTTGGGTTAGTAAGAGGAAGCATCAACATTTAGCACGACAGCTCTGTCTGAATGATGATGAAAATTGTCAAAAAGGTTATGTCCTAATGTATATTCTAATATTTATGTTTAAGTCTGGTACAAGAGTGGAAAGCCTAATACCTCAAGAAATCTTGTTCATCCTTCAGTCCCAGGCAGGATCAGCTGCTCTTAAATTCTGAGTGATGTTTTTGTAACATCTTCAAATCAGCCTGTGGTGGACATTTCAGAACATTCCTGAAGCATCTGCCCTGAAACTGAACTCCCCTTCTGAGATGAAATGCTTTTCCTGATGCCAGCTCCTTTATTGCAACATAAGCCCAGTACAACTTGTGATACCAAGCAGAGATAAAGAAAAGCCTCCATTCATTTCCCTGCAGCAGCCCTTTGAGGGCTCTCTGTTCTGCTGTCCAGCTGCCAGGTAATGCTCAGCAGCAGGGAAGCTCAAGGCTGGCTGTGCATTCAGAATGGGCTCTTGGGTGGTGTTAACCTCAGTCCTCTTGAACTGCACTCAGTGGTGGTGGTGATGAGCTGGTCAGAAAATGTAAATAGCAACTCAACCAGTTAAAAGCAGGAGCATCATTCCTTTCTCTTGTTTTCTCACACTCTTAACTGCTCAAAACAGCTGAGCATGAGGCCTGGATTCAGCAAATGCTTTCTACTCTGTTACAAACATGGTAGAAATTTCAGACTGCTTTAAATGGGTACCTGCATTTTTGAGTTTAAATTACCCCCTGCCAGGCTGGCTCAGCACTGAGGAAACAGCTGTTTCTTTCCAGGTGTAGGAAAAGGGGAGTTCTTTTCACTGTTAAAACTCTGGAGTCATGTTTTAAGATAAAATTAATGAGAAATGAAGCTTGTTTAAATTCTAACATCTAACAGGTTCTGGCTGTGGGTGTGAGGTTCCCACATGTAATTTTCCAGGTGGGAAGCTGGAAGAGCTCACCCCTAACAGGCAGAGCTTTTCTGGAAGGCAGGAAATGAAAATATGAAATGAGGTGTGGTTTGAGGGAAGACAGTGAAGGAAGAAATGTCAGAAGGGATGATTTCTGGCTGTCTGGCTCCTCCTGTGGGACAGCTGCAGCCTGGTGCCTGTGGAGGGGAGGGCTAAGAGCACCCATGGACAGCTGGTTTCTGACAGAGTGGTGGCCAGCTTAGTCCTGTTCAGGAGCTAAGTGCCGTAACAGTGTCCCAGGATGTGTTGGCTTGGAGAGGAAATGGGAAATGAAATCCTTTGGGACAGCAGGAGGAATTGAGGGGCTGGCAGCAAGACACAAGGGTTTGCTGTTGGCTGGCCTGTCCTGCCATGCATTAACAGGCAGAGAAACCTGTGTGTCATGTGCTAAGAAAGTTGTCATAACAGCCATGTTGCAGCATCCAAAAATCAGGCACCCTAAATATCTGCAATTACTCTGGTAAAAGGAAAAACTAACAGAAAAGCAAATGGATCCTTAGAGAGAGAGAACCTCCATTTGCCTTCTGTTCCTTAATGAAAACACAAAATTTGTTTATAAATGTACTGATGGTTGTTGAGGGGTTTCTGCCATTTCCTCTAGCAATGACTTTGTGTAGCTGCTGAGGGCTGTGTGTGTGTGAGGCCAAGCAGTAACGCTGGCACAAGTCAAGAGGAGTGAAAATGCTTCCTGCTCGCCTTCTGCCCCAAGGTGATCCCAGCCAGGAGCAGGAGGGAGGTGCCCAGGTCTCTGGCACTCAGCTTCCCCTTGGCACAGGCTGGGGAAGCAGGAAATCTCTTAGCCAGGGAGGGCAGCCAAGAGCTTAGAGAGGTGCCCAGTGGCAGCTGGTGGGAGCAGAGGCAGACTGCCCTGCTGCCAGCATCCCTGCAGGGGCAGGACAAGGAGAGGCCTTTGCAAGGGGGAGGATTGAGCAGGAGGCTTTCAGGTGCAGTCTCCACACCACTTTGGTGGTGTTACCCACAGCTTTCCCTCATCCCGCTCTCTTTCTGCATCACTGCTGTCCCCATTCTCTTGGCCAACCTTTTTTTGTTGTAAACTTTCCTTGTTTTCTCCAGCCTGGTTTTCCTTCCTTTCCTTTTCCTGATGTCTAGTCTTGCATAAAGACTCCTTCACCTCCTGTCTCTTCCTCTCTCTACTCATTTTGAACTGATTTTCCTCAGGGGGAAGGCAAAGCTCTGTGTCTCCAGGGAGAGCAGAGCAGTGGAGCCTGGGACCTGTGTTCTGCTCACCCTCAGCTCCTGCTGATGGCACTTCCACAACCTTTCTCTCTTGTCTCCCTTCTGTGTGAGCTTCTGCCAAGAATGCAAAGTCTGTTGGGAGGCTTTGTTTGGGGAATGACCACATTTCTGATGTTGAATTTCCCATTTCTCCCCTCGAGTAACTGCAGAGCTCAGTCTAGCTCAGGTGGGTTTTGCAGTTTGTGATGCTTTGCATTGGATGTTTCTGCTACTAGATCAGATGGCAACTTGGTGCTTTTCCAAACTGGAATGTTATTTAGAGTCCAAATATGAGATTAAGAGCCATATGGAAAATTGTTTAGACTTCATTGCTAATCAATACTAGAAAGATGAGCAACAAGAGTATTTTCACTCACATTTCAACATGTTTGTTGTCCAGAGTTAACTTGGGCACCCAGAGGGCATTTTTGCTGTGAACTTTCCATCTCTGCTCCAGATCTGTTTGAGAAACTGATTTGGAATGCAGGTAAAACAGAGACCCCACAGAAAAGTAAGCAGTTAAACCAAGCCAAGGCTAAGAATGCTAACAGAGCCAAAAGGTCAGACAGGAAATGCATTTCACACCAAAATGACAGAAAGGTGGTGTTGATTTTGTTGATTATTTTTAAATAGAAAAGTATGTTAGGCAGAGCCTGGTGTCATGGCAACTCTTGGCCTGTGTGTGACAGTTTTTTCTGCACTTTTTCTGTTACATGTCTGGTCTGCCATTTCAGTCATCCTTGCCTTTCCTACTGTGGCTGCAGCCTGGGCAGGCCTGGGGGAAGGAGCTCGGGTGGGAGCACAGCCATACCCCAGCAGCCTTTTCCATGTCTGTGTGAACCCCCCGGGTGTGGCCAGCCCCACACTGCCCCATGCACTTTCCTAACCTCCACTTTGCTCCCTCATTGACTGACTTTGGTGAAGAGATGGAGCTAACAGCAGCATTTCTGCTTCCAACACCGTGCTGGGGAGGTCAGGACTCAGGAGCTGTAAGTGATGCTGCCCTCCAGGCAGCCAGGATTGCAGCTAAATATATCCCCTGCCATTCCCAGCTGAGGAGTGAGAGTGCTGCCTGGGCTCACAGGGGGCTGGGGCTTGGCTGTGCTGCCTAAAGCTAGCACAGAAAATATATATCACAGGTGTTAGTAATTAATTCATGTAAGAGCTAAATCTCAAGTTACCCAGCTTGTTCCCCTCTCCATCACTTTGAAGGTTTTCTGGGTAAAATGCCAAGGTCCATCTAACAGGACTTGCAGACTCGAGTAAAAATCTGAGTTTTAACTACCTAGAAATAGCCCCTTTCTAGGTTATTTCTTCTGCTTTTAACTTGTATGGCTCTCAGTGCCATTTGTTTCACAAATTCAGGGCTGTGTTCATGTATGACATTTTCATGCCTTCACATTTCATATGGCCTTAGCAAGGCACAGAGGACAGAGGCTCTGCAGTTTGGTAGCACCTGACTTGTTGGTGCTTCTCTTCCAGTCTGTTTGGGCACCCTCACCAGGTGTTTTGGGCAGCATCCCCGGGGCACTCCAAGGACTGATGAACAGCTGCTCTGGGCTGTGTCAGCATCTCCTGAGGCCCTCCCACCTTGCCATGAGCATGGGGAGGGCCAGGATAGGCTGTGCACTCACTGCCCTGCCCAGCAGGGAGGTTCCTGGGGGGTGCACAAGCAGGGCTTGCTAGAAGGCCTAGGGCTGGGAGGTTTGGTTTCATTTCTCAGCCAGTATCTGATAAATCAGAGTGCCTGAAGATGTTCATGGTCTCAACAGAAAAGTTTACACTTGGAAGGTGCTGTGGGTACATGCTCAGGCAGCAGCAGCAGAGATGACCCCTGACCAAAGGCCTGTGTTTGGGAGGAAGTTCAGGCTGTTATGTTGATACCTTTTTTTATCTTTTTAATGAAACCTCCTTCCTGCCATTTCAGAGGAGAGGAGGCTTTGACGTCATGTGCTGATGAGTCACTGCTGTTAACAGGCCAGCAAGCAGGGATTGAGAGTGCTGTCTGCAGCAGCTGCTCTGTTAATCATTCACAAAAAGCCCAGAGAAAGCTCCAGGGGAATGCTTGTGAATAATTAAATTTCTGTTTTCATTATGAAGACGCAGTTGATTTACCTGGATCTGCTAGAATCCAGGTATTGGAAAGTGAGAGAAGAGGACAATGATCTCACTGATTTGTTGATACCACTGTAAATAGCTTTTAGATAGTCATTGGTATCAGTAAAGCATAGGCATGACTTAACAATTTCATGTAAAGCTTATGTAATATAGTTCTGACCATCATCTACATCTCACTTGCCACAACCACTTTAACCATATTTGTGTTTTCTAGAAGAGAGTTCTTGGCAAACCAAATGCCCTTGATAGGGCAAGACATGGATTTTACTGGAAGGCTGGGTTTCTGTATGTATCTCGTAGCCTAAAGTTGTGTATTCTTAAAGAAAGCAGAGTTGTGTTGTCATTTTACTGTAAAACTTCCATAGCTTCTTAGTGGTTTCTCATGGGCAACTCCTCACACCACAGACAACCAACTCCAGCTCCCTCCTCACCCAGCTCATCCACTCTTCTATAGCACTCATCCTTATTTGACACAGCTGTAGCCTATTAGGGACAGGCCTGTTCCTAATCTTTGGTGATTAGTACAGCTGCAACTCCTCAGGGGTGAGACTGCCTTCTGCACTATCTCTATTCTCTTACATTCCATCCCCCCACAGAGTTGTCCAGGTTTGTTCACTGATAGTTCTCCTGTTCATAAACATCTTCTGGGGATGACTGGATCATTTGGAGCTGCTGCTAAATTGGTGTCATGACAAGAGATGTTGCACTCGTTGTGATGAGCTTTAAACTTCAGTTGCCAACATGCCACGATCAAAGAATTCATTGGATCTGCTTTGGGTGAGTAGGACTTTTATTTCAGACAAGGTCAAAACTGGATAAATTTCTAAATGCTGAATTGTTCACTGCTGAACTTTTCCTCTCTAGTTTTTAATGTCTTGGACGAGAGCTGCTGCCTTTTACCCAGAGGTAGAAGAAGATGGGCAGTTTTACTCCCAAAGCAATCCCAACCCCTAGGTGGTCAGTTGAAGCTGCCTTAAAACAGGATGGTGCTTGGTCTTGACAAAATATGAGGTTTAGCTTTGCCTACCCAGGTGGAGTGCTGGGACCATGGGGTGTAGGAGTGCTTACAAACCCTGACTTTAATTATCTGTACAATGTGATGAGGAAGTTGTTGTTCTGCCTGTCAGACAAATAAGAGAGAGCCCACACAACAAAACCATTTGAGTCTCATGAACCGTTCTGTCTTGGGGTGTTGTTTTCATGGACCTGTGAAAGCCCAGGGATATGTAGGCAGAACCTAATTAACTAGAGCTCTTGAAAGAGAAACTTTGAAATGATTTGTTGAAAACTGGCTATGTTTTTCATCTTTCAGCACTGTGGCCAATTTACTGTGGGTTTGCTTTCTTGAATTGTTTTGTGCAAAGTTTAACTGATCATATCAGCTCCTCCATACCCACATTATCCCCAACTTCTACACCTTCCTAAAATATGCTCGTTCAATGGGCTGAGTTATTTTTGATAGATAAAAAAATCCTGGCAGATGAAACCAGATACCATCCCTGTGGAAGAGAGCTGTCCTGGAGCTGCAATAGCTGATGATTTGCCATTTCTGCAATGAGATGATTTCCAGAGCCCACTTCTCAGTCTGCAGATGCAATGGCCAGTCTGGACCCTTTCAGAAGAGCTTGCCTTGCTCCTTGGGCAGGGCCAGGCCTCCAGGTGGGGTGGCTATTTAGTTATTTAGGGGTAGCAGCAAAGGCCCAGCAGAGATGATGCGTGAAATCTTATGGAGGGGAGCAGGGGGGTTCATTGGGATGGTGAAATATGGGATGGGATGCCAGCAACAGGTTGGCTGTCCTGGGTGGGGAAACCAGAGCCAGAAGGGTGGGGAGAGCAGTTCTAGTTATGAGGGTTGTACCTTCCCAGGTCACTGCCATGCTCTAGTGAGTGGGGAGCATTGTCAAACCCCCATGGAAGGTGTGATCAGAAGGAAATGAGGTTTGCATTGATTTTGGCAGGGGTAGAGCTCAATTTACAGATGTCAGCAATGAGAGGTTCTGTACATACCCTGTCACAAGCAATTGGAGACCATGAACCAAGTGACTCTTGGTGCCCCACAGCATCAAAGCCTGAGAAAAAGGGTGTCTGAGGATGGGTGATTTGTTACTTCGATTCTGTGGCACATCTCTTCTGGAACTTCTCATGTTTGCCTTCTGAGCCTTTGAGATTCCTATGTTCAAATTCCTATTAATTTCAGGCCCTGGAGAGACTTAGATATTGAAAGATGTGATTCTAATAAGTAAATGACATTATAACTGTACCTGGCTTTATTAATATTCCTGTTTCTGTGAGATTTGGATCCTTCAGCATCACAAGGCAGTGAGACAGATATCCCACTCCATGTTGTGGGATAGAGCCCAGTTTGGATATCAGAGCTCAGGGTGGTTATTTATACAGAAGGGGGAAAGGTGGCAGCAAAGCAAATAGTGTTGCTTGCAGATGGAGCATACATTGTAGGACACGCAGTAACAATGAAGGTCTCACACCAGCAAAAACAGAGGAATATTGAAAATATGGGAAATCAAACAGGAACTTAGGAAGTGTGAGAATAAAAGAAAATCAGGAAACCAGTTAAAATCTAAATGGAATACCGTTTCTGGAATCAATATTTTTCGTCTCAAATGTTGGTTCTACAGAAGATGCTTTTTTTTAGTTGCTCATTAAAAAGGGTCCTCCTGAAGAGCTATTGTTCCCTGGGAAATCAGATGCATTGTGTAGTCAAATATCATATTAAAAATAGAGAAGGATTTCTGGAAAGATGTGGATGCAAGAAAGCAAAACATTCTGAAGAGGTTGTTAAAAGCCACCCAGAGAAAATGGCCATGTGAGGTGGATTACAACACTGAGAAGCCATCAGCAACACGAAATCCTATGGGACACCAAAGCCTGGGTCTGCATGTAATCCTGAGCACCTGGGAGCCTCTGAGCTCCCTCCCTGGAGTCCCTGCCTTGTTCATGAGGACAGCTGATGGCCTTTGCTCTGACATTTCTATTACTGGAAGCACTCTCTGTGGGAAGGGCTGGAAAGGTTTAAAAACAAGTCTGAAAATTTTCCCTATTCTCCAGACACATTTTTTTCTCTTAATTGCAAAGCAAGTATAGGCTTTTGGGGTTTTTTTTAATGACTGATTCAGCCAGCCATTTAATCTTTTGCTCTCTGTGCTCAGCAAAAATGTGAGTTTGTCTGGAAACATAATAATTGGAGAAAGATTAACACAAAGGACCAAAACAAACTGGGATTAAAGGATGGGTTCAGGAATCTTTCTCCAGACCAAGTCAACAGTACCAAGAAATTGTCCAGCAGGTTTTGGCACAAATCAGTGTCCTTGGCACAAATCAGTGTCCTTGGCACAAATCAGTGTCCAAGCCTGAGCCCTGTGGCATCGCAGGGTGGGTGTTCCCTCCCTCAGGCCCTCTCATCCGAGCGCATCCTGGCTGCTGCCTGCCTTGGTGCTCATTAGTGATCCCAGTGTTGTGCAGGAAAAGGCACCACAGTTTGCTGGTCAAATCATCAGATTCTTCTCTCACTCCTGGCCCTCAGTTTGTGCTTGGGAGAGCTGGCCAAGGCTCTGCCCAGGGCTGCAGCCAGTGCCTTACACAGCAAAGCACCACGGAGTTCCTGTAATGCCAGAGCTGGCTTCATTAGGTGTGTCATCATTAATTATTGACAGAGCACTCAGAGATGGGATTCTGATAGTTCTGTTCTTTGTTTCTTTTACAATAAAAAGAAGAGCTTCAGAAGTTAAATTTTAAAAGTTTAGAACTTTACAGAGGTGCCTATTCTCCCGTGCCTGAGGGGATGAGTTTCTTTCCTTCTAAGGTCAGAAATGAGTTTCTCTTTCATCTTCCATCCTTGATCAGGCACTGTGGGATTTCCAGAGGGCCCTGTCCCATGGAAGCCAGCACATCAGATGGCTCCAGTGCATCAGGCAGGAACTGTTCTCCCAGGTTTCAAAGGCAGATGAGTAGCTCGTGCTCTGGTGCAGGGATGAACTGCTCCCTGCTTCCCAGGAGACACCAGCAGGATGCTCAGCATCCCTCCTGCCTTCACTCCATGACCATGAAGATGGAAATACCTGTTGCACCCCCTGCTCTGGCAGCCTGATCTTGCCTGTCATGTTCTTCAGGACTTTGTGCAGGATTCTGAGTGTCCCTGTGAAGCTGCTCTGAATTTTGAGAGCGTGGCTCCTTGTGTCCTCAGAGAGACAAAGACATGCCCTTCTTTTACATCCAGCCTACTGGAAAACAAGGTCAACCTGATTGTTGTGGAACAGATGGCTTCCTTCCATGGAGTGGCATTTCCCTGGCTAAATGGAGCCTGACTAGACATAAATATCAAATGTAGCTATATGTGGAGCTATAAGTATAGCAGTGGATTATAGGGTTATGAGAATTTAGAGCTGCTGAAGAAATTATTATTTTTTCCCAAAAAATAAGTCAGCACTTATTTTTGAAGTAACTAGTAAAAATAAGTAACTAGTTTTCTTTATCTTCAATAGTCATCCTTTAAAATAAGTTAAAATAAGAGGTGACAGGTTAGCCCAGTCTCCCCTGGGGAAGGTTTTCAGTGAAAGATGCCTGGGAGCAACTGCACGAGAAGTGTTTGATATATTCTGAGCCATCTGCCCCAGTGGAGTGAGGGTTTGTTGAGTTCTGTGGCAATGTGAGCTAAACCAGATCTGATCTGGATACAGAAACAGGAAACTGATGGGGAAGTGTGGGTTATGAGGCTGGAAAAGGTACAGGTACATTAATGGCACACAGAAAGACAACCTTACTGTTCCCTAGTAAATGCATGCTGCTGCCAGTTTTCCTTGTTTTTTTTTCAAAATATAGAGAATAATTGTGCCCCAGATTCTTGTCTGACTGTACTGCAGCATGCCTGTGGGGGGGTAGGGGGAGAGCATGTCTTATTCATGCATTCGAGCACTACTTGAGATTTCCTTTCCTGGTTTTTCAGGGTGTCTGTATGCATTTCTTGATCCTATAGAAGTAATTTAGATTAAATTAATTAATTGTTTCCAATACTGCTGTGCAGGAGGGAGCCTTCAGAGGCCCATTCCAGCTCTCTTTTCATATTGCTAGAAAAGCAGTGCAGGTCCCTGCTGCAGGGTGTTTTACTCCTGTGTGAGAGAGTGGCCTTGGTGGCATGAGGAGCTCTGCCTTTCCAAGAGGGGCATTCAGAGCTCTCCTCTCCAGGTTTATCTCTTTATTACCTTTTTCAGAAAAAGCAGCAGCAATCTAATGTAATCTGGTTGGTGTTAGAGGCCCTGGCTCAGCTAGGGCACTGGCTCAGTAAGGGGAAATGCTGCTTCATTACTCACTTCCACTTCTGTGCACTGAGTCACTGTCCATCCCTCTGCTGGTACCTGAAAGGCTCTGGCTACATTCCTGGGCACTTGGAGTCTACCTGGCTTCACTCCCTTCAGTGAACTGGAGGGAGTTCACTCAGAGACAGGGGAGCTTGTTGTCCCTTCTGAACCACCATGAACTACAGAGATTAGCCAGTGTGTTTGAAAGCCTGGCTTAAAAATGTTCAGGTTTCCTTTGGCTGGTGGGTCACAGCTGAACAAGGACTGAAACACAGCTGTGAGGACTTCAAAGGGGCTCACACCTGAGCTAGAGCTGAATTTCTCTTTCACAGCTTGGGCAAGTTTCCAGGGCAGAAACAAACTCCAATGAGGATTTTAAATATCATCAGTCTTGCAAATCAAGCACCAAGCTCAAGTGTGCAGTGAAGGAAGGACCTTGACTGAGTGCCCAGCCATATTTATGAGCCTTTGAGCTCCTGTGTCTGAACAGGAGAGGAATAACCATCAGGAGCACCTCCACCCTGCCTCAGCTTTCCTGGGTTTCCTTCTGGCTCTTTGAGCTCTTTTTTCATCTGCTGGTTCTGCTTCCAGAAATGCTGCCAGCTCCCCATGCTTTGTCTTTCCAGTCAGGTTTCCCACAGTGACTGCATCCCACAGGTCTCCCTGGTCCAGCTGCAAGTCCAGAAGCAGATGTAGTTGAATATCACAGGGCAGAATATCACTGTGGCAGTGATATTCTGCCCTGTGACAGACACAGAACAGAATAGCACTGAGGATGCAGCCCCTGTGACAGACACAGAGCAGAATATCACTGAGGATACAGCCCCTGTGCCAAACACAGAGCACAATATCACTGTAAGCAGGTCTCACAGTGTTATATAAGGCAGCGAGGAAATTAGCAGGAAACAAAGCCAAACCTGGCTCCATGAAATCTGATTAGTAGTTTTTGCTAGTGAATGCTGGCAGCACAGGGATTTTGGGTTGTTTCACAGAGGTTGGCTGATAGTGACTGAGGCTGAGCAAGGATTTACATGTGCTGTGCCTGAAACAATCTTGAAGTTCATGTGTGGATTTAAACATTCCCCAAGTCTGTGCAGAAGTGAGTCCCTGAAAATTAACTTTCAAAGCCTGGAAATGCATTTCCCAGGTCCCTGGTTTTTTGGCCTTGCTCATTATAGAAGGCATCCTTCCCTCTGATTAAGGTCTTTATGAGCTATGTATTGCCAGATGAACACAAATAAGACTGATTGATGAGTTACCAGCCCTCAGTAACTCTTGATGATTGATGCAGTCTTGGTGTGGTTTGGGTTGCACCTCCAGTGCAGCTGCTTGAAGCTCTTTGTACCCTCCTTGTACCTCTCTTTTCCCTCTGGGAGGGAGAAGGAACTGTTCCTGAAGCCTGAACCTGGCTTCTGAATTTCTGAAATCTTTCAAGTTTGCTTTTATTTGTTATATTTGACTTCATGTCTCTTGAAGTGGCTTATTAGTGGGATATGAATATTGAGGAATATTAGTGCTTCTTAGTTCTACAGCTGCATTTTAGTTAGACCTCTTTTCCATCACTTAACTCATATTACAAAACAGTATGTTTTGGAACAGAAAATTAAATGCTATAAATCTATCTGAAAACTAATAGCTACCAGAAGCTAAATTTAAGTCTGTGAGCAGCCCAGGGGTTTGCTATTTGGGCAGGCAAGTTTTCAGCCAACTCTCTGGGTGAGATGCAGAGAGGTTGCATCACTGCAAGGCTCTGGCTGGCAGAACAGGCCACAGGAGCAGAGCAGTGTTGCTTAGCGACTTGTGAAGGATGATTAACCCTTTCCCAGAACCCCCATATCCCTATGGAAGCCCTCCTGAGCCATCAGTCAATTATTGGACAATAATTGAATATGAAGAAACTACTGTAATATCTTTAGCTATTAGATGCGTTGATGTATTAATCATTAATGTTTAATGAAGGACTGTCTTAATCTTACCATTAGTTACTGAAGGAGATCACTAAATCAAAAGCCATCTGTCCATGGTATGATTTGTAATTATTGCAAAGGAAGGCTCAGCTAATTACAGTAAAGGTGGAGCAAGAAGTGATTAAAACTATTTTGGGACTGATGGTGGTCATTGCCACTGCTGCTATTTCTTCATATGAACTCAGGCACTTCTAAAATTTCAGCTGGATTTAAAGGCTGAGCCCATGCATTGACATCACTCTTGCATGGAGTACCTTGAAGCAGAGTTTGGTACCAGCAGCAGTTAGGGAAGTTCCTCACCTCTCATCCCTTTCCAGTGCAACACAGACATTATAAAGGCCATTTCAGTCTGAAACCAGTCATTTTAATTAAAAATATAATTGATCTTTTATGTTGATGAAAACATTATGTTCTCCTGTTTGAATGGTGGCTGAAATTGAGCACAAGCTGATAAGCAGGAATGTGTGGGTGTGGTGGGTGGGTTGAATTTTACCTGGTGTCACCTTTTGCAGATAGTACAGAGCAGAAATCTTCCACACAGTGTCACTAATGTGTTCCAGCACTTGGGCTGGCTTTTTCAAAATGTGATCATTTTGGGTGGTGTTCACCTTGTGCAGGTTGAGCTCTCTTAATGTGAAATGTGCAGTCAGGTGAGCTGTGGGCAGCCAGAGGAAGAGGAGCAGCTCTGACCTCTCTCAAGCTGCCCCTGGGGTGGGCTGGGCTGCCAGCCTGGGAAGGGCATTGACTCCAGCCCCAGAGAGTGTTGGGTGAGAGGAGCCCAGCCTGGAGGGGTGTCTGAGGAGGGTCATCCTCACAAGGATGGCTTCCCAGTGCTCGCTGTGCTGCTGAACAACAGTGGCAGAGCAACGTGGTGCTCCGCTGCAGCAGTGGGAAAATCCCCCCATGGGAACAGAAGTTAAAGCATAGAGAGAGGATTTTAAATGGCAGTGGTCACTCTCTTTGATTATAGTTGGTAATAAAGGCAAGAATTCCCCTGGAGCAAGAATCGCTCTTGGTTTCACCTCTCCCCTCGAGGAGCTGCAGCAGCAGCAATGAGTTTCTGTGACTATTGACCCTCTGTTGTGGTAACTTGAGAGAAGCTGGGGGCTGAGAGCAGCTCCATGTGCATGGGCCTGTGTGCACCCCCAGCACCTGTGTGACTCAGCTTCACCAACAGGGAAAGCCGCCTGAGCTGGAAACATTTTGTACCTGGTAATATAGAGATTGTGTTCTCTCCTGTTTGCAGATGGGTAACTCTGGGCCCTTAGCAGAGACTTACAAGGCATTAGAATCAATCCCGGTGACAAGTTGGCACGAAGATAACCTTTGCTGTGACATTGCCAAGTGCAGGCCCTATGTTTCTTAATTTGTGCTTATTCTGTGTGCTGCTATCAGGCAGATGCAGACACTGCTGCTGATCTTGTTTCCTGTCTTATCCTGATGCATTTCAGACCCTGGGCTCCAGAGAGCAGCCTGTGTGACAAACAAGCTGCCTGTGTGCCATGTGGGGTTTTGCACTAGTGCTTTTTGAGTGAGTCCATGCCACTGAAGGATCTCCAGGGAGATGAATGCTGTAACAGAGGCACAAAACAATGCAGATATTTCTGAATTGTTAGGCAGATTATTTACTGTTGTTTTGAACACGCTTTCTTAACTTGCCAACAGCAAAAAGAAACTTGTGTGACTGATATCTGAGCTGTTTTCTTTCACTGTTGTCAGTAAGGAGACGGAGCTGCCGAGCTGGGATGTTTGGGTGTTTAGCTGGAATGGATGGATTTGACTTGTCTGAAAGAGGATTTCTGGTGGCGCCTGTCAGAGGCAGCAGCCATCTGTCTGTGCTGTGCTGGCTGGCCTGTCACACAGTGGGGACAGCATGCATTATCACCATGCTCTGTCCTCCCTGGCAGGCCTTAATCACGCCAGCTGTGGTGGTTTTCTGAGCAACTGATCCCGCACTGGGGCTCCCAGTGGTTCCTGAGCAGAGGAATCCTCACATCAGTGCTGTGGACAGAGAGGCCCAGCAGTCAGCTCAGTGCTCCAGAGGGGGAGCAAGCACAGCAGGGCTCCTCTGTCTGGGATTCCCATTCTCTGAACCTGAGAGAAGCAGAGAAGAGAATGATCCAAACAATTCTTATTTCATTGGCTGCTCCTGTGCTGTGCCAAAGTAGAGTGCAATGTGGAGATTGTTTACCCACAGTGATGGGGTTTTGTTTCCTTGGTGTATCAGGGCCAGACTGTCAGTCAGGGGACAGTCACAGGGTTTTGTTCAGTTGAGTGCTTGTGCAGTTTCAGTTTAGATGCAGTCTAATATAGTACAGAATAATATAGAATAATAAAGTAATTAATTAGCCTTCTGATATTATGGAGTCCTGCTCATCATTCCTCCTGCCAATCAGATGAAATTCCTCTGATACTCCTGGTGCTGGGGAGGGGCAGGGCTGAGGCAGCAGAGCCCTGAGAGAGGCAATGCTGCTCTCCTGCCCATGCCTGCCCTGGCACTGCCCAGTGCTGCTGGGCACAGCACTGAGGGCTCACCCTGCCCTGGCTGCACCCCCAGTGTCTCTGTGCTCCCATCTCTGCCTCTGGGGCTCACAGAACTGAGACTCTGGACTTTCATTGGGTGCTCCTGGCAGGAACAGACCTAGCTGGCATTGGTAGGGCCATAGCAAAGCAAGGGGAGTGGATGAGCCTGGTTGCCATTGGGGAAATTCTTGGCATTTCTTGTACCTGTTCTGACTCAGGTCTGGTGTGGCTTTGTCTCTGTAGGAGAGCCTGGTCTATGAAAGGCTGTGATGTGCTTTGGTAGTGAAATGTAACTGCACATGGATGTGCTGGGGCTGTGTGGGGCTCAGGGTGAGGCTGGGGCAGGGCTCAGGTATTTCTGTGGGCTCAGGCAGCCTTGATTTAGCTCTGGGTCCCCCACAGAGTGTGAGCACACTGGTGCCCGGGGCTGATGCTCACAGTGCAGCCCTGGCTGTTTGTAAAGCTCTGGCCTGTCCCCTCCCTCCCTCCTGTGCTGCACCAGGAAAGGAGCAGTGTGGTGCAGAGAGAGCCCAAACACCTGGGAGTGAGACAGGGACACATCCACAGTGAGCCCAGACACCTGGGAGTGAGACAGGGACACATCCACAGTGAGGCAATGCTGGGAGCTGCTCCTGTCCATGCACCCTGCTGGGGTGAGCCAGGCCAGTCCTGCATCCCCAGAGCTGGGTTATTCCAGCATTAATTCCTGTCAGCAAACACACATGTACCTGCCCACAGGGAGCCAGTGCTCCGTCTCCCATCAGTCCTTCAGTTTAGGGGGGAAATCTGGGTGTGTGGTTATTCGTTGGTTCCAGGGGTGCTTCAGCCATGTGAATTGTAAATAAGTGAATGGCATATGAAATTCTAGCCACTAGAATGGGGAAATAAAAGGCAACTAATCTAGAAATTATTGATTTTCATTTTTCCAGCTGTTCATGGTTAATATTTAGCCACCCCTGGCTGTGCTTCAACACGCCTGTGAACACAACATGTGAGACAGGCAATGAGAAGTGGCTGATTTCATTTTAACATACTTTAATTAGTGCAGAAAACAGCCAGTTGCCCATATCTGAAGGGGAAGGGCTGCACACTGAAGCATTCCCTGAGATGAAATAAAGTGTGATTCCAGGTGAGGCTCTTCCTTTCAGTGCTGTCAACAGCGAGCCCTGGGGAGTTTGTTCTTTCCAGCTGGATGATAGCAAGTGACAGATTTCTTAATATTTGTTACAGTGTTGATGCCTTTCAGTGCATGGCACATCAGGAGAAAAAGATTCACTGCTCTGAAGAGCTGAACCTGGCCTTTTTGTTCTCACCACTGGATTTCAGTGGTACAGCTTGAAATGTAAAGCCTGTGATATGAGATTATTAAAAGTTCTTCAGTTAGGCTGTAAACAACTAGGTTTTAAATGGTATTAAATGCATTGTGCTTCAGAGCTAGAGCCTGCTATAATGCCACAATGTTGTAGAACACAGAAATTTTTGCAGGTAACTTCTGTACAAAGCCATAGACTTTATTTCAGCTACAGTACAAGGGGCTATTTTGTCACATTTGTCTTTTCATGTGGTTTATTTTGAGCAGTTTTCTATCCTGTGAGTTGTTTGCCTTCATACCCCCCTCAAAACCTGCTGAAAATTTAATGCCTTTTTTTTTTAAAGGGGCCTCTCAGTCTTGAATGCTTAATGCTCAGGCTGAGATGGGCAGGGAAAGCTGTCTGTTTGCAGGGACAGAAGCTGGGAACAGGAGAAGCCAGCTCCATTGAAATGGCTTCCCTCTCTCTCCAAGAAATTCCTGGTAACAGAGGTAAGAGTTGGATGTCTTGATTCTGTCTAAAAACTAATTTCCATTGTATCAGGAGGGAAAAGTGCTACAGAATCACATGGCTTCAAGAAATTGCATGTGTAAGAAATGCTATATTGTGAAAAGGAGGCTCTATTTCAGATAAAAATATAATTGTTATTGAGAAAGATCAGAAGAAACCCACTAAATATGTGACAGAGAGTGTATTTGATAATAGAAAAAAATTATCATCAAAACCAGAAAGTGTCCCAGCTACAAACATTCAATTACAATTAATTTCTTGTGGTCTAGATCACCCAATTCTGCCTGGTAAACATCACCTTTATTTTGGGAGTGCTTTTTCCCCCTGACCCATGTGAAAAATTTCATTTTCCTGGCCCATTTGCAGCAGCCTGCAGCAGCCAAGCGTGTGTTTTTAGATGTCACACAGGGTTTGATGCCCTGAGATCCTGGGCACAGGTCATACCTTGGAGCACTGACAGTATCCAGGGATGAGGCAGTGTCCTGTCAGACACAACTGGATGAGTTATTTGTGGCAAACAGCTGATTTAATTTCTCTCGCTTGATGCCTGAATGATCTGCTGTGAGGTTTTGACTGCCAGAGATCTGCATGTGTGAAATGACAATGAGTGTTTTATGCAAATGGCTCCATGCTCTGGATTGCCTATCAGCTATGCAGAGACATTATTTCTCATCACTTGCAGCTCTGCCTGAATGACAGTCCTTGCAAGTCACTGAATGAGTGGCTCCCAGGCTCACATGGAGCTTCCAGGAGATCCTCCAGCAGTGCCATGGGTGTGCTCTGAGCACAAACCCTCACTCAGGGATTTCTGTGCCCTCCTCCTGTTCAGTGCTGCGTTCTCTCAGGGGTCTCTGTGGTCTCTGAGATGTGTCACAGTCTCTTTTCCCAGCCCAGCAACCGAAGAAGGAGTCAGGATTCTTCTGTTCTGGTTCTCAAGGTTGTTTATTTTCTGTTATCTATAACATTCTTTCCCTGGCCTGCTGAGGTCCATTCAGCAGGTCAGACAGAGGCACACTGCCCACCCTCAGGGCAGTGTTGTCTTTTTATACTAAAAACTACATGTACATTATTTACAATTATTTTCCAATTCCTATCACCTATGTTAGACAGTCCATCTCTACCCTAAACCAATCCAAAAGTGCCACTATCACCCAGAAGATGGAGGCTAGGAAGAAGGAGAAAGAAGGACGAGGCACGCCCAAATTTCTCCATCTTGGGGACCCCAGCCCCTATTCTAAAAACCCCAAAATTCTACTTTTCATCCCGTGACAAACTATCTATTATTCTGCTTAAACTTTCGTGGCTTGTAGATCCTCATATAAGGTTGGTAATTTTTTCCATGGGTCAAAATCAAAGGCGCAGGGGTCTTGGGCTCTGTGCCAAGGTCTGTGAGCCCCCTGGCAGGGTTTGAGCCATCCAGGGCAGCCAGAGGGATGTCCTGGGTTCCAACAGAGTTCATGGCTGGCCAGGGATGTCCTGAATTCTGACAGAGCTCATTGCTGCCCAGGGCTGGCAGTGCTCCCTGCTGTGAGGGGCAATCCTGAGCCTCTCTGTGCAGAACTCTGCTGAGCAGGCTCTTGCAGCATTTCCCTGGCTCCAAACCCGTGTCACACGGTGCAGGGAGCTGGGCTGAGCTGGCAGTGGGCAGGGGATGCTCTGGGCTGGGTCTGGCCACAGGACTCAGCACTGTCCCTGCTCCTGCTCTCACATTCCAGGCTTTTTCTCTGCCCAGGAAGCAGGGGAGCTTTGCTGTGCTCCATATGCAGCTCTTCAGCAAGAGGTTGTACATGAGAGTGCTGCATCATTTGTGACAGTTGTAGCTCTAAATAGGAAATGATTAATATTTCATGGTTATTTTTCTGTAAGACATGATTCTTGGGAGAATGCATCAGCCTGACTTTGCTGGAGAGAATGAGCCTGCCTTGCTGAGCTTCAAATGAAAATGTAGTCAGGCACTGCATGCTAATATTGCTGCTTTAGATGGAAGCTCTCTGTGTGCCTGACTAATGCCAGTGCCACAGTGCAGTTTTGGAAACTTCTCTTTCCCTCATGAGTCTTGCCAGTCATCTGCTACTCTGCCTTTGCCTTCTGCACCTTCAGTCTAGTTTTAAATAGCACAAGAGGTCATGAATGGCAGCTGACTGCATCAACTGCAAAATCTTTGACTCTGATCTTTCCTTCTTTATTCACTTATTTTTTCCTTTCTTGAGTCATAAGCAAACCACTTCAAAATATTTCAGGGTTGCACCAGAGGACAGCAAACAATTGGTCAAGGAAACATTCTTGTCTCTTTGTGATATGGCTTCCTGTGAAGGTGGCTGTTCAAAATGCCTCTAAATAACAAATATTGGCAAATGTCTTACAGAACTTTTGTTCATATAACATTAATGGAACGGTCACAGGGTTACTGTCATTCAGCAGCGAGGCCACCAAGCCTTTGACTGCCCTGGAACTGCTACAAGAAAGTCTGCAGGAAGATTATGGAAAGTTTGGTAAGAAAAGTGCAATGGAAGCTGCTTTGTTTTTTACTCTGCCAGTTGTTTCTGTAGGAGTTACACTCCAGTGTAGTAGGATGCTGTTAAATACTGCAAACCAGGATGAAAGAAACAGAGGGACAGATTTCTACTTAGATATAAAGGCACAGATTCCTGCTTAGATATAAAGGTTTTTTAACCTGAATTCAGTCAGACAGAAGAAAATGCTGTATGTTCCCCCAGAGTGGTACAATGAGATTTAATCCTTATGCAAACAGCTGTACTAGAGTACAAACTATTCATAGCAGATTCTGCTGGTCCCAGTCAGGGTTTCATTGGGTTAGACACAGCAGAGAATGCTCAGAAATGTGATGAAGGAGAGGGAAGATTGCAGAAAAAAATATATGTTAGAATGTGTCAGCATTGAAGTGGTCTGAGAAAGGTTAATTTAACCATCCTCCACTTCTGTCCCCTGCAAGTGCTGCACTTGCTCTTATTTACAGTCATGTCTGCCTCCTCTGTCTGTGCAAAACAGTGGATGTCCATCCTTGCTGTCACCCCGCAAAAGCAGCTCTCCTGGTTCTTTCTAGGATGCTATTTTGCAGTTGGAGTTGTTTCTATATCACAGCTGTTCCAGATTATTTTAAGGTATCTTGGTCGCCTCTAAATGAAGCAGAAAGAAATGTATAGGAATGGCAACTACTTTGCAAACCTCTGTACTCACAAGACAATTGAAAGTGAGTTTTGGAGAGGAATGATTCACAGCACCCTAACTACTTGGAGACCTCATTAAGGCACAGGGTCATCTCAGAACTTTTGTCTGTGCTGTGTAAGGATTTAGGGACTCAGAAAGCTATGTAGCCTGAATTGCTTGGCTTTGCATTGTTTTCTGCCTCAAAAACCTGATCAAACCACCTCTTTGGGCTGTGTACAATTTTCTGCACATGTGGTTATATACTATTGTATTTGGTGATCCATCTTTTTTAAAATAATCCAGCTGATATGTCAAGCAAGACTTGCTCAGCATTATTAAAATTCATGTTGCTTTATGAATTTAAGACTTACTTCAGCACAATGCAAAGTATGAATTCAACAGCTACTCTGCAGGTCAGAGTAGTCTTAAGCTAATATGCAATATAGCTATGGGAAGATGCCAGATTTATCAGTGGATTGTAGGCAGCTTTGTAGATGTTGCTTTTTGATCAACAGCAATCAAATTTGAATGTTTGTTTTATTATCTATCTGCCTGAAAATTTTTTGCTTGCTTGTGGTTTTTTTTGGCTCCCTTCTCCTGAAGTGTCACTGTTTTGTAAAAGGAATGGTTGGACTTGGTTAAAATAATTACGAAAAGAGGTTTGGTTTGTTTGGTTTGTTGGTTTGGTTTTGTCTGATGCCACTGGCACAGAGAAGCCTCTGCAGCTGTGTTTGGTTTCCAAGTTAATGCTGTCTGGGTGTTGCTGTGGATAGATAATCTCTGAGCCCTGGCTGTCTGTGCAGCTGTGAGGAGTAACAACATAAACTTAGCGTTAAGGTTTTTGTCAATACTAATTAAAAATCATGGTTAAGGGCTCTCGTTCAGCAAACACTGACTGCTGCTCAAAGCTCTTAGATATGTTTTTAATTTTGTGCACATTCCAAATATATTTGGTCTCATTACAACTGAAGAATATATTTTGAATCCTGTGGGTTTACTGCTTTTTAAAAGCAAATAAATGGCTAGAATTCATATATGTGCTTGGTAGGTAAAAATCAGGTAAAAATCAATTTTTATATGGATTTACTTTTGGGAGCAGGTTCTGTATTTCTGCTTCCCTGTGCTGGGATTTACTCTGTTATGCTTCTCCCTTCAACTAATTATTCCTACAATTTCTCTTACATTTAAGCCTCATTTGATACATTTAATATCACTGCTCATCAGCCCAATTACCCTTTGGTGCCACCTCCTTGGCACAGAGCCTCCCAGAGAGGCTCAGTGTTCCTGCCTCAGCTCCTGCACCATCTGCTTCTGCCAGCTCCAGCCTGTGCCTGTGGTTTCCAGAGGAGTTTGGTCTCTGTGCTCTGCTGGCTCAGGCACTGCAGCTGCATCCCTGCCTGCTGCCTTCCCTTACCAGCTCCTGCTGTGTCTCCTCCTCACGTTACAGCTCTTCCTTCCCATTTCTTCCTGCCCCATACAAAATACCTCCATGCTTAAAAAAAAAATCATGAAATGGGGTTGATGTCCTTCCCAGGAACTCTGGGGCTCTGCTTGTGCACAGGACCAAGTCTGTACCTGCCAGCACTGCCAGGTACAGTAATACAGGGTGCCTCTGATGCAGGGAATGACTGGCATCTGACTCCATGCATTCAGAATGCCAAACAATTGCTTTACTGAAATTCTATTCTATTCTATTCTACTATATTATAATTATCATATTATTATAATTATTGTATTATAGTATAATTACTATGTTATATATTATTATAATACAATATTGTAATACTATTTTATTATTTTATTTTATTATTTTATTTTATTATTTTATTTTATTTTTATTATATTATTTTTATTATATTATTTTTATTATATTAATTTATTATATTATTTTATTATATTATTCTATTACTATATTAAAACTATACTATACTATACTAAACTAAAAAGATACTATGCTATAATTACATACTAAAGAAAACTCGTGACTCTCCCCAGACAGCCAGGACACAGCTTTTTCCAGCTGGACAAGGAAACCCAACAATCCTCAGCAGACTCTAATTGCCCAATCACTTCAGGTAAACAATCTCCTTGACACATTCCACATGTGCAAAGGCAACAGGAGCAGCAAGCAGAGATAAGAATTGTTTTCTCTTTCTTCTCTCTGTGCTTCTCCAGGAAAAAGACCTGAGAGAGCCCAGCCAGCAGGGGCTCCACAAAGCTTCTGTACCAACAGGCACCATTACACTGGGGGAAACCGAGGGGAATCCACCTCAGCAAACAGACTGGTCCTGGCTCCCTGGTCCAAAGTAAGCATCAGCAACCTGGAATGGCTGGGTTTGGTTTGTTTGTGTGTTTTTCATACAATAGCATCCTGAAATGGTTACGTACAATTGAGAACCTCATCAATATTACATCTGCAACAGATGGTGAAAACCTCCTGGCATGGACAAGGAATCCATTTAGTCCTTCAGACAAGATCTCCAGTGCCAGGCAGAGCACCTGGCCTCTTGGTCCATCTTGAGGTGCTCTGGTGGAAACCCAGAGGCAGCCAAAGAGCTCACTGTGACCCCATATCCACACAGGAGCTCCTGTGAGCCACACTGGGGTGATGCCTACAGCAATTCACTGAGGGCTTTGTGACCTGATTTCAAACAGCTGCAATGAATTGCTTTTACCTTGAATTTTAAACCATTTATTTTGGGAGAGCAGAACACTTCTATGAGATGCAGCATCATGCTGAATGCAGGAGGAGCAGATGACAGGATACCTGGTGTGTTTTTGGGACATGGCCCCTGAGTCCTTGGGGATGCAGGCTGCATCTGTGAGCAGCTCCTGGGCTGTGCTTTTTGGCTTTTGCAGCCCTGCTGCTGTCGGGATGGACCTGGGGTGATGTTTTGCAGCACAGTGGCAGCACCAGAACTGCTTCAAAATAAAGGCACCAGCTACAAGTCTGAAAAATGCACCCTCCCAAGTGGAGCCTCAGGGCTGGGAAGGGCACTCAGCCCATCTCAGTCACTTACCAGTCAGGTATGTAAAACAGAAGGTATTTACCTCAGGGGAAAATCACTGCATTTTCACCTGATTATATGGATTTTACTTGCCAGTCAAGGCTTATAGCTGAGAGAGGTGTGAGACTGCTATCTAAAACAGTTTGGACATCCAAACAAATGTTCTTCCCAGCTTGCAGAAATGTTAGTAGTTGTCCTGTAGATTGGAGGCTTTTTGGAGAAACAATGTCACCACTTGTATGTTGACTTTTGCCAGAGAAGGGAGCAGCCTGCCCATCTGTCTTTTCCTGCCTCAAGAGACCTTTTCATGACTGAGTCATAAGAAAAAACAAAGTGTAGATGTTAGCAGAGCTCTTGATATTGCAGTGGATGGATGCCACGTTGTGCCATGTACCCAGCTGGATGGAGCGTGGTGCCTTTCCATGTACACTTGTCCACGGAGGAATTGTGCAGCTCACAGATCACTGTTTGATTTCTCTGCCTCCTGCTGCCCACAATCTGCCTCCTGCACATCTGTTGGATGGCACTAAACCCTCAGCAGCCAGGAGTGGGTGTCAGTGGGTCAGTGGGCTGTGCTGGCTCTGTGCTCACCCCTGAGTTCAGCCTGCAGCAGTAAGGGGTAAATGATTAACCTGCATCTGTTCTGCTTTTTGCACTGAGACTCTGGGCTTGCCTTCATTCCACAGCCACTGAATAGGGAAGCTGCCATTGAAGCCAGCCAGAGCTCCCTGGGTCTACATCCTGAAACTCAAAGTCAGCACAGCTGAACCCTAAAACAACAAGATTTCTGCTTTGATGCTGATGTGACAAAGCTAAAAGCCATAACATGTGGGAGGACATGAATTCGTACTCTCTTTTTCATGCAATCACTCATAATTATGTTGACTAAACTTTTAATTTAGTATATATTTTTTAAAAAGGATGTGGCACGAAGCGGTTTCGCCTTGTCCAGGCAAGCTAACAAATCAAATTGTTTGCTCTTTTCTTGTAGAAGGAGGAATTCTTTAACACTGTGTCTGTGCTATGCCTTTCACTGAGTCTCTTTCACCTATTTTTGTCACATTCTTGACCAAATACTGGGTTTGATTTTGACCCAGATCTGTATAAATTACTGTAGCAATAGGGTTGGAATTCACATACATGTGTACTGAGCAAAGGACAAACCTATGGCCACAAAATGGGCTGTGATGAAACAAGGGAAACAAATGACCCTGACAAGGACAATGCACAAGAAAATGGTGATAATGTTTTATGGCACAGAGCAGAGCCGGGCTTTTTGCCCTCCCAGCTTCAGCACATAAACTCTCACATGCTCCATTGCTAAAGCACCTGTTGCCCTGATGGCTTGGGGATGGAAGAACCTTTGCCCACGTGCAGTAATGCCAGCATGCTGGCTCGTGCTTTGGGAATGGCTGGACTCTCAAAAAAAAGAGTAAGTGTTAATTTGGAGTGGCAATTTGGCTCCTGTAACCCCCATTCTGTGTTGTCAGACAAGGCAGCAGATAACAAAATGGGCACTTTTCTGCCAGAGACGCAGAGATCCAAAATCACTGAGCTTCTCCATGTTTGTGAGTGATTAATGTAAAAATTAATGAGGGTTTAATGTAAGTAAGGAATAGAAATGACTTAGCCCCAAGATCATGAAGTTTCTGCAGAGCAGAATTGCTGAATGACTTAGGAGAGGACTAAATAATGGCCCTAATCTTATGCACAGCTGTGAAAGCACTTCTCTCTGTTTATTTAAAATGAAAACTCACATAAATGTGTGTACAGATCACTGCTGTGCAAACTTTTCCCCTCCCAGGTAGCACTTGGTGTTCTCTGATGAGAAACCATCACTGAAGGGCAATCCTGGCTGAGCCAGGTACCCCAAGGTGCCCAACACCCCAGGCTGGGCACTGACACCAGCTGAGGATCCTGGCAGGAGCAGCTGGCATGCACTGGGAGGGCACAGCCAAACCAGTTTAGCTGGCTGCTGCTGCTCTGGAGGGTTTCAGTTGTGTAATCTCCAATGCTTTGGGGTCAGCCTGTGCAGATCCTCCAGCTGCCACGACAGGGCTGCTTTGCCTCCCTTCCCCATGAGCCAGCAGTGGGGAGCAGAGCAGCTCCCCAGACAAACCCCCCTGGCTACAAGCAGAGTATTGTGCCTCAGCTTTAGCAGAGTGGGCTGGGGCTGGAGTAAAGGCTGCCTCTTCCATGTGTGAATGGTGCTGAGAGTCGCTGGGCCGTGCAGCATGCCCTGGATGACGAATTGTCAGAGCAGGCTGAGAGCAGCAGCCCCAGCCTGAGCACAGCCAGTGCTGCAGCCGAGCCCTCGGGATGTCAAGGCAAAGGGGAGCCTGCCCCATGCTAATTAAAACTCTCCTCTCAACTTCTCCTTGGCAAAGTGCAAAGAAATCCTCTTTTCATGCCCGGCGACTAAAAATAAATCCTATTTTGGGTTTCAGAAGCAGCCGCATGACTAAATGAGCCCTTCAGTTTCATTCATGTTTGCTGTCTATTAATCTGTTCTCCTCACCCTCAGCAGGGTATGACTCAGGGCTTCACATTGTCTTCCTCCCTGAACTATCTGTGTTTTGACTTTAAATTCTGCTGTCTGACGCAAAGCAGTGCTGAAATCATGACAGTTTGATCCAGCCAGCTCCCAGGAGAGTCCTGATCTTTACTGGCTGGTAAATGTAGCACCCAGAACAGCTATGCAGAGCAGATATCGATATTTTTACACCAAATGTTGGTAAGCAGATGTCACAGGCTCGTGAAAAGCCTTGAAACTCCACGGGAGAAAATATGTGAGTATGTGTGTGGGAGGCCTGGAGACAAAAATAATTCCGTGCTTCTATGAGAAGGCATATATTCCTTAATCCGTTGGTGTTTGCTATTCCTGTGCAGGGGACTCAAAGTGGAGGCTGCTATACTGGAACAAGTGGAGCAGCAAACGCTTTCCCTGTTGGTTCATCTGATGCTTTTGCTACTCTTCCAGCCCAGGCTCTGCCCTCTGGCCCTGGCTGAGCTGATGGATCCCATGAGCAGGGGGTCTCTCCTATGGGGTGGAGAGATTATCCCAAGCTTCAAGCATCCCATAGCAAGAGTGGGACACTGGGCAGGTAATAGCAGTGAGGCAGCAGGGCTGGGCTCCTCCTGCAGGCACTGGAGGGGTGGCACAGCCCTAGGGAAGGGCTCTGAGCAGGGGTGGCACTGGAGGGGTGGCACAGCCCCAGGGAAGGGCTCTGAGCAGGGGTAGCACAGCCCTGGTGTGAAGGGATGATCCCATAAGCACTGGGGCACACCCACAGCCAAGCCTTGCCTAAGGCTCCTCTTCTGTTATTTTCTTACAAGCAGGCAGCTTGAAATCCTGAGCTTGTAAATGTTGAATAAAAGTCCAGATTTTGGGGTTTTTTGTTTTTCCTTAGCTTTTCCTGTTCTTGAAATGTCCCCTCAGGGAGGTGTGCAGGGCAGGCTGGTGTTAAACCTGCCTAATCTCATTGCAGTGTTGAATCAAGCCCAGTGATCTACAGCCAGTGGATGCTTGCCTTGACATCCCTGCTTTTAAGGGACTGTGGTTAAAAACTGCAAAATCCTTATTTTTTTTCCTTACAATGCCGTATTTATCCCTCCCCTTATGGCTTTGGAAATGAAATTTGAGCCATTTATTGTGCACTAAATTTAGGGAGGCCAAAAATATTTGCATACAAATATGATTGATCTTTCAAGCATGCAAAATGAGCAGAAAATGACGAGTCTGATGTTGATACAAGCAGAGTTCAAGTATTTTAAAATTAAAATAATTTAAATGAATCTGTATCTATTATGGCAGATGAGCTTTTTCAGAGGAAAGAAAACCTCCTCTTTCTCATTATATTCAGAGAAAATGAAGATATTCAAGTCAGATATGGACTGAATTTTAAATGTGATAATGGCATTTATTCTGCAGGAGATGTCATGTCTGTAATGAATTGTAAATTATTTTTAGTTGCCACTAGAAACAGAAGAAGGGAGGGAAATAATCAATATTGACACAACCCTGCTTTATTTTTGAGCAGTGCTGATCTTGGTGGCACCAATTAGAGGAGGAGAGAGCCAGAGCTGCAGAAGCAGAAACCATTCTGGTGTTTAGAAAAGACAAATGTGCTGCCTCTGTGTTTCTGTTGGGATGGTTATCCCAGCAAGATCATCGTTCCATCCTCTGCTGGAGCTGGGCAGGTGTGGTGGGAGCCCGTGGTCCATGGGCTGCTGTGGCCCTGGTGTGTGCTGGGGCCTGGGCACAAGGACAGGGACCCCAGGGCCCTTTGCCAGACCGTGCTGCCTCTCAAGACAAGTTTCCTGGCTGTTCTTTCCCCACTGACTGCAGGGATGAGGATATTCCAGCTGGGCTGTGACAAACCAGAGTGGGCTGGAGCCCTCCAGCCTCTGTTTGCTGCAGTGAAGTTCTCCTCCCAGCCCTCCTTCTTGCAGGGAATGAAAGAAAAGCCTTTGCTGCAAGGTACAGGGTTGATTGATTAACTTTTATCTTCTCATGATGCATTACTAGGTGAGGGAGGGCATGTGACAAGGCAAGCTGTTGAGAGAAATCTCTGCAGATAGAGCTGGGCTGCTCCCAGGATGCACAAAAGGATGCACATGGTCAAAATTCACTCAGAAAAACGAGATTACCCCGCTCTTTTGCTTAAGCAGTTGATATTGAACTAATTCTAATGCAATTTCCTAAAACTGAGAGATGCTGTGATGTGATCTTACTCCTGTATAAAATGCCATGAAACTTCTGATGACAGAACAGATCCAATTTTCAGTTGCATGACTCATTCTGAGGAAAAGAATGCTGTACATTCAATATGACCAAAAAAAGTACATTCAGTAATGTACTTTCAGGGCTCCTCCTTATAGGGCTGTGTGGATGCAACCAATCATAAGCACAAAGTCCAGGCAACATTTTTTGATATGGAGTAAAATTGACAGATGGATTGTAGAGAGCCTTTGGAAAATTTTATCCACTGAACCCAGAATAGCCACAGCAGAGACCTAAGCCAAGTATCTGGCTGACTTTAAATGCTGTAAATCTGAGGTGAGTGGCTAAGGAGGATGGAATCTTGCTCATGTGCCAGATAATTTGGTTTGTCTGAAATGCACTCTAATGCAGAAGATCAGGGATGGATGGATGGATGGATGGATGGATGGATGGATGGATGGATGGATGGATGGATGGATGGGGTTCAACAGGATGATTTCATGGGAAAGAATTTGCTCCATGAGTATTACTCATTTGGTGACAGAATGCACGAGAGCCTGTTGGAAACACCTGCAGAAGCACAAGAAAATTCCTGAAAGTCTGAATTGAGTAATTTTCTGCTGGGTGTTCTTTGTTATTATTTTGTTTGTTGGTTTTGATTGCATTGAGTATTCTGTCCATGGGCTGAGGTGTATCAGTGTTTGCAGAGCTGTGTTTTGTGGGCACTCAGAGCCCTGCTGAAGGGATGTGGTGCCCAGCAATTCAGCACCAGCTGCTCAGAGGGCACCTGGACCTTGCCCTCAGCTCACTGCAGCATTGCCTTTGTTTCCCTTCCTCAGGGCTGCCAACACAGGCCCTAATGCAGTATTTTCTGGGCTCTTTTCTTCCTGGGTCTGCTAATGAAAGTGTGTGTGTGTGTGTGTGTGAGTGTGTGTTGGATGGAATCTGGGGCCAGAATACAGCTGCTGCTGAAGAGTTTCAGCACAAAAACTCATACTGTATTTTACTCATAAAACTACATGAGGTGAAACAAGATCTCTTATTTCCAGATTTCTGTGTCAGCTACAGCAAATGCAGCTGGGATTTTCTTCTTGTCTGTTCCTGGCTACAATTATTTCTAGCTTACTGTTCTTACAATAATTTAATTTTGTAATGTTTATTGGCTTGGAAGGTACATTCATCCTAGGTTTTTTTGCATTTTGTGCTGTAAAAGGTCAAAATTGTCAGGAAAGATTTATTTTTGGGGAAAAGGAATCCTTATTTAAAAGCCAAAGCAAAACAACCTTTCTGTAATAGAAAGGAAACAGAAGGAGCAAGCTAAAACTCTGAGCATCAGCTGAAGCCATGTGTTACATCTTGTGTTTTGTGATTTATGGCATGTTGGTATTTACTCATCCCACTGATCCAGGCATGCAGGTGCTGCCCTTTTTGAGTGCTGAAAATGGAGGTAAAACCATGAGGGCCTTTTCAGCAGTGCCCCAGGGATGGGCAGTCCCTCTCTGGCTGCATCCCCATCCCAGAGCAGTGCCAGCCTGGCCCCTGTCCCATGTCACAGCCACCACAGCCAGGGCACACAGCTGGGGTGGGGCTGCTGGGGCAGGAGGAGCCTTCTGCCTTCTCTTTCCCCACCGTGTTTCAGTTTGTCCGTCTACCTCAGACAAACAAGGGAGGGGTGTCCTTCCCCCTCAGCCCATCTCTGTTGGTGCAGAGCTCCAGAGCCTCCTACACTGATGACAGGGCCATGAACTATCCCTGCCCTGTGACAAAGCCAGAAATGTGCCACAACAGCTCAGTCACTGAACTAAAGAGAAAAAATAAAAAACCCCTGCTGGCCATAGCTGTTGAAAGGCCGTCTCCTGCCAAGGCACGGGCACAGCCAGGCACACTCACACTGACCCTGGGTGCAGAGTCATCCTCACAGCCGGGATGCTCTCACATCGGGTTTGGCTCCTGCCCCACAGCCCTGGGTGTGTGCCCTGCTGCTGGTTTGCTCTGGGTCGGGTTTATCGAGTCCTCCCTCCCAGCCTGAGAAGCAGAAGGCACTGACTGCATCACTTCTGCCTTTTGCTTTCTTTTTTATTTTTAAACCTTTTCCCCTTTCCTCCTTGCCTTCCTTTTCTCTCCTTGTTTATCCTCGTGCCTTTTTTCCCCTCTATATTTTTTTACTTTTCTCTTTTTTTTTTCCATCCCGTCCTTTTCCCGCTGCCGGTTTGACGTGCCCGGGCTGGGGGTCGCGGACGCTCCGGCGGAGACCGAGCCGGGCGGGGCCGGGCCGATCCGGGCAAGGCGGGGCCGGGCCGGGCCGATCCGGGCGGTGCCGAGCCGGGCGGGGCGGGGCCGTGACGCGCGGCCGGGGCGGTATAAGCGGGCGCTGTCCGGGTGCTGAAGGCGGCGGAGCGGCGGAGCGGCGGCAGCGCAGGTAGGGCTGCAGGGCCGCCGGGCTGTAGCGATGCAGGGATGTAGATGGGGACGCAGGGATGTAGATGGGGATGCAGGGATGTAGGTTGGGATGCAGGATGCGCGGAGCCCCAGGGCTGCGCAGGAGGATCCGACACCGAGAGAGCGCTGAAGTCGCACCTTGAGCCGGTGGTGCCGGGGCTGGGCTTGCAAGGGAACACATTTCTATAAGATGCACCCCTATCACTATATGTATTATACACATATAAAATGCATGTCTGCATGTATAAATGCATATGTATTGTACCGGATATCTGTTGTGTCTCTGCGCTGCCGGCTCGGAGCGCTCCCGGGAGCGGCGGCGCTCAGCCGTGCCCGCTCACAGCGCTTCACGGATGGGCAGGGGGATCCCTCTGATCAAACACCCTCCGAGCCCCTTCCCAGATGGATCCGCGTGCAAACAGTCCTTAGAGTCACTAGGACTGCCGTGGGTTTGGGATTTTACCCTTTGTTGCTGTTTTGTTTGTGGTTTTGGTTCCTTCCACAGGGTAAAAGGTTAGGGATGCTTATAAACAAGGCAGATTTGCTGCAGTCGTGTTATTTATTGCAAAAAAGAAATGGGAGGAAGAGTGCATGATATACTTATTTTCCCTATGGATAACTGCTCTTATGTTTCACCTAAGGCTGTCAGAGCAGGGACACATCTATAGGAAAAAACTATGAGTTTTCATAGCTAAATTTCACTGGAAACGTTAGACTCACATCAGAAACAACTGCCAGGAGAATGAGAGAGAAAATTACTGCTACCATGGAAACATCCCAGAAACAAGATATTTTCTGTGTCTGTTTTTTAGGGAACTTTTTTCAGTCTGTAATGCCTTTGTATGTCTTAAATTTTGACAATGGTTGCCTCATTTTGTAAAGAGGAGCTTCTTCATCTTCATTTGCTGGCTAAAAGATGATTTTCCTGTTTGTTAGGTTCTAATAGAGGAGAAAATATGCTCTCCATCTAGACTGGCTTCACAGTTATTGATCTGAAGACAAAAGAGCTGTTTTGGCATATTATCTTTAGAGAAGCACAGGAGAGAATGTTTACAATATTTCCTAAAGATAGGCTAAAATGTCCTGTTTTAAAAACAAATGTGGAATTAAAGTCTGAACGACTGGGGAGGAACACTCTTACCTTGGATAGCACAGTATATTTAATGACAAGATTTATGACCTGAACTGATAGCTTGTAAAAGAAATCATCCCCAAATCTGTTTAACAAGGCTTTCAAATATCATCTACCAATAAATTAGAAGTAAAAGTTGACCTAGAGGCAAATGCACAGAAAATATGTAGAAAGGAGCCAATGATCTGTTATTCCTGCAAAGGAAATATCCAACTGAGCAACATCCTTGTGGAACACTAAACTAAACTTTGCCTGGCCGCACACATTTTGATTTCAGTGGGATGCTGACAGCCCTTGCAAAGGCTGTAACAATCCCAATTGTGTGCAGAGAAGGAGGGTGAGTTCCTGGTCCTTGTGAGTGGGAGGTGCTTGGCAGATGATTATAGAAGGACTCTCCCTTCCCCCATCCCTTGGAAAGGACAGTTTCTCGTGTGCTGACAAATGAACTCTGTTAATGACCAGTCTGCTGAAAAAGAAAGCCTTAATTTACTTATTTGCTACAGAAATAGAAAATTAGGTGATGTTTGGCTGGGGGTGTTTTGTTTGTTTGTTTGGTTTTTTTTTTTTTTGGTTGTTGGAGTTTTTTAATGGATATATACATTTATGTCCAGGGCTAATGCCTTTTCTGTGACAGAAAATGAAGCAATGGGTTGGCTTTGACTCAGGGCAAACTCAGATCCAGAGGGCGGGACTGTCTAATTAGCTGTTGAACTAATCATTTGTGAAATCAATGCTCAAATGTATCCAGGCTTGAAGTCAGAAATGTTTGGGGAAATTGTTTGCTATTATGCTTATTAGCCTGCTCATGCATACTGAAGGGAGGAAAATAAGCAGCTCTCTGAACTGATAGGGCTTTAATTATTTAGTTAAGTCACATTATGTTAAGGACAAAAATGGAGTGGAAAAATCTACAAGTGAGCTGAAATGAACACATTCTTGCTCACTTTCTGCTTGCAGCAGTGGGTAAACACGGTGTACACAGCTCTTTCAGGCTCTCATGAACTACCAGAGTCTCAGCAGGATGCTTTAACAAGCCAAAAACCAAAGGAACCAAAATAGGTTGATTAATCAAAGCGGTTGATATCTTTATCATTCCTTTCTCATATTGTACTTCATTTGTAAATGCAAGTGGGTCAGAGAAGAGTCCCATGTGTCCTGTGGCCCCAGTGTGCCTGAGAGTGTCCTGGGGAGTGACTGGTGGCAATTTCTCCTGTGCTGTGGGGAGGGTGCCCAGCTCCCTGCAAGGCTGGGGTTTTGCAGCTGCACCCTCATGCACAGTGATGCTGTAATCATCTCAGTTCTGTCACAGGCATGTTTTTCCCAGTTCTGCTCCAGAGTTTATTTTTGTCTGGTGTACGCTGGGCAGACATGGGCTTCTACTGATCTATTCTAACCAAATTTGCCAGTGGTCATGTTTCTGCCTGTCCTGGGACCTGATTCAATTTCTGCTGGAGTGAATGAATAAGGAAATGAATGAAATCACCACTCAGAACCTACCTACTCAAGCTCATTTCTAAGATGGGCTTTCAGGGATTCAGTAAAATTATTTTATACCTTTAGGATAAATGATATTTTTCCTCTCATGTAAGAGATCATTGCCCTAGGAAGATGAGTCATAGAGTCATTAACCGATATTCCATTGTAATACAAATAATTTTTTAATATGGAATAGCAAAATAAAGGAAATAGCTTCAGTACTATGAGTAGTGACAAAAATAAACTTGCAAGTAATTTTATGTCATGTTCACTTCATGACAATAATTTTATTGCAGTTAAGCACCATTCAGCAGTAATGTCCTGGCAGGAAATTAGATGACCTATGGAGCAATCTCACAAAATATTTCTGTCTGTAGTTTTAATACTAGTATTTTGAGCAGCATTTAAATTTATGGATACACCAATTTTGTCATTTAGGTGCTTTGTTCTCATGATCAAAATGACATCTAGGTGTGTCTATGGGCATTTCATGAGTTATATAGGGTTGGTATTTTGTACTTTGGTGCTGCCATTGGACAATTAATGTTCATAAAGTACATGAAGCATAGAGATAAGAAATTTCTTGCAGAGCTCTGTTTCCTAAGCCTGTCTCCATGTGTTAACAGCTTCTTTTTCTTCTTCTTCTTCTTTATTTAAAGGAAACGTTTTAAACATGGCAGAAACTAAAACCTTCCAGCCTGGAACAGCCTGTGCTCTCACCTTTTTTTTTGTCCTAATCTGTTGGGTCGATGCAGCCTCCTTCCAGCAGCACCAGCTGCTCCAGAAAGACCCAGACTATGCAATGAAAAACCTGCAAAGGCTCCCAAACCCTGACATGATCAAAGCCCTGGAGTACATAGAGGACCTTCGCAAGCAAACCAACAAGGGAGAAGGCAGCCCTGACTACAGCTCTTATCAGAGTGTCCCCTACCTCCTCCCACAGAGAGAAAGCAAGGACCAGCTCCACCTCCCGGATAACGTGCGGGATTCTTTGACTGAAGATGAGTCCCAGTGGGTTAAGGTGATGCTGGAAGCCTTGCGGCAAGCCGAGAAGGAGTCAAAGGCTGGCCCAAAGGAGAATAAGCCCTACGGTCTGGGTTCAGATAACAGCTTTCCAGCTGGAGTGACTGATGATTACGAGGCTTACAAGTGGCCTGAGAGGTGGCAGAAGTACCTCAAGATGCCGCTTGGGCACTATGAAGAGGGCTCAAGGGACAGTCCCTTCAAGCGCACCAACGAGATCGTGGAGGAGCAGTACACGCCCCAGAGCCTCGCCACCCTCGAGTCCGTGTTCCAGGAGCTGGGAAAGATGGCAGGGCCCAGCAGCCACAAGAAAGAAAGGGTGGATGAGGACCAGAAGTTGTACACAGATGATGAAGATGATGTGTACAAAGTGAATAACATTGCGTATGAAGACGTGGTTGGAGGAGAAGATTGGAATCCCATAGAGGAAAAAGTGGAAAGCCAAACCCAGGAAGAGATAAAAGACAGCAAAGAGGAAATTGATAAACATGAAGAGGAGATTGATGATGAAATGAAAAGATCGGGAAAGCTCAGCTTCCTTGAGGATGAAATAAGAAGAGAAAATAAAGATCAAGTGTCAGAGGATGTTTCAAAACTAATGAATTACTACCTGAAGAGGCTGATGGGTAGTGCTGAGAACAGGAAATTAAGGACTGGAGGAGAACTTGAGGAAAAAAGAGCATCCATGTTTTTGGATAAACAACTTGATCCTCAGGCTATAGCTCAGCTAATAGAAATCTCAAGGAATTTGCAAATTCCTCCTGAGGATTTATTAGACATGTTGAAAGCTGGAGAAAAAAAGCAGCTTCAGAGCGAAAGGTTGGAAGCTGAGCAGGAAATGGAATTCCCAGAAGACCTTGACGAGATAACTGAAACCAATCTAGGACAGAGTGATATATTTAAAAATAATATAAACTCTAAAAACGGGTACATGAAGCAGCCTCTTATTCCAGAAAATCTACCCGAAGACCTCAATATTGAAGATATTGTCAGCCTTCTGGGAAATGACAATTTAGCTAACCAGAATCCCTCCTACTTACTAAATCGTCTGAATCAAGAAAATGACTTGCCAAGACTGTCTTACATTCCCAGAAGATTGAAAGGGCACCTGTTCCCCAAAGCTGCCTGGATGAACGACTTGGAGAGGCGACAAGCGGAGTACGAGAAGCTGAATGAGAAGGATGAAGAGCTGGCTGATTACTTGGCAAAGGTGCTGGCCAAGTACCCCGAGGTGATCAACACCAACCAGATGAAAAGAGTCCCCGCTGCAGCCTCGGAGAGCGACCTGCAGGAGGAGGAGCAGCTGGAGCAGGCCCTCCGAGAGCACCTCAACCAGCTGGGACCACAGGAGGCTGCCAAGCTGGCCTCGCTCAGCAAAAGGCTCTCCATGGCTGGGGAGACTGACGACACGCAAACCAGGCAGCTCCTGGATGAGGATATGCTGGCAAAGGTGCTGGAGTACCTAAAACAGGAGAAGTCAGAGCTTGAAAGAGATCACATCACCAAGCGAGCAATGGAAAACATGTAATTGTTCCCCAAGTATTATTTCTCTTCAATGTGTTGACTTCTTTCCCAATTCAGTTGTGATTTATTCCTGCTCTCACACTAAACAACCTATGGTAGACTATTTACCATTGAACAGTCTGCATATCTTTCTCAGAGCTGTTATATTGTTTATTGATATATGTTATAAATTATGGGGCAAACAACAAATTGCTTCAAGTGTTTTAAGAAACAATTTAATGATATCAAGTAAAAGTATAATGTGTAAACAAATCACCTTTGCATTGTTAATAAAACATGATAAATGAAGAGTGACAATTATAATTTGAAATTTTTAAGATTAATTGGATTATTTTGTTACTGTCTGTAGTGGTTTTTGTGCAGTATCGAATAAAAAAAAATAAAGCATTATATATATATATAGTTTTATTTACAAGGCTTTTTCTATTCAGTGTTTTATTGTTGATGAATAAATTATTTCTGGACAATCGACTTTGTTTCTTTGTGACAGTTGATAAAGTCATACTAATTGGAAACATATTTTTACTTCTACAGATGACTCTTCTGAAATACATTATTTTCCCTACATATTAAGATGTAAGAATAAACTTGTGGTTTTCTGGGCCATCAACTGGTGTTACCCTTTAGGGCAGGGGGTACCTAAAGAGCTTGCTGAAGTCAGTCAGTGTAATACCTGCATTACCTACAACTGAAAATTTGGCCTCACATAATTAAGAGTATCTGTACCTCCTGGCAGCAGGAGGAACATAAATGATTTGTCCAGCTGAGACAGGCTTGATGATGAAGCTCTGAAAAAATACAAGATGAAACCTTCCTAGGTCAGCTCTGGGGAGCTCTGCAGACGAGTCCCCTCCATCTCTCATGGTGACAACCAAAAAGAAAGAGGCAGGGAACTCCCCTGTGGGCAACAGCATTGGTTTGTCTGATTAAAATATTATTTCCTTCTCCAAGAAATGACCATTATATGTCACATAAATACACAGAAAACCTTTACTATTCAGCACACTATCTGGACACTTGAAATGTCTCTTGAGCTCCTGCTATGACCTGCAGTAGGTGGTCTGGAAAGGTTCTGGCTCTTTTACAGAAGGAAATGTGCTTGCATAACGCTGTGAGTCAGAGGTGGTTTTCACCAGGACAGCTCATTTCCAGGATTATAGTTTAAAAGTGGTTTTCCCTGTGGTATTCTGCAGCAGCTCATCTGGGCTAAGTGGGGTGGGGATGATTTTTGGCAAGGCAATGTCTAATGAAGTACAAAAGCTGCAGAAATAAAACCTCATCTTCAGTGTTGCCATTACCCTAAATATTCACAGCAGACAGGAGCTCAGCCCCTGTTCCAGCCATTATCCCTTGAATACGCAGAGGACAATAAAACATCTGCTTTTCCAGGCATGTGTAGGACCTGGAAGAGATGTCACACGTGGTGACACAGGACAGGTGGGATCCCTCAGCATCATTCCCCTCCTGCCATAGCCTGCAGCCTCCCTTGCCCTGGGCTCCCCAGGCTCCTGAGCTGACCAAAGCCCTGGGGAACTGCTTGACTGCCTCCAGGCTCTTGCTCAGGGAGAGATCAATGACAAGTTTGGATACCAGAATGATTTTGGATCTAAGAAACCAGTGGTACAAACCTATACATTAAAGGACAGATAAGTCAGGCACTGTGTGGAAGAAGAAATAAGCTTTGGAAAATCCTAATCTTGGCATGAGTAATTACATGACTTTTTAGAAGAACACCTCATTCACAGTGTGTGCAAGCCATCAGGGACTTTGTGGTTCATCTTCACAAAGAAGAAAAGGGGGGTTGTGCTTGAAATAACATAACTTTGTCTAGCAGAACTATATGGAAGTGTCAAGCTGATTTCAAGCTAAGAAGTTACATCAGTACTTTGCCCTCTTCAAGCCACAGAAAGCAGACAACTAATCTCCCTATGAAGTGCCTTATTCTACCAAACTCCTCTCCAACTCTATATTGGAATTAAATGAAATGAGAAAATATTAAACAGGCAGCACTCTCCTGGTAGCTGTAGCTGCCTCTTGCTATGCAACCAAGGCTCCTGCAGCAGCGCAAAAGTTATACCTGAATATACAAGACAGCATTATCCAAATGTACATCCCATCATGAGATCTGCTCCATTAAACCACTCCAGAGCCTCCTCCTGCAGAGAGGCTGGGTAGTACTTAATTGTTCTTAATAGCCCTGGCTGCTTCTGCTTTCATTTGTCTGTGGTTTGTGTTTTCCTTATGGGTGCAGTGGGACAAACAGTCATGTTGTTAATAATGCACAGAGAATGCATAATCCATAACAGATACACTATCAAGCTTATTACTATAATTATATACAAAATAAAGTGATCACCCTGCAATTTTTGCTCAGGCAAAGTGAGGAACAGATTTTTAATTCCCTTTTTGTGTTATGATTTGACAGCATCCCAGATGCAGCTGGTTTATGCTCTCTGTGTCAGTGGCTTTTGTCCAGCAAAGGAAATGTTTCTGCTCAAATCTTCCTCCTAAAACTTGCTTCATTGTGTCCTTGCATTTAAGGTCCTCCCCAACACACAGATCAAACAGAAATTCTGTATCTGATCCAAATACATCAAGCTGATCACCCTCCTCAGGATCTGAGGTAGTTCTTTGTACATACCCTAGAATTCATTTATTAGTACCCATAAGAGTAAATGCTGTGTTGTTTTTTTCATTAATGCATATGCTACTGCAAGTGCTTTGTTTACATCTGCCTCTTGATGATTCCATTATTTTGTCAGCTGGAGCTCTTAAATGAGAACACTTGTTGATTCAAAAATTAATGTAACCAAATTACCTCGACTGGAGAAATGAGATTGTAGCAATTATTTCCTTCTAAAAGGGCATTTCCACAGTGCAGTGGAAGGGGGTTGAGTTGCATGCAATGTGACAATTGTAACTGTTCCCCAAAGCACTTTACAAGACACTTGTTTTGCAGGAGAAGTGACACAAGCCATGATTTTCTTAACATGACAAAGGGGAGCCCAGGCTGGGGCTCAGGCAGCCTGAGCTGTGCTTTGTCTCACAGCCTCACTCTGCTACTCCTGCTGTCACTAATGAGAAACCACTAATGATGCAAACCTGCATCTCCAGACACACCTGAGGCAGCCCATCTGCCATCGGCCAGGTCACACATGGAGCACGGGCGCTCTGTGGGATGTGCCGTGTGGGATGTGCACCCCATTCCCTGCACCTTCCCCAGGCTCCAGGGCTATTTACTCCATATGCACAAATCCATACAGACACAGCTGGATGTCAGCTGCACTCTGAGTCTGTTCAGCTACCCAGCAGCCTCCAAAGAGGTTAATGTGAGCTACAGGAGCTCCAGTTAGCAGCAGCAGGCAGGTGCAGAGCCTCTAGTGCATAAAGTGGAAAGGAGAAGCCCTGAATCACAGCTGATTAGCTGGAGAGCCACGTTATTCCTGACTTTTGGATCATTCAAAAACATTTGAGGTCGTTAATAATTCATTTGTAGATGTAGCAGAGCTCTAAATGTGGCTGATTAAATGCATTTGACGTTTCTCTTGAGAGAGGCTGTTATTCCAGGAAACCACTTGGTATCTGCAAATGTCTTGGAATTAGTGTACTCAAAATTACAGGTTCACTCACAATGTTTTCCCCTGCAAAGAAAGGAAAGTGACCTCTGATTCCAAATGTAATGTACCCTGGTGAATAACTATGGCACATTTATTTTAGAAGTTCCCCACAGGCACTCAGCAGATCTGCTGTGCAATGACATGGTCCAAAGTGCTCTGCCAAGACAAAAACCTGCAGCCCATGGGCAGGGCAGGTCCTGCACACCTGGGGAAGATGTTAAAAAGGGGTTGTTTGGCAACAGCACAGCCCCTACAATGGCTGCTGAGTGATATCCTTCCCAAAACCCTTCCTGGCATCAGCCTGACAGCAGAGCCCCTTGCTGTATCCTGGCACAGGAGCCAGGCTCTCATGGAATGCCTTGGTGGGAGTACCACAAAGCCTCCAGGTCCTCTGGGCTGGATGAGCAGCATCCAAGACAGGATCTAAAAGAAATGATGAGCTTTATTCTACTTCTGTGTCTCCCCATTTATGTCAGCAAATCTGACAAGCCAAACCACTGGGTTTGTTTGGCTTCTTGCCTAAGTTACAGGAAATCCATTCAGGTGTAGCTGTGGGGTGCATTTTGTGCCACTCCATTTAAAAGTTTAGTGAGAACTAAGAGTTTATGCGGATTTGAGCATGTTTTTCAAGGGGGTCACCCACGTCAGGGCAGTTTTCCTCACCACCATTGGGACACCTCCTCTACCAGAGGCAGTGGGATCCTTCCCTGACAGGACTTTGCTCAGGGTCACCTTGGTAAAGCATTTTTGGGTTATTTTCCTCTTGCCCTAAGCTCATGCCAACACACAGAAAGGAGGGCCACAGCATCTGCCTGTTGAGATCTCCAGGTGAAAATGTGGTCATTTTTTTATTGTCTATTAAACTCTTTCCAAAATCATACATCCTTTAAGTGGATCTTTTCCTAGCTCAAATTTTTGATACCATTTAGTTTCACATTGTAAATATCTTGAGCCTGAACACAAGAAGAAACCTCCCATCCCCACTTTTCTCTCTCCTCTTTGACCTAAGAGAAGGCATGAGACTGCTTGGATGAGATGCAACATATAATTTCTGCAAAGAAACACATTTTTACCATGGCTACATGTTTTGCCACCTGCTGATAAATGTCACAGCAGCACAACAAGCCACTTAGATCTTCTTGTACTCCCCTATTCAGTGTGTAAGAGCCAGGCCAGGAACATCACATACACAAACAAAAGAAAAAGGTAAAACAAAGATAAATCACGAAATGGGGAAATCCTCAACATTACTTGCTTGTTATTCATTTAGCATAATAACATGTTAAATCCCTGCAAGTAAGTTTTGGGATGGAAATATAATCTGACAGGAAAACTATTTTCTGCAAGGGTAAATCCAATCTGATCCAACACACTATCAATTGATTTTTTTTCTCACAAACATGAATGCAACAAGGTAGAAGCTTTTTGATAGTGACTAGCACACTGAAAGAGGCTAAGAAAAAAAAGTAAAAACTAGATTGGGAAATTTTATTCTGTACGTAAATCTGCAACTACCACCATATTTTACTGGGTAATTTAGCCAAGAGAAATGTTACTGTGCAAACCCTGAGCTTTTAGTCTCACCCACGGCATCAGGCTTTGCTTTCCTAGAAGCAATAGTCAGGTTGAACTTTGTTTAAATGTTTTTTTGACTTTCTAATTTCTATTTAAAAATGCCAGTCCCTGGCCCTCTTCTCACTCAGAGTGTGTGGTCTGAAGCTGGTGCAACCGCAGTAGCACAAACTTCTACAAACAGCTGGGGCACAGTGGCTGCTCTAATGCCAAGATGTTCTGTCTTCTGTGCTCCTGAGTCATGTCCTTGTGACAAAGGAGCTATTTTATCCATAGGATCTTTATCTGCAGGGAAAGTTTATGGATATTTTTATTCTAGAAGAAAAATTACTGTCAAAAATGACACAACTGAAAAAAACTTAGAAAAAAGGGAAATATACCAAATCCTCAAACTTTATCACCTGTTACTTTTTTACTTATTACAAAACCACTGATTTGATTTTATTTCATGCAGTTTCTTCTTTGCTCCTTTTAGAGTCATCACACTGCACTTTTCTGATGCTGCACAAGAGTTCAGAGCTGCTGCCTGCTTCCCCTTTTGGCAGCACCTTTTGCATCAGTTTTATTTATATCTGACCCAACGCAGGGGGATCCAACACCTTGACCCAGCTCTGTTCTGTTTGTGTCTGTGCCAGGAAGTTGTGTGATATCCCACACAACCAGGCTGGTTTAAAGCTGAAGCTCATTCCCAGCCCAGAATAAATGTGGAGCAGGAACAAGAACCCTCCACCATGGACAGAGAAGTGCTTGGCACTGTCACCCTGTTATTCAAAGTTATTCTGATGTTTACATTTTTGTAATGGGGTTTCTCATGCACTTTTATGTAAATAATGATTTTTTTGCATTCCTTTCTAGCAGAGAAATTTGATAGACTGTTTTGGTTTAACCAATGTAGCTAGAGAGGTGGCAATTTCATCCTCCAATCCATGATCACTTTTAAAGTCTATAAACATTGGAGTCAGAAATAAACTATGCCTTTTTGCCCTGGATGTTTCAGCATGTGTGTGTGGTTCATTTTGTGTCCTGTTACAACATGGCACTGCCTTGGGCAGCCCCAGGTGCCCCTCCCAGGTGGGGACAGTCAGGGACAGCAGTGCAAACGCCTGGAGGCACAGTGACAAATGTACAGCTCAAACATGTGGTTTGCAGGGGGAGCCACAGAGAACTCTGGTTTTTTCAGCACTGCTGTGGCCATGAACACCCCTTGAGGTGAGAGCAATGTGCCCTCAGTGGGGCTCTCCATGCACAGGGAGCCACACCAGGCTCCAAACCAGGATGCTGCTGACACATCCCCCTCAGCTCTCCCCACCAGCCTTCCAAACCCGCTGGATATCAACTCTGGAAAACAGGAAAACTGCTCAGGCACAGATATGAGAACAAAAGGGATGGTAAGTAATTTGGACATTAAAAAATATGCCAAGATAAATTGTGGCAGGCAGGTCAAGTTCCCGAGGAACAATATTTTGACAACAACCTTCCAAGAAAATTTAGGTAAAGTCAATACTTGCTCAAACACCTTTTCCCATCCATCTGATTCACAAGTGGGCAGCCAGAAAATGTGATTAGCTTTATTTCATTAACCCTGCTAAAGGAAACATTTATATTTTTAACTTAATATTGGAAGCTTGCTGAAGTGCTCTCCAAAGGCAGGTGATGAATGAGCTGGGAGCCCTCCCATCCCTGTCACTCCCTGCCACCATGTGCCATGGGGAAGATAAATGATAATTTATCCTGGCCATGCAGCAGAATAATGGAATCATCTGGGGAAAATGGAACTGGAGCCTGCCTGAAGATCAGCATTCCCCTGGGCAACCTCAGGCTTTGGGAGCCTTCTGTCTTTGAGCTGACACCTCAGTGTTACTTTCTTGGATAACTCATTTGTTAGTCAGGTTGTGTAATTTCCTTTTCTTCCATTTACCATACTCCTGACTTTTCTCAGTGCATGAGTCAGTAAGCCTGGCTTCATCTTCTTTATAAGTTCTGAATCTATTTTATTGTGGATAAAGTTCTTGCTGGCCAACTCCTACAGCTTAAATAATCAGAATGGAAAAAAAAAAAGTGGAACTTCACCTTTGGCTTGGGTATTTTTTAAAATTAACTCCTGCCCTATAGCACCTCTCCAATGAAGCAGCCAAAAGCAGACTGTTCTATAAATATAAAAGGGAAGTGACCTTTCAAAAATACACACTTTACATATCAAACTGCAGAGATAAAGTAGAATATAGTTATTCTATGCCAAGACCATTGAGACACTTGCCTTTTTCCTAAGGAAATGACTTTGCCTCACAGCTCACCTTTTTATAGTGCACATTATGCTGCCTGTGAAATTCATTACCCAGTACTTGCTCTCCTCCATAGCCTGGTGCTGATGTCTTTAGGAAATGAATTTTTTAATAGCCTTCTTGATGAACATGTGTTTTGTGGCACCTGAAAATAGATGTTCTGAAATTCTGGGCTAGCTGCACATTTTGCCTATTGAGCTGTACATTTCAGTAGCTGTGACTTTCTATGTGTGGAGATGGAAATCATTTTAAGAGTCATTTGCCTGACAAGATAGGATTATTTGTCCTCCTACATATCCTATGAGTACAAAGTTGGATTTATAGCTTGACCTTTTTACTTTACATCTTTCAAGAGCCTAAGAAGAAGGAGAGAACTGCTTTCTAAAGCTGGGTAAGCACAGGCACTGCAGTGATTTACCCCCTATCAAGAAAGACTGCTGAGATGCACAGAGCAGCAGGTGCTTCAGTGCAGCTACTGATACAGAAAATATGGAAGGAGAGCAGGCAGGACCCTGCTGGGCATTCACAGGTTAGGAATGAGGTGTGGGGAACCATTTCTGCCACCAGATCTGGCTTGGGCAGGTGGAGACAGGTCTTCAGCTTGACTTTCTCACAAGGAAGGCACCAGCCTTGGCTCCTCAGCGTGTCTGTTACTCATCCATTTTCTGAAAAAGAAACTAAAGCCAGGGATGCTGTTCTCCTAAAAATATTATGACTTATGGAACTGTGAAACAATTTGGCTGCCTAAAGCTGGGCATCTGCATTAAAGCAGCTCATCTTCCCAAGCTGCTGTGCCTTGGCAAAGCTAAGAAAACATTGGGGTTGCCTTTTCCTCATAAACAGCCACATTTTTGTACTGGGGTAACTTATACTGGGGTAACCTATACTGGGGTAAGTTCCTGCAGCCCTGCTGGCTTCATTGAGTACAGAGGTGTGACAGTGTTCACAGGGGTCTTAGGGTGAGGGAAGAGATGAGGATCTGACTCCATGTTTCAGAAGGCTTGAATTATTATTTTATGATATATATTGTATTAAAAGTACACTAAAAGAATAGAAGAAAGGATTTCATCAGAAGGCTGGCTAAGAATAGAAAGAGAAAGAATGATAACCAAGTCTTGTGGCTCGGACAGAGAGTCCCAGCCAGCTGACTGGGATTGGCCATTAGTTAGAAACAACCACATGAGACCAATCACAGATGCACCTGTTGCACAGCAGCAGATAACCATTGTTTACATTTTGTTCTTGAGGCCTCTCAGCTTCTCGGGAGAAAAAAATCCTAAAGAAAGGATTTTTCATGAAATGTGTCTGTGACACAGAGGTTTGGCCATCTAGACTGGTAATTACATGGAGATAAATGATGTCCCCTATGCCCTGTTTGGGTGTGTGACAATTCCATGTGCAGCCAGATCTCTGGAGAGCACCATTCCCTGTCCAGAGCCCCTCTACCCTGTGCTCCAGGGAGCAGCAGACACTGACAGGCTGTGGGAGCACAGCTGAGACAGAACCACCTTCCCAATCCAAACAGGAGGAGATCCAAGGCACAAAATGTCCAAGGGATCTGTGAAGACCCAGCACTGATCCCCAGGGCCCCACAGGAGGCTCATGTACCTCCTGGAAGCGAGCCCTGAGCACTGATAACCTGCTGTAAATGGGCAGGGACACCTCCCCAGCGTCCTGCAGCCCCCAGGAGCTGGGATACCCTGGGATACCCTGGGATACCCTGGGATACCCTGGGATTCCCTGGGCTACCTGGGCTACCTTGGGACCAGCCTGGCCCTCGGCTGGGGCCCTCCCAGGGGACAGAGCTGCTCCCAGCCATGCTGGGCAGGGCTCCCCTGCCCTCCCCTGCCCCAGGCACTGCCTTTGGGCAGGCTCTGAAAGGTTTTTCCTTCCTCAGCCTGATCCCCAGGCCTGGGGAGCACAGGGGGCAGTGGCTGGGGCCCTGTAAGGACAGACACACTTATGGTCTATCCCTGCTACATTCAATCCAACACTTACAAGGATCCAAATATTATCGAACCCCAAACACTTCATTTCACACAACACAAAATTTTATACAGCTCTTGAAGTTTTTCTTAAAGCTCTTCTATAAAAATGAAGTATAAACTGGAGGTAAGAATCATCTGAACATAAAATGAACTACATTATCTTCTGAAAATTCCCTTTCTGTTTAGCTTCTAAGGGTGTTTACCTGTTCAGGAATCTGCAGACTGCTTTACTCAAAGGACACTTCCATTTCTCAGGATAAAAAATCTTGTTTCAAGAAAAGAAAATATCATTCTCCCCTCTTAAGCTAGAAAGCAGAAAATAGGATCTTCTTTTCAGCATTTCTGTGGCCAATAGCATCTGTAAGAGGCTTTCTGCATTCCTTGTGGCAAGAGAATTAGTGGAGAATTAAATATCACATAAATATATTGAGACAAAACTACAGCCTGATGCAAAATATCCTGCATCAAGAGTTAGGTGTCCTCCCATCCATGGAAGTATTGTTATTCCAGAGAAGTCTGTCAAGGACCATTACTGATAATAGCATATAAAAGCTGTAGTTCTGCTCCCCAGAACTAGCCAGTTTGCTTTCTTCACATGTAATTTAGAATTTGGTATAATTTTCAGCTTTGCAGTGCTGGGAGAGCAGTTCAATGGACTTTTAAAGTTAATTTTGAGAATCCAGTTCAATTTAGCAAGTAATTTACAGGGACCAGCCCTCTCATTGCAGCATGGTTTTGTGCCCATTGCAGAAAGCTCAGAGGGGAAGGAAGACAGTGTCATTAGCTACCTCACATAATGCTCTCCAACACCAAATGCAATTGTGAGTGGATATATTAAAATGTTGAGGTGCCACTTAGCTACTTCAATGTAAATTATTCTTTTCCTTACAGGGTGGATCTTCCTTAAACCTGAAATTGCTGCAGCTCTGATGCTAACACCGAGTCATGAGATAAATGAATCACAGAGTCAGGTTACTGCATCTGCAAAGAATGTTCTTGAATCTATCCCAGTGCTACAGCCCTTGCAGGAGATCTCTCTGTGTGTGTGTGTGTGTGTGTGCAGGTATCTGTCAGAGGAAGCAATCCCCAAGGGAATTTCTGGTGGAATAACCCTGTGTGCTCATAGGGCTGGAGGAGCAACCAGCTGGAGCTTTGGGTCCACCAAAGGGGGACACAACCCTCCCCTTATCTGCTCTTGCCCATGGCCCCTTTGGGTGGGTTCCCTCCTTTAGGTGAGTTCATGGCTCCTTTGGATGAATTCACTCCTTTAGGTGAGTTCACTCCTTTGGTGAGTTCACCCCTTTAGGTGAGTTCATGGACCGTTTAGGTGAGTTCACCCCTTTAGGTGAGTTCACTTTTTCTTTAGGTGAGTTCACCCCTTTAGGTGAGTTCACCCCTTTAGGTGGGTTCATGGCCCCTTTAGCTGAGTTCACCCTTTCTGGGCACTTGATCAGCTCCCCCAAGCCCAGAGCTGAATCCCCTCTCACTGAATCCCCTCTCACTGGGCAGGGCACCCAGCAGGGTGGTGGCAGATTTACCAGGGCTACCCTGACCTGGAAGTTTTGAATCTGTCCCTGCTCTGTCCCACTGGTCAGTTCCTGTCCTCCTGTTCCTCAGCTGCCTTTAGGATGCCAAGTTTGCAGTGCAGCAAACACAAGCCAGCAAAGAGGAAACAGCTCTGTTGTCTTTAAAGACAGGTAGCTGGAGGCTTTCCAGAAATTTCTGGAGGTTTTTCCAATGTTGATTTCTTTGCCGCACCCAAGATGAGCCCAAACCCATGGGGTGAGCTTTGTGCACAGCTTTTCATGCACCCCACATCCCCCAGGAGTAACAGCTCCTCTCACCCCCACCTTGGGCCCCCAGTGCCGCTCCCATTCCAGCATGGGCTCCCTGCATCCCACCCACACCTGTGTGCCTGTGCTGGCCATCAGGAAATGGCATCTGGGAGTCTGGGGGCTGCTGCAAAGGGCCCACAGCAGCCCAGGAGGCACACAGGCCTGATCCTGGTCTGCCTGAGCATGGTGCTGCAGCCCACACCGAGCCAGGAGATGTCTGAGAGGTGCAGGCTGAGTGAGAGATGATGCTCTGCAACACACACACAGCCAGGAATTGGCTGATCAGCTCTTGCCTGAGGTCACAGAACACAGTAAATACAGAAATGGGATTATAACTGCATCAGCCTTGGCCTTCTCAGTTCCATTTCTAGCAGAGGAAATGCTAAAAGTATCCACAAGTACTCTGGCCAATTAGTTACCAAATGTTTCTGCAATATCTATAGCATCTTCACAGTTCAGAGTATTTGCTGTTATTGAAATTATGAAATTTTACTACACTCTGCTTTCACCCTTTGCAGAGCAGTAGCAGAGCCCATTATCACATTGCTAGCTGTGCTCAGTTAATGCCTACAGAGAAATTAATGGCAAAAATCTGATTGCTCTGAGCTCAGTGGGAGTCCAGCACTGCCATCAGTATCTCCCAGACTTTGTAGGCTCTTTAGAGACCATGTCTGTGAAATATGTCCCATCCCTAAGGCAAAGCTCTAAAGCTCCCTCCTTTTTATATTGCTGTTTCTAAGCTTTTAAATCTTGTGTTCAAATCTGCCCTAACTGGGCAGTAAGTTCCAAACCCATTGCACAAACCTGAAAAGGATTTTGTTATGTTCCTATATTTAACATAGAAATATTGGTCAAGTTTTTAGTAAAACCAAAGTAGCTGTTGCAGGACACTTATAGATGTGGGAGTTGATCAGAGGACACAGCCCCAGGAGCAGCTCCACATGCAGCTGGGGGGGTACAGCCTGAAGGAGCCTCACTGGAAAGCCACAGAGCTGGAAGCACCCAGCCTCTGTGGTCACTCAGAGGCTCCCAGCAGCCATCTCCATCTCCTGCTGCTTTCCAGCATGTGCAGAGTCTGGCTGGGGCTGCATCAGCCCTGATGGGATGCTGGCTCTTGTCAGCAGCAGCTGCCTCTGCAACATTAGTCACATGCAAAACAACCGAGCCCACTGAGGAGAGACAGCAGCAAAAACTGTTCTTCAATTTCCTATTTTGCTATCTCTGTGCATCTGGCTGCTTGTTTGTCTCATGTCTCCCAGCCCTGATCTCAAGAGTGATTTTTTTCTGCTGAGGAGATTTCTTCCTGCAGGATATCTGCCTTTGCCAGGCTGATTGTGCAAGTGGAAATGAACCTCCATTGAAAGGGATTAATTAAAAGAAGATCAGAAAGATTAGCTGAACTATAACTGGTTTGTGCCTTCCCTGTTGAATGAAAAGCATTGTGCTACAAACAATGGAGCCAAGGGCCAGCCCTTCCCCATAAGTATCCAGCCTTTTCCCTGTATTCTGGCTTTAGCAGCAGCTCCTTGCTGGTACATGGGTGAGAGTTGCTGTAAGGTTCTGGTGCTCAGCACTCACACCCACACAGGAAAAAAGGACAAGGAAAAATGTCCAGTCATTCCCAGGGCAGCCCTGCTTTGTTTCAGGGAGGTGGGCTTGGGGTCACAGCTCTCCCAGCACAGCCTATCAGCCAAAGGAGCTTCATTTGTAATGCACCCAAGCTGTGCAACCACCAGGGACTCTGTCATGGTGCTCATGGAAAGACAGAGGTGTTTCTAGCTTCTGTCTGTCTTTTAGAGCTGTTTTCCAAGGGCTACTCCTGCCACTCTGAGTTGCTTGGGTGACAGGTTTCCCACCCTGGGGCTCTCTGAGAGCTTTTGGGCCTGCCTGTGCTACTCATGATGGCTGGGCCCTGTGTCTCCTGCTCCACACACAACCCCCTTAGCAGGAGCACTGACCAGCACAGCAGGAACCAAGCATTTTCCCTGGCACCAGAGCTGCAGAACACCAACACAGCTCTGGGCTGGCCAAGGCAGTGCTGTGTCTGGTGGTCATTTGGAGCAAGGGCAGGAAACAGGGCTTGTCCCACCCCACTGCCCCCACATCCCTGCCTCTCCAGCACATCTGATGGGCTGCTCCTGCTGTACCCAACCAGCCTCACTGCCACAGTGCTTTCTGCAGGACAAGGCATGGCAGCAGATCCCCAATACCATGACAGAAGGGACTGGAGGGTGTTTCAGCATTTGGAGACTGGAAGAGGCCAAGTCCAACCAGAAGCAATGAAAAAAACCCTCCCAAAGGAATTGTGTTTACCTCAATTACACAGGAAACCCCTCTGTGGCTGATGCTAGAGAGGCTTTAGTTCTTCTTGTAAACAGCAGTGTTCTTCCCCCTCTTGCATTTTCTGCTGCCTGCTTTTTTCCAGGTCAGAAACTCAAGGGGGAAAAAATAGAAAATGAAGACAAACAACAGAAGAGAAAGAACAAACTTGAAGTATAACAGGTCAGGAAGAACAGAGAGAAGGCAGATCAGGAGGTCCTGTCCTCCCCATCTGAGAGCACACGAGCAATCAATGACATGAAAAGCAGCAAACACAGAGCTGATGGAAGGAAAAACTGTTTCATCTAATATATAATCAGACCAAAGAACTCAGTGCTCTGAATGGACATCCAGGGAAGGACATGGTGAAATCTGAACAATTTGTGTAACGAGAACAAGAGCTTTAGCAGGTAACAACCTCGTGTATGTGTGTGTGTGTGGACATGATGCAAGGCTGCTGGGAGGTGCCTGGAGCACCCAGTTTGCTGCAGACCCATTAAGCAGCTGGACAGTGGTGGCTTTGCTGTGGCAGCCCTGAGCCCTGTTCTCTGTGACACTCCTGTGTGGCCAGGAGCCCATCCCAGTGCAGCCCCCCAGCCTGCACCTCTGGCTGCCACCTGCAGCACTCACTGTGTGCCAGGAGAACAAATCAGGGCTAAAACACCTGGGAGACCATTCAGGATGTGGATTTTATTACAGTCTACACAAACTCCATTTGCAGCTTGAGCACAGCAGACTATTTATGAGAGGAGTTTTGCTGCTGCAGATAATGAGGCAGTTTTCAGCAAAGTGTAAATCTGCTGCTGCTTGTAGGGGCTCCCAGGCTGTCAGAGCACAGATCATCATTGCTGAGTGCTCGGCTAATACTGTAAACAGTGATGACATTTAGAGAATTGTTTAACTGAGGGAGGAGGTTTAAGTCACTTCTGCAGTAATATCTAATGGGAGGATAGACCTCTGCAGATTAGACCTCTGCTGCTCCGGCAGCAGGCTGTAATGTCTTTAAGCTACAGCTTTAAATTAAGAATAATGCCTTTTAAAAAATCCTAACTCTCAGCTGTGGTAAGCATGTCTGGGTAAGATGTCAGAAAGACTGGAGCCCAGACCATGGATGCAGTATCTGTCCTCATCCCATGGAGCAGTGTGGAGGATTGGCACACCATTACAGTGGTTTATTGCACCTCTTAAAACCAACACACTGCAAAGTGCTTCCCACCAACAGTCCTTCCACTTGGATTTGAGTTAAGCCTTTCCAAGTCTGAGCATGCAAGAGCATGAGGAATCAGTAGGATGCACATTTGAAGGAAGACTCTTGTAACTTTGAGAAAATTATTTCCTCTACAAGGATTTATTTATCTTATAGCAAGGTAACATTGAGGCAACGTGAGATGAGTGTGACATCTCTTTCCTGAGCTCACAGCAAAGAAGAAGCCCTTGGTCTGTGTCCCTGAGACCATGCTCATGAATGTGTGGTTATTTCTGCAGCAGTGCAGGAGGTGTGTTAAAGAAAGCCTCTGATCAGTACAAGGGTATGTTAAAATTTAGCCAAAGTCAGTTTAGCTTTGAAGTGTATTTAGCTTTCAAATTAAAGTGCAGACAACCCTTACATTGCTAAAGCCAGTGTTAAAGTTACAGCACGTCTGGCCCTAAATTTCAGTGAGAGCAGAAGCAGGTGGCTCCTTTTGGCCAGGTTTGTGCTGGCCCAGCCCCTGTCCCTGGCAGGGACAGCCCCAGCCCCTGCACTGCAGTGCAGCCCTCCCAGCACAGAGAGAGCTGGGACAGGAGACCCTTCCCCAGCACAGCAGGCTGGGGGCTCAGCTGGATCTGCAGGATGGTGCTGTGGCTGAGCACCAGAGGGGTTCAAGGCTTCCAACCCCAAATGTGCAGCCTGGCAGCACAGGGCAGGGACAGCAACACAGGGGCTCAGCCACAGGGATGTTTCTGATCTCAGACAATCTGGGGGACTTGCAGGCTCTGGGGGAAAGCCCCGTGGCTCTGCTTGCCCCTGGCTCCCTCCATCCTCCAGCTGGAGGGGTGGAGGGCAGGCACAGTAGCCAAGTTGGTATTTCTCTCATCACACACACCAAAAATAGCAGCTGGCCTTAATGCAGGTTTTTCTCTAACCACTTTCTTCTAATCAGCTGCAGAAAGGCCAGCCACCATCTATTCACCACAGAGCAAGATGGAAATGCTGGGCAGAGCTGCCAGGTCATTCATTTAACCTCGAGAGTTTAATCCTCTTACTGTGCCTCCACGAGCAAGGAGTGGGACAGCCCCTGGCCAGGTTCATGCCTTCAGTGAATTAGCAGCACCATCCATAGGCTTGCAGAAGGACAGAAAATCAGAGCAGTACCAGGCAAGGAAAGCAACCTCTGGCAGCTTATACTACTGTCTGGGAGGGCAGGCAGGCTACAGGCAATCAGAGCAGCCACAGGACATAGCAGATACCATTTTATAATACATTTTTCCCCCAGCCAATTTAAAGCTTGTTAAAAGTGGGGGACCAACAGCACTGAGAAACAGCTGAAGAAGGAAAACTGGTTTCAGTAGCATGAGATTTCTGTCATATGAGATTTTCTGCACATACCTTCTGTCAGAAGCAATCCTCACTCTCAGAAGTCCCAGTGAGAACTGAGTCCGTTTCTCACTTCAGTGAGAAACTATAAATGATGGTCCATTCACACAAGGTTGGCTACAGCCTGCAAGGGCCATCCAGCTGCATGAAGCCCTGTTTCTGAACCCAGATCTGCTCCTTTTCCATACACAACATCTGATAACCAGACATTCTGCTGGCCCTCGCTGCAGCACACTGACCCTGCTCCCTGGGGCTGATCTGCCATGCAGCTCTGCCTGCAGCACGGGGGGATCCCTCCTGCACCAAAGCTGCTGTCCTCCTGCTGTCCCAGGCTTCACGTGTCCCCATCTGCCCATCAGCCACCGTGTCCTTGCTCCGAGTTACAACTGCAGCACACAGGGCCAGCCTCAGATGAGCCAAACCCCTGAATGTGAATGTGGTGCCCACCATGGAGAAGGACAAGCGTCCTTTTGTTCTCTGTAGCCTTCTCCCAGTGACCTGCCTCCACTGCCAGGGCATGGCCCCACGTGCAGGAGCTCTGTGCCTCCCTGAGTGCCTCCAGCTGGCACTGGGTGAAAATCCTTTCTTGAGAAGAAATTCTCTGTGCTCAAACCTGGGCAGGGGTGGGAGAGTCACTCCTGTGGAGTGCTCCAAACACCAGAGCCCAGTGGCACCACTGGTGGTACCACTGATAGCCCAGGGGACAAGGGATGGGACATAAGTCCTTCTGCAGCACACACAGAAGACACATTCACATTCTCTGAAAAAATCCCTTTGCCCAGGATTTTTCTCCTGGGAAGCTCAGAAGCCTCAGAGAAAAATGAAAACAATAATTATCTCATTTTCTTCTCTTGTGTTGTGCTCACATGTGGAATGTGCTTGGAGATTGATTGTTTCATTGGATTCTGGTGTGAGTTTTTTTCCCTCTTTGGCCAATCAGGGCCAAGCTGTGTCAGGACTCTGAAGAGAGTCATGAGTTTTCATTATTATCTTTTTAGCATTTTGTAAGTATCCTTTCTGTATTCTTTACTATAGTTTAGTATTCTTTAATATAATATAGTATCATAAAATAACAAATTAGCCTTCGGAGAACATGGAGTCAGATTCATTATTCCTCCCTGCCACGAGGGTCCCCACAAATACAACCCCACTCTGGGACTACTCCAGGCCACCAAGAGGATGCTCTGAGGTGTTGGCAAGCCTCAGGATGCCAAGATTTTTTGATGTTTTGTGTGCAGTCAGAGTTCCACTTCAACTGGAGCATTTTTACTCAGGGAATTCAAGTCCCATTTGCGTCTGCTCCAGTTGATGGGGGCATATTACAGGACAGCAAGAGTTTTTGAAGCGTGGCTGAAGCTTGCAGCTTATCATCCTACAAGAACACTCCTGTAATGAGAATATCCCACAACCAATATTTCGTTTAATGGTTTGCATTTACCACAAGCTAGCAACATTTAGATGAGCCAAACTGACAAACACACCAGCTGCACCTCCTGCTCTGCGCAGCACCTGAGACAGCCATGCTTCCTTTCCAGCAGATTATTTCCCCTGTAGAAGCCAGCTGCCCATAATATCAAGCTCATCCTTTTTGAGCATTAACTCTCTCTAATTCTCACTTTCTTGGTGGGCCTTTGCCATAGAAACCTCCCTTAGCAACAGGGAGGGAGAGCAGCAGCAGCTCCAGCCAGAGACATTGATGGGGCAGCCCTGGACCCTCTGTGTGCCCCTCTTGCCCTGTGTCCCCAGCTTCCCTTCCCAGCAGGATCAGGGAGTGTGTCAGGAGGCAAAGGGCTGCATTGGAAAACTGTTTGAGACCACTTCAAAATCACCTTTTGATTAAGTTCCCTTGGCCTGGTTTTTGATCCCAGCTCTGCCAAGGGAAAGAGTCTGCACCCACTGAGCACTGCAGTGACAAGGATGATTTCTGATGTTTGTGGCCATGGGTACAGGGGGTGACAAGAGGAGCCCAGAGGGAAGTGGGGAGGAGACAAAAGCTGGAGCACCTCAGTATTAGCCCAGGAATCACTCTGCTGAAATGGAACAAGTAGAGCAGCTCAGAGCACTGAAAACAGCCCTGAGAACTCCATGGAAAAAGAAAGTCCTGAGCACAATCCCATCCTGCACAATCATTTGTGACCCTCGCTGGCCAGCAGGTCTCTGCTGTATCTGAGCCTATGGGGAGCACTGGGATCTGAGATGTTTTAGGGGTTTTCCTGACACACAATTCTGCTGTATCTTGACTTGACTGTTATTTCTTTTACTGGCTAGAAAAATGAGTATTTGCCTCTCTGATGTGAGGCATGCTGTGAAGAGAAAATCAGGAGCTGCATGAGACAAGGGGCAACACCTCAGTCCTGTACGACCAGGAGAGATGGCAAAGAGAAGGGTGGGCAAGAAAAGATGGCACTTCAAATTCCTAATCAGTCAGCATCCAGGCTGTTAAAGAGGTGGTGAAGGATCAGAGACAGCATTGTTATTGCTTCTGTATCATCCTTCCTCCAGGCTTGTGCCTTTCTGTTCCCAAGAGCTTTATTTTGGCAGGCAGATAAAGCGTGCAGCACATTGCTCTGAATTTTCCACTTGTTTCAGGGCAGTAGCTGGCTTTGGCTCTGCAGACAGGAGCAGTCAGCTCTTCCCATTCTGCACAGCCAGCCTGAAGTGGAAACATCTCACCAAGGGAAACAGTTCAGGTGAAGCTAAAGGCAGTGACAGCCCTTCTGTTGTGGATCCTGCTGGCGTCCAGCACCTTGGAGTGTGCCAAGCAAGGCTTGCCCAGCTGCCTCCCCTCTGCACAGCCAGCACAGGGACAGGTCTCAAGCACTAAGGAGGCACCAACCACCACTCCCAGGCTCAGCAACCTTTGTCCTCCCATTCTCTGACTCATCCTGGCAAACTCCCTGCTGCTTCCAGCCTCACACCGTGACTCACTGGCTAACCTGCACCTCTCACTTCCAATCCTCCCTGCCAGGTTCTCATTATCTGCTCTGCTGCCTGTGGGACAATCATCTCTGGAGAGAGCCCAGGAGGTCTGCACCTCCAACCCCCTTTCTCCTGCTCACCTGTCAGCACAGGACACAATTAACACAAGGCAGCTGACCTGGATTCACCAGCCTGGCTTGCGGGGAATAGGGAGCAACAAGTTTGTCCTGCCTGTCCTGTGCAGTGGGAGCAAATACTTTTATCTTGATGGTTTCCACAATCTGCATAACTCTAATTACATATACAGGAAAATATTTTTCTGGTTTTGTTTGCTAGTTTGGTTTCACATTTTAATATTTTCTAACTTTTATCCAGTGACAAACATTTCTGCTCTTAGATGAGAAAGCAGTTGTTTATGCCTCTGACCAAAACTCTGGCCCTGAGAGGGCTTAAATTTAGCACATTCAATCAACAGCCAACTGGGGAACAAGATACAGACTTACATGATTTATTTGATATGTTTGATCTTGAAGACATGTGAAAACTTTGATTATATCAAAGGCTGCTATTTATGAAGTCAGATTCTGAAATAGAGGGACAAAATTCTTAATTCTTAGATGAATGCTTATTGAATTAAAGGAGGCAAACGGCTTTCATTACACATAGAAGTATTCTTACACACTGCTATGAGTAATAACGCATAAAAAAATTCATGGAAAAAAGTCAAACTTACTAAGGGCTAACTATAACAAATCCTTCACCATCAAAAAGAGAAAGTTTCAACACTTAGAACACAACCCAAAGCCAAAAGTGAACATTTCTCCTAAGAACCAGGCACCACCCAAACACTAGGGGTAAGGTTGGGCAGTGCCCAATTCCCAGGAACTGGCACAGGCTCAGGTAGCTCCATCCAGGTGCAAGGAATCCAAGAAAGAGGAGCTGCCTTCAGCTGGCTCAGCCTCTGGCTCTCCTCTGTGGGGCAGGGAACCCGAGGAGAGGGAGAGGGAGAGGGAGAGGGAGAGGGAGAGGGAGAGGGAGAGGGAGAGGGAGAGGGAGAGGAGAGGAGAGGAGAGGAGAGGAGAGGAGAGGAGAGGAGAGGAGAGGAGAGGAGAGGAGAGGAGAGGAGAGGAGAGGAGAGGAGCCCTGCAGGGCCAGGTGTGCCAGTGCAGGGGGCCGGGCAAAGGCAGCACAGGCAGCAGAGAGCGTGGCTTTCTGCAGGCAGCAAAACCCCAAACACCTGGCTTGGCTACAGAAAGAAAAAACCTGGAAATGTGATCCAGCACAAAGCCTACCCTTAGTGCTTTATTCTGAGCACAGCCTCCCAAAAATATTTTGCCTTCTTTTTCTTCCAAGAAACATAAATAAATACATAAATAAAAGTGTCATTCTTTATAAGTGCATTTGGAAATATTTTCTATTCTAATAAGAGAAAAACACATTACAACTTCATACTTCATATTTTTTTGTTGAAATAAGGAATAATTCCTGCTTTGCATGTAAATTTTCTGGAGAAAATAATTTTCCCTTCTGTGAGTTCTAACTTTTCCTTTTATGTTGTTGTTTCCTTCTCCATGATTATGAAATTCTCTGAGTTTACAGGCCCCCAGGGTACCAGCAGGGGCATTTGTGCCCCAGTGTGCAGCTGTGAGGAGCTGTGTCTTCTCAGGGGAAGGGGAACAAGGTGAGTTTTTCTCCATTCCCATTCATCTTGCCCTGCTGCAGCCCTGCAGAGGACAAACTCTCACAAGCAGATGGCTGAAAGTCACCATGCAAGACAGGAGAGATCCCCCACTGCCTCCTCAGACCTCACACACTTCTTCATCACGAGGCAAGATGACCTTGGCTCTCCTAACACATTATTTTCTGCCAAAATTATGAAGCCAAATTAGCTTTCACAACTGGGTTTGAGCACTGAATTTCCATTAGGGGTGAGAGAAAAATTCACAGCAACCTCCAGCTCCTATGCATGTGCTTCACACTTTCCCCACAGCCTGAGTACCAAATAAACAGTTTACCAGGGATTCCAGGGGCACCCTGAGCAGCAGAAAGGAATCAGGAGGCAAACACCATGGATGAGGGTGAGGAGGAGCAGATCCCTCCTCGCCCACCTGCCAGCAGCTCTCACAGAGAAAATCCCCCTTGCCAGCCAGGAGGGTTTCTGCAAGGTGAGAGCAAAACCTAAAGAGCACTTCAAAAGGGAGTCTGACTTCAAAGAGCCCTGCTGGGGGACCTGCACCTGCAGCTTTTCATAGTCTCTTGCCATGTTTGACTGTTTATCATTAAAGTATTCATTCAGCCAGATCAGCACAACAAACCCTTTAATGGATCTTAAGCAGAAAAGCATTCAGCCTACAAACATAGAAAGTAAAGCCATAATTTTCCATGAAGAAAACTTTGATCTATCATAAAATACCATTTGTTTTCAGGGGTAGATACACATTCAACCTTTTTTTTCCTTCCTGTGGGCTTTTCAAGACTTAATAAATCTGTGAGCCCTTATTGACCAGGCACAGCAGGAACCCAGGATGAGGAGACCAGCTCTGAAATCCTCCCACTGCTGTTGCACTGAGCACAGGCACACACAGGAAAAAGTCTTCCTCTCATGTCTAGGGAGCTCTAATCATAGAAACATCTGCAAAATTTACAACTAGGCTGATTCTCAAGGAATCGGTGAAACTTGTGACTTTTGCTATCAAGGACTTGGCTCCATCTCATTAGATTCCAAAAACTAAATTGAACCATGTAAAAACCTTTCTTGCTCTCTGTCCATTCTTGTTTAGAGCCTCTATTACCATAGAATTAGAGTGCTTCATGATTTTTAACATTTATACTCACAGCCCCCCACTGCAGTGGAGAAATTTCCTCCTTTTGTAAGCTGGAAACTGAGACACAGAGACACCAAAGAGTCTGATCCAAGAATTACAGGACCCATGAGGACTAGACTCAAACCTGGGTCCCTCCAGCTCACACCTCTAAGTGCTCCTCAAAACTCACCAAGTCCTTAGAATTAAGTCTGTCTCAAATGCTTGGCATCATCACCATTTTCATATGAAAGTCAGAAAGTCAGGGCTCAGGTTAGAAAGGAAATCAGATGCTATGAAATTATGAAAGCAAGTCAGGTCAGAGAGTCCTGGTTAGGGCAGTGAGGCACATCCACATTATTTATCCTAATAAATAGGCTTCTCTGGACCACACAGCAACACCCAGAATTTCTCTCTTGGCATCAGCAGCACCCAGGCCAGCAGGAGCACTGGAATATTTTGAACTTGTCTTACTTTCTCAGACACTTAGTGGGAAAAAGCAGCAGAAAGTTATGATGAAAGGGATATAATGTGGCTGTGTGACTGTCACATAATGGAACACTCTCTCTGAGCAATTGTGTAAAGAGCAATTTTGTGGGTTTTATTGAATAACTCAAGATAATTTAAACTTCCATAAAAGGATGGGGAAAATAAAAAATAACTCTCTTACAGGAAGACATGTCCTCACATGAGAATTCTAGAGGTGCAACATTTAGGAATATATTTGAATTTTAACTTTTTCAGAAGACATTGCAACGTATTAAAAGGAGTCGTTTTTGTTCAGACAATCCAATGGTTTATTTCATAGCCTACAAGTTCTGAATGTTGTGCACATCTGATATGTACTGCATACAGTACATAAGTGCTATACAAAACAAAATGGAAAAGTCCTTTTTAGAAAAATATTCCCAGACATATAAACCAGGCGGATAAGGGAAAAGAAAAATTTCTTTGCACATCAAATATATCTCCTGTAACTGAGCCTACACCTACTTCACCTGCTTCCAGTCATACCCTTAGCACTTTAAATATGAGACAGGTTTTTGCCCAAGATGTTCCTGCTAGAGGGCTGCTGCAGAGCCATACCAGGGCCTCATCAATACCATCTAAAGAGCCAAAATAGAAAAATTGCATACAAGGCTTTTTCTTGTTTCTTATTTGTTTTTTTGTTTTTGTTTTTTTAAGGGAAGCATCAGCATCAAAAGATTCAGCCACTTACCCCCATCTATTCAGATTACTGGTGGCAGATCTGGAGAGCAGATTTTGGACCTTGTGCCTCCCAGCCCTCTGTTCAGCCAAGTGCTAACAAAAGTTATTAGACATGTCACTGAAGACAAAACCATTGAATATACATCCTGAGACATGGTGTCCAAATTTAGGGACTGTTTGGTTCTCTAATTCATTTTAGTTCCTCTCATTTTCCCTTTTAAAGAAAACATCAACACCACATCTTCCTCAAGGTGAGGATTATCTGAGCAGTGCTACTCTCAGGCTTGCTGGGGGAAAACCACCCAAGCAAACAATGACAAGCATAATTCAGTTCTCACCAAAACCCACATGCAGTGGCAGGGAGCCAGTTTGTGATCTCACTTACACTGGGGCACAGCCATGGCAACAGCAGAGCCCAAGAGCTGGAGCTGCTCCTGCTGCTCGGGAGATGGGCAGAAGTTTGCAGACAGCCTCCCCCAGCAAATGGGAAAGATCCAGATCGGCACCTGGAATGAGCAGCAACACATTTACCCATCACAGAAAGATTTTCCTGTCTCGTTTGGGCACTTTGCTGTTAAGCTTTTCAAGTACACTCCAGAAAACCAGGGCTTCAGGCAGGTGTCAGCAGGACTTTGCCAAGCTCTCGGCTGCAGACAGAGGTCAGGGTCAGAGCCACTGCCCCAGGCACAGCTGCTTGGCCAGGGCACCCTCTGGGCCCCCAGGGTGCCCTGCAGAGCCAGAGGGGCTCTGTCCCTTGGGCAGGGGCTGCTGTGAGCTGGGAGATGCTCTGGGGAGGGTGGCAGCCCTCGGTGCTGAGTCAGAGCGAGCGGGAATGACTCACACACAAACGTCAATGGAAGACAATATTTCTTCTCTCCAGGCTGCCCTTGTGCCTTGTGCTTCTCATCCTGAAGGACAGGGTCCCTTTGCACCTTTCTAGGTTACAGCTGAGCAGTTTTTAAGAGCACAGAGTTTCAAAATGCAGTTCTTTCTCGAGGTTTCTCTCACAGCAGATGCTTTGTCCTGTGCCTGATACAAGGCACAGCTGCCCCTGCAGCAGGAGCCACACAGAAGGCTGGATGTAAAGCAGAGCCAGGTTTGGGAGAGTAGCTGGCTGCTGTTCCAGCAGACAGACAGACACAGGACAGCCTGGCTCCCACTGTGTCACAGCAAAGGGCTGCACACTTGTCCTCCTCCACCCCTCTGCAACCACTGTGACCTGCTCTTGCTCCAGGCATGATGTGGGAAGAGACATCAGGTCATGAAGCACATGTAACCATGATGCACACATGCATAATAAAACAAATTGTGATTTTTTTTGCACTTCAATTTCATTTCAAGAAGAAAAGGCAAATGCTCTCCAGAGACACAGACACTGCCATTACCAGGCTGCTCCCTGTCCCGTTGCTGGGGCCTTGTGGCCTCTCTGTAGTCAGTGATGGGCTTACCTTCAGGCTTTTTGCTCCTGACACCTTGTGCACACTTCTCTTTGTCTTGGATGATGGAGCTCACAGGCATATGGGTCCACTGTCTCATTCCAAATCATCTTCCAGGCTTGTGAAGGTGATAGCTTTATTCTGAACAGCCTCATTACATCACCACACAGCATTTGTGCATGTGTGTTTCCATCTCCTCAAACAGGGGATACCATCTGCAAGCACAGTAACAACAAGAGAACTGCATAAGAAATGGAAAAAAACCCAGATCTGAAGGGGATGTCTGCACCACAAACAGGGCTGTAAATCAAGGCTTCAGTCACAAGCCTATCAAAAGAGGCTTATAAGCCCTTATTAAGTTATCTGGCATTGTTTCATGAGCCATTTTACCTGACAGCTCTGCAGGAAAATCTGTAGCCTTCAACAGCCAAGTGTAAGTCAGGGAGTGAAGAGTAGGTGACTGCAAGTTGACTCTAATTGAGGACCTGACACCACTTAAGTTAGAAACACCAAATATCATGCCTTATTTGAGAAAATCCTCAGAACTGGGAGCACATCCTACCTTTCTGATAATGCTGGGAAATTATTTTGCACCAGATTTCAGAGGTAGTGCAAAGAACAAGAAAATTGCTGGTATAATTCCTCCCAAAACAGAGGAAAGCACAAACCCCAGTACTTCCACTCAAGCTGTGGCCCTAGCATGTGCTCTGTGGCACTGGAAACCTCCAACCTTTCCATGGCAGGATTGGGCATTCAGGGAATTCTCTCTTGGTCTTGAGAATTTACTCAAGCCAGACCAGCAGGGAGGGAGAAGAGGGTGTGCTGAGCTTCCTGCATCATCACTGCTTCAGTCAGTTCTGCTCAATTTAGAGAGACTGCAAGTGTTCACTCACTGGGGGTCACACCTACCCACCAGCCCTTCACTGGGATCCAAGGAAGTGTTACTGAGTGTGTGCATTACAGCAATTTTCTTACAGAAGACACGAAGAGTTGGCATTTTAATGGTATAATTAGCACCCATAAAAACTCTGCTTTCTAAGAATAGTCACAAGAAACAGAAATATGGAGTGGGAGCTTATAAAATGTTATCAGTTTTGTCATCTCTGTGGAAGAAAGCCTGCCAACTGGCCTCAATTCATCCTTCAAGGGCATAGTAAATGCTGGAAAGTAGATTTTCAGAACAGTTTTACTCCAGCCTCCTTAAAAATCTGAACAGTTCTCTGTTGCTCCTTCCTTGAGCAGCAAAGCTAAAGTATGTCACCAGACAGAAAAATTTTTTGGTTAATTAATGAGTTAATTGTAGTTGGCTGCCATACATGAGCATGGAAGTACAAAGCAGCAGTGTTCAGTTTTAAATAGAACTGACCAGGGTACAGCACGTGTGCATTTATTTATATATAGGATCCAAGAAGCTGATGAACAGCAATTGGCACTGGAATTTGCACAGGTTCTTTAAATAAAAACATTTCTGCAGATGTGGGGTAGAATTCAGGGGAAAAGACAAACCAAGAGTCAAAATTTAAATCCAAACTTCCTTGGCTCCAAAGCAGCACCCTTTTGCTGCCCTTGCTTTGTTGCTTGTCACGGAGCTGCCCTGCTCCCATCAGGCAAATTGCTGGTGCCAGGGAAGCCTGTGCTGCATTCCCAGCCCCCAGCACAGCATCCCAGCACTGATGGGATCAGCATGAGCCCCTCTGCCTCTCCAGTGCCTGCCCAGGTCAGTCCAACCTGCCTCTTTTCCTAGGTAACCCAAAACCCAGGTACTCCACTTTCATTACTGCAGTGTTCGTTCCCTTAGGTCCATAATCTTAATCACCCTTCTAATATTGTGCTGTTGATGTGGGATTTAGGTTTCTTTATCACCTCTGTTCTTATCTCTGCTGTTCAGAGTGGGTAAACACTGCTGGATTGTTCCAAGCCACGGCTCTTTTCTTCACAACCTGACACCCATCTTTATTCTTTGCATCTCTTTCAAGAGAGGATTATAAAGGTAGATTTCCCTGGCTTCTGCATAGTAGTTAGGTAAACAGAGAGAAGATAAAAGAGTTATTCAGCTGAAATGACTTCTCCCCTTTTTCCCAGTTTCTAATCCCTGGCCCAGACCTGTGCTGACAATCAGGTGTGGCCCAAGGCAACAAGAGCTTCTCAGCACTCTCACGTCTGCTCCTTCTTCCCAGCTGCAGACACACACACCCAGAGAATAAACAATAGGTCACCCTGCCTGCCATTTGCATCTGTAAATTAAGCAGCAGAGATCACCTTGGGAAAAAACTGCAAACAAAATGACCAAGAAATTAATTAATAAATCAGTTTCACTTTTGGTGGCATTGAATTCCCAGCAAAGGAAGGAAGCTTTTGGGAAATAATTTATTTTGATAGGAAAAAGTCATTGATTCTCAAAGATCAGCTGCAAATTCCAGTTAAGATACTGTAATGAAGATGAGCTGAGATACAGCAAGGTGTGAGGATATGTTGGTAGAGAAGTAGGTTGTGTTTCTAGCAAGGGATGTTTGTGGGCTGGGCTTGTGAGCAGAGATTCAGGAGATTACAGGATGCAATTCAAAGCACTGGAGGAAAAGCAATAGGGAAACAACAGTAGCTATTTTCAACTTTTTGATGTGTTTATGAGTTTTCAGGAGCTTTAGAGACAGTATCTTAAAAAAGGGCTTGAAAAGCTGCTTTGATTGCTGGAGTGGGAAAGATGACCTTAATTACAATCTCATCTCCAATTAAGGCTTAGACACTGTTTCAGAGGAAAGGAAGTGCTCCACCTATTTTGAGATATAAAATATCTCACCAAATCACCCAAGGTGGGACCATTTCAAGTTATCATAAATTCTTGCAAAGATTTCCCAAGATTAAGAACTTGCTCAGTGAGAGGAAAGACACCATGAATTTCCCCTCCTCTGAGATGCAGGACTGCCTGCAAAAGGCTTTTATAAGCCTTTTTAAAACCTTCCCTAGGATTGGGTTCTTAGAAAATATATTGAGTATTGAACACAGCCCCTGCACGAAGGGCTGCATGCTCACCACAATATCCTACTTTGGACAGAAAAATTTGTTCCTACACTGGAGCAAACCCAGCCAGGAAATTAGGATTTTAGTTGCTGCCAGTAGATGCACATTATTACTAAACTTTCTTTGAAAATACCTGATCATCTATCTTTATTGTAAATAATTCTGCAGTTTGAAAGAAGTCCAAATACAGTTGAGCCAGTTAATTTTCCACAAAAAGTGAAGGAACACAGTGCTCCTATGTAGTTTCCCATAAATCTGAGGTGCTCAATAACAACTGGAATGGGAACTCATTGTTAGATTTCTTTTAAAAATCCCAGAGTCTTCAGATGAGAGAGAAGGGTCTGAGGGGAAAAACAAAACACAGGTGAACAATGAAAGAATTGAAATTCAAATATCACCCATGGTCTCTGACTCTGTTTGAAGAGAGTCATGTTTAATGTACAGATTATCAAGCACAAATGTCTCACTCTCTTTGGGGCTCTGCATTTTCCTCCTTCCTTCTGGCAATGTGGGCTTCTTCCTTTACAGATCCCTGCATTGCAAGACAGTCCTTTGTTCCCTTGTTTCATCTTAAGAAACAAAACAAAAACCCCTCCTGTTTCCTTTAGGGAGCTATTTTGTCATGCTGATTTTGAGGCAAATCAAAATGTGCAAACTTGCTTTGGAAGATTAGCAATAACCATACCTGCAAATATATATGTAGGGAAGAAATAAACTGCAGCTTTTTCACACATGAGAATCTAAGGAAAGGCAGGCTGAAACTGGAATGTCCTGGGACAGCTCCAGGTGTGAATATGTCTGGATTTCCAACGCATTTGCAAGTGGGCTTCTTGGCTAAGCTCCCTAGAAACACAAGGGCAATGCATGAAGGTCCAAAGGAGAGGAAAACCTTTATAATTAACAAATTTATAATTCATATAATTAATAAAATTTATAATTGTCTAGCCAGGAAATCACTGAATCATACAAATATAGAATGATTTGGGTTAAAAATCATCTTGTTCCAACTTCCCTGCCATGGATGGGAAAAGGTATCAAAGTCATCAGCACCTTATCGAGCAGGGCAAAGATTTCATCCAGCAAACAGGAACCTTCTATGACATGTTTCTGTTTTGTCTAGCACACAGATATTGTCTGCATCTCCCCAAGCAACCAGCAGATACCTTCTGCTCTGAGGTGCCAAATCCCCATCAATGTAAAAGCTCTAAATCCCACAACACCACAGCTGCAGTCAACAGAATTCATAATAGGAAACAGAACATAAATTGTAGCTGGCTTTTAGGCTTTCCTCAGCTCCAACAGCATGGATCCCTTGCATTAATTTTAATAGGAATGATATGACTTTTGCTTTCAGAGACATGACTGTTTTGGTTTGGTTTTTTTAATATTACTACATAACAGCATTGATATTTACCCAGGTCCTAAGCTTCAAGGCAAGTTATCTTCTGAGATATAAGGTGTTAGTTCAGGGAAGAGAGCCATTTTGAATTTAAAATTACTTTTTGTCCTCTGTCATACCCTTTCCTTTCAGTACAGTATTTGTCCACAAAAGTGCACTTCCCAAGTGGGTCACACTAATACTAGAACAGCACCTAAACTGGCAAACATGAGGTAATTTCCATACATCCATACCACTCCAGCTGTGAAACCTGTCCATAATATGCCTTTATCCAGCTGGTTAAAGCACTGTTTGACTGTATTCCTTCCTATTACTAGAAATCTTGCAGCTCAGTAGGAAAGACAGTAAACATCACAGGGTTATTAAATTTCTGCCTCAAGGTACAGCTGTGAAGAATGGGTACTTAGCAACCAGAAGCAGAGGAGCACAACATGTTCCATCCTAATGGCACATTTCACAAGGAAATACAAAAGCTCATATCAGCCTGTAACATCTAGGCCAACACAACTGATCTCCACAAAGAGCTCCAAACTTGTAATTGGCAGGAAATCAGCAGATTTCAAAGCCTAATGTGAAGGCAAATATAACTCAGCCCCCCAACTTCCTTGACATTTTTGTCCTTACCATCACCATGTTTTCCAATTGGATTTAAATGAGTAATCTCAGTTTTAAAAGGTTGGTTCAATATTTCCATTGGTTATTAAGGTCGAGGAGTCAAGAAATGAGAACGCTAATTTCTGCAAGCAGATTGTCTGACATTTGAGCAAGATTGAAAATTCCATCAATATGGCACATTTTTCTTTGTAAAAAGTTCATGTAATTTCTTAGGCATTAGTCAGCACAAGTCAATCCTGAGTGACAAAGAAACAACAACCTGGGTCCTCTATGCCGTGTCATCCAGTCTCACTGGAATGTTCATGCAAAGGGAGTACAGATTACACAGCAGAGAGCAAATCCAGCACAGCCTGTGCATGCCTCAGATCTGACTGGGAAAACTGCATGGGGATCTGCTTAATGGAGGGGATCAGTTTGGGGCGCAGCTAAAGGACCATGCACATGAAGTCACCATATGGGTGCAGGAAAAGTAACAAGCGGTTTGGGCCCCAGGGACTGGCTGTAAAAAGCTGTATCCATGATTTCACTAAGGCAACATGAGGCATGGGAAAGGAAGGATTATCCTGGTCCCTAGACACTGGGACATCCCATTTCCAGTGGGTATTACCATGTCTCAGAGGCACTGTAAGGTTTTCTGTGTTGCTGTTTAGGTGGCCTGGAAAGGCCCAGGGATGGCCTTGGAGAGCCGACGCTTCAAAGGACGAGGAGAGACTTCTGATCTTGTCTCGGTCTTGGTGTTTATTAATTGTTTATCTAAAAGATTTTCTTTCAGCCCGACAGAGGTCTGCACAGCAAGTCAGCCATGGGCACACTCCCCAAGTCCCCGGGCGGTCACTTATCTTTATACCCTAAGTTACGTGTACAATATTTATCATTTCTCCCCAATACCTTCTACCCTTATTAACCGGTGCACTTTTAGTAATGACCAATCCCAAAGTGCCACCACCACCACAGAAGATGGAGGCCAAGAAGAAGAAGAAGAAGGACAGGACACGCCCCAATTCCTCCATCTTACTTCTTTAGACCCCCCTGTACCAAAATCCTAAACCCCATGGTGTAAAACCAAGGCAGGTTTCTGCGTGGGCACAAGGACTGGTCAGGGCATTGGGGTGTGAGAGGGCTGGATGAACGTCAGTGCTCCTTTGGCTGCAGCTTTTTCAAGCTTTGCTGAGCTCTCAAACACTCACCCTCTCTTCCTTTGCTGACAGCCAGTGGAAACCCTGCCTTCTTTTATTGCATTTCAACCTCCAGCCACATCAAACTCTGGCATGTTTAGAACCCCTTTGGCTTGGCAGCATAGGGGAAATACACCCCCAAGTGTATATCATTGAAATGGTTATTTAATGAGCCTGCTGGCTTGTGTGGAAGCTGCAGCCAGAGGTAATAGAGGCTTTTAAGGCATCTTCCTGATTGTTCAATAAATAGATCTATAGCAGCAAGAGGGTTCCTTCTTTACAGGACGTCAGAGGAGCTTCATCCTGCTGGGAATCGCTCAAAGCCAGCCAGATCCTCAGCTGCAAACAAGGAGCAAACTGGGAGTGCCACAGAGGGAAATACATCAGACTCATAGCTGGGAATAATCTCAGGGTGAGGCAAATCAGAGACTTTTAGAGACTTAAGTTAAAAAAAAAAAAAGCGCCTTTGAAAGTGCTCCAGAGTTTATAATAATGCATGCATGAAGTGTTGAGGATTACTGCACTCTTTTCCTTCAAGTGTTTTTCCTTTTTAAGATCTCCCAAGAAATGTATATGGTGTTGGAGAAACATTCAGTTAACTTGCACATGAAAAATAAAAGAGGGAGGAAAAATATCCCCACAAACACCAAAAAATCCTCCCAAGCTTTAAATTGTAATTACAAGAAATTATTCCCTTCAGCCATGCCAGCTGCACAGTCTGTCTCTGCTATTTGCAAAGTATAGCGTGTGGTTTGGTTGGTTGGGGGTTTTTTATCCAATTTCTTATGATGTGATTAAATATTGGCTATAATTTAGAGAATATATGTTGGTCTGGAGTTCCTTTGAGTGATGTGACATGGGATACAAGCTGTGCTGCTGCTGTGTTCTGCTTCCAATGTCACTCAGACCTGAGGCCAGCCTGTCACGTCCCCATGGGCAGCTCCTGGTGGCTGGGGATAAAATCCCTGCATTGTCTGCCAGTTAGGGGCTGGGTTTGCTGCTAAGAGCCTTTTCCCTGTGTGTTCTCCAGCTAGTTTTGCAATACATTACAGCAGACAAAGATTGGGACCTTTTGAGTTTTGTCCTTCCTCTGGAGCTCCCTATGAGCTAAAAGGAATGGAGGTAACCTTGCACATAGTCCCCTATAGTTATGTGTATAGTCTAATTATAGAGAAAGAAAGGTGACATGCATATGCTAACAGAGCACAGTTATTGGCCATGTTTGACATTTCAGTCTTTTACAGGATTTTTTTTCTTGTCTAAAGAGCAGAATTTGGTTAATTTTTAACCACAATACAGCAAACAGAACTGTCACGAATGAAGCCTGAATATGGTTGCCTCGCCAGTTAAATCTGCTAACACCTTCCAAAAATTCAGGAAAAACCAAACTTGATAAAGGACAAAATAAACTGATTTGAATTAACGAACAAGCAACTGTTTCTAATAACTCTAATTAAAACCCTTCTGTTGGCCATCCCGCCAAATCCCTGCGGCATTCCCGGGATTGGTGAGCTCCCTCTCGCGGCCGTGTCACCAACTCCGGGCTGGTTTTGATCAGCCCGGGTTGATGAGACACCAAAGGGCAGTTTGTCATCTCCGGAGCAGGAATTGATTTTAATCTCCCCGGCAGCTACATGAGTCACCCGAGCTGCTGCTGAATCACCGTCACAAGCGGCGGGAGGTGGTTGTGCAGCCCGAGGGCACAGGGAGCTGGGCAGGATTGCTGCTCCATCCATCCATCCATCCATCCATCCATCCATCCATCCATCCATCCATCCATCCATCCATCCATCCATGGCTGGACTGGCAGCGCTGCCTTGGGTACCAGCACGGCTCTGCTGCTCCTCAGGGCAGCCCTACAAAAGCCATGGGGTGCCCCTGCACTGTGTGATTTCCAGGTGAGGATGTGCAGCCATCCCCAGGGGATGCAGGGCAGCTCAGCACGGTGCCCTGAGCTCTAGGCGCTGACTAATGAGGAGAAAAAGAAGCATCCAGCTACCACACGGGTCTGTTAAATGAGCTACAGGGGAAGGAATGGGTCGAGAGAGCAGCAGGGAGATTTGCAAAACAAATCTCACACAGCTCTGAAACCAGAAGCTCCAGGGTTTGGAGGCTGAAAATTACCTTTTTAAAAATAAAAGGTCATACTGTACAAGTATATCATATGAGTTCTGGCCTGCTTTTTAAAGTGGCAGAACACTACTCATAAATTTATGGTATCAATTTGCAGACAGTCGTTAAAGGCATGACTGAGATTTCTATTTTTAAGACAAGTAAAAAAGGAAAAAAACCCTGCTTCTTTCACCCTAGATTCAATTCCCCCTCAGACCAAGTACATTGTCTCCAAAGACTGATTGTCCTCTTAATTAAAAGCGGGACTGTAGGTTCAGTAACTTAACCCTGGACATATTTGAGTGGTGCATATGACAATCAATGAGTTCCAGCCATTCAAACCCTGCAAAATTGCTAATTTTGGAACACGATTACTGAGCTACATTGCAGGCACGGTGCCATGAGAGTAAACACACAGTCCTGCAAGCATTACATAGATCCCCTATTAGTACTCCATATCACAGAATTTTATTGAAAAAAAAGTTCATTAATTAAAAATAATTAATTAAAATTCATCAATATCATTAACATTTCTTGTAGATCAATACTACCTACTAGATCAATACTACCTAGTAACAAGACTATCAATATCTGGTGGAGCTCTGGGCCATATGTACCAGAAAAAACCCATTTAGCTTGTGCAAAAATACACAAATTTAATTTCAGATCATTTGTGTACGCTCAATTACCACGATGCCATGGGCAAATAAGATGCTAGAATGCACACACAGCTACAACTCTTGCTGCTGTCCTTGAACCAGCACTTATTTCATTGCAATGCAACACTGCTTTTCCTAATTTGCTAATCTGATCATGACAATAGGGCTTGTAATAATTAAACCTCAGGTTTCCTAATTTAAAAAATTATATCTGCAAAATCTGCTCCCCTCTCTGTGCTGTCTGCTGTCCCCCACCTTCCTACTTCTCCCCAGGACTGTGAGGATTTCTCTCATTGCATTTGTCAGACTTTGGATCCAGGCTCCAAGAGACAAACTCTCAGTCACAAGACTTGGTACCAAGATGCTGCAATCCCACATAGCTGTGGAATTAAATGCATTACTCAGAGACAAAATAACAAAGCTGTCTCAAAAAGCCCTACACCAGAATGTTATACACACTGCACTACAAGCTCAGCTCTTCCTGCAAGTAGTTACTTCCCATTGAACAGCATTTTCCTTGATGTCAGAATGGAAGAAGAAATAAAAAAAGCCCCAAATGTAACAAAACCCCATAGCCAGAAGAAAGCCCAGGCCTCTGGAAGGTGGATGCAGATGGAAGCCCTGGGAGCTGCAATACCTGAGGAGGTGCTGCTTGCAGCAAGGACCTCAGCACCTCTCAGAGCCCATCTTCTGGCAGCTGAACCTTGCATTTCAGCAGGGCTCCTCTCCCCATCATCTGCATGTGGGACTGCTGCTCTGATTTTTAAAGTTTTTCTGAGCCTTCTGGTGTTTACATTCTTGTAACAAACTTTCTCACACACTTTATGTAAACAACTTATTGTTTTGCATTATTTTATGGAGGAGGAGAAATTTTTGTCCAGTGTCATTGGAGAGGTGGCACTGTCACCTTTGGAAATCTATAAATGTTAGAGTCAGAAATGAAATATTCTCTTTTTGCCTTGAGAGAGCTGTGTGTGTGCTTTGTGTTATTTTGTGTCCTACAGTGACATGGCACCAAGCCAGGAGTGTGCAGGGGAGCTGCTTTGGGCTGTCCTCCCCTGAGCGGACACAGAGGGACACAGAGGGACAGGGCTTGTCCTTCCCAGGGTCCCTGTGCCCATTCCCAGTGTGCCCAGCCCCACCTGAGCTCCTGCAGCACTGCAGGCAGAGCCCCTTGTCTGAAGCTTTCCACAGCTGCATCATCCTTGTCTGGGGAACATCCCTTGATGCAAACAGAAATTGAAGTTTCTTCCCTCACTCACCCACCTTCACCTTCCTGCATCCTGGTGCTTGAAGGGAAAAACAGATTTTAAGAGGTTGCTCCCACTACCAGATCCTGCCACAGATAATTCTGCTAGGTAAATTTTGAGCTGAAAGCTCACACAGCAGCAAGGAGATTAATTTCAAGATAATTTTAAGGGAAAATCAGATCCAAAGGAAATCCCAAAAGTACCCATTTCACCAGACTGTTTGTCTGTCTCTGTCCTTGCTGAGAACAGTGTGCAGAACAGGCTTGGAGCAATGTGGCGGCAGTGATAGCTGGCACTGAGAAGGGAATCATGAAGTGCAGATGCAAAGTTTGGCTAAGACTTTCAGTGCTAAAAGCCCACAGTTGGAATTTGGTTTTTAGAATTATCCAGGTTGTGAGCTCTCTGAAATGTAACCATTTTTGCACATTTTAACACTTCATATGTAGATGAAGTATTATTTTCCCACATTCTCTCTCAGGCAGAAAGAAATTAGGCAGACTAATAACAGATCCATTTTAGAGATAATGCCTTTGGGGGAAAAATAATACCCTATAGCTAATTTTCTAAGGGGGATAAGTGATACTCATCTCTTTTACTACCTAGCTTGATATTTAAAGATGCTGCAAAAAGCTAATTACCTTATTTCTGTGAAGCAGATATAAGACTAAAACCTGTTTAATAGTTAAGCCTGTTGCTATAACAACCACACTTCAAGGACCTGGATATACAAAACATTCAACAACATCTGCATTAACAAAATGTCTCACTGCAATTGAACCCTACCTAGCAAAAGAACCAATTAAACGTGAAAACTTCTTTGTTCAAAAAGAGAAAAAACCAAAAATTACATTATTTTGTTACTGTCAACAGAATTCCATTTTGAAACACCAACAGCCTCTCCACAGGAGATTTGCTATTTGATTCATCTGGATTTGGATTCCTTCCCAAATGTTTCCCCTCCAAGGACAAGTGAACTTCAGTGTTCCCACCTCAGTCAAGCAGACATTTCAACATCTGGCTGTTTCCATTAAGTGGTGGGAATATTGCTTTGGCTTTGTATTGCACCATGCTCAGAGATAAGACTTCTTCCAGCCCTTGCTCATGAAATAAAGAAAAGAGAATAAAGCACAAAAAAAAAAAAAAAAAAGATTCACTGTAATGTATATTACAGGCCAGGCAAGGAATCAACAAATTTTTGTTTGTTTTTTTCTGAGTAGTTTGACAAATTAAGTAGTCATTGAGCACAACTTTTTCCCTTATTAGATCATTATTTAACTGGGATAGAAAAAAGACTATAGGAGAAGAGCTTTTTATTATTTTTTAAAAAGGAAGATTGGCTGAGTCAAGCTGAGGCTGACAGAGATGTGTTCAGTGATGTTCAAGAGCAGTACGTGGGTTTTACTGCTCTGAATAAATATGGAAAAAATTTGCAGGCTAGGGAAGCTCTACTTGAATATAATTATGCACAAACAATTGTTGCACACAAAACATACTAATAGCCATTGATTAGGATGCCAAGATTGTTGCTTCAAAAAGAAGAGAGAATGTAAATTTTTGTGCAACAATTTAAACTACTCCAAAGCCAGCCAAATGGTGTCATTATAAAGGAGTGTAGCTCAAACTTACACAGGGGTTATTTCCATAGCTTGAGGAGGTTTCAACTCACCCATAAACATCCCACAGCTAGAAAGACCAAAAGTGATTTGGATTAAGTTTAGGAAATAATTATTTCCAGCATAAAAAGTATTCGTCATGCAAGTCGCAAATACATCATAATGCTGCATGGGGAGTAGATAATCAAATTAATGTTTGCAAAGGGATGACTGCAGCTTCCTCCTGGTTAAATCTGTGCTTTGCAATACCAGCCATGGAACACAGCAGTGGGAGATAAGAGGCAGCAGCAGCACTTGTACGCCTCTGATGTTCAAATTTCTTAGCATTTCTCTAGCCTGTTTCTCTGATCAGAGCATCTCAAGCAATATAACTCCAACAATATACACAAATTAATCTGATTATGCTCCATTCCCCCCCTTTTTCAGTTTCATGAGCTTACATAACTACATATTTGAGGAAGACAGCTTCAGAAGCAACATGAAATTCAGCACAAGTACCACAAAGCTTTCCAGAACTGTGACTTTGTTAATAAGAAACCACAAAACACAGGTTTCTCTACAAATACCTTTTAGCTTTCTCTTGCAAATAGCAGCTGTGCCTTTGAAAGAACATTGTTTTCATTTGAATGCACACCTGGTAAAGAAGCAATAAAAGCACTGGAAACAGAAGTCAACAAACGTACTACAATGTTCAAGGTTTCTGGTTTCAACTCAAATTGCATACTAGAAAGGCAGTCTGCCAAAATCAGACCACAGAAATAAAAATCACACTTTCCTTTTCCTTCTTAAATGTAAACACAAACTCTGACATTTATTAGAGCAAAACTCTTTACAGCAGAAGGCAACAAGAACATCACATCACTGATGAGCAACACCAGTTGCAAGCCTCCTGTTTAAACAAAACCAGCTGCATCCTTAAGATGTGCTTTTCAGCTGGCTGAATTTGCCATCACCTCCTTGCATTTGTTTTTTAAATTCACTCTTAACAATTGAGCACTTTTAAGAGTCTGCTTATTAATTAGCAAACATACTTGAGTCTGCCATTCAGAGGTCTAATGACAGAGCTGGAAAGGTTAATGTAACACAAAATGTTTTACAGCGGCTGTTAGAGCCAAAGACTGAAATCCAACCACCTCATGCAAAAGGGACTCTTCCCATTGTTATCATTTCATGCAAAAGGGACTCTTCCCATTGTTTTTAAGAGTTGGGATTTCACCCACTGAGCTGATGTCTTGCAACAAAAGGTGAAAGCAGAAGACACTGCTGTGATACTGACTACCATAAATAGAAGCCCAAGACTAACATCTCTTTGCTCAAGAATGTGTTAGGTGAGATTAAGATCAGAAAAAGTAAATGTAGTTTATTAATTTGTAAATGAGATCCAATATAAGCAAATAATGCTCATGGAAAATATTTCATTCCTATCATCCCAAGATCATGAGCCCCCAAACTACACATGGAAAGCAAGTTACGAAATAACTTCTAATTGCAGGCAAAGGCTGACAAGAAGAGAGGAAACAGCCTCCTCACCTCACTTACATTAATTTGTGTCACACTCATCTCCCTATCCAAGCAGTCATGATCTTCTACACCTCACTATTTTCTTTTCAGGTGTGAGAAGAGCTAATCTTTTATTTAAGCCAAGTGGTATAACTGAAAAGAATACAAGTTATCAGGCAGATCATCTCTGGTTCAGCCACTTTGCAGCTGTAAACATCTGGAGGCCAGTGAAGAGCTGCCTTCTCTATGAAAGAACAAAGGTGCTGGTATTGCACTTTCTGCACAAGAGGGATGTGGGTGAGGAATGCACCAGAGCACAGCAGCCTTGGAGGCCCTGCCAGACAGACCCTGCACCAGCAGTGGCAGGCTCCCAGCTGGAGGACAAGCTCTGAAGCTTCCTCAGGGCTCCTGTGATGTGCCAGACACATTATTCTGGTTTTCTCCCATTTCAGAGAGCTATGTTGTTTTCCTTGGTACTCACTTTCATACTCTTAATCTCCTCTAGCCCCCAGCACAATTTTCAAATTACAAACAGCGATAAGAACAATGTGCATGAAGCAACTGATGTTGAACATTGTCATCTGTCTCCACTAAAACCTCTCAGTTATTCAGCATAACAGCTGGCAAGAAAACAGATTACTTCCTTTATACAATTCAGCAAATTTGATCTATTATCAATTATTTATGCCCACTTTTGGTTAGAGACGTAAGAGACATCCCTTTTCTCATTTTCCAAACTGAGGCTCTCAGGGCTGGATTCAATTACAGCTAAATTATGAGATAAGGTTTGGGATAAACGTTGCCACCCTCTGACAGCCTTCACAGACTTTAGTGAGGCTGAAATTCTGCTTTTTTGTGACACAGAAACAGGGCCTGTTCAGCTTCAGCCTAGCAATGTCGCGATGAGGGCTCTCTTGGGGCCACCACTGTGTAGAACAGCTGTCCCACCCACACAGGATCTCAAGTGATCCCTTGGTTCTGCCGGGACTGTCAGCAGCACCAGGAAAGAAGATAGAGCAGTTGTCACACCCACACAGGATCACAAGGGATCCCTTGGTTCTGCCTGGACTGCCAGCAATACCAGGAATCACTACAGGCTTCTCCTGAAGAGGGAAAATGCTCCAGAAACAGCTGCTTCACAGAAATGTGTGAGATGGCCAGAAATTTGTGCTCCCTCAATAAAAATTTCAAGGCATTGGCTGAAAGATAAGTGCACATCTGAAATATGCATTGCAAATTGTCACATTGCTGTTTCCAATGCAATGGCTGGGGAGAGCTGAGCTCAGGCACGTCCTGTTCTCCTTCCTGAGCAGCCTTTCCCAAGGTGCTCCTGAGGGTGGAAATCTGCTCCTCATGAGTGTGGAAGGGCCCAAGCACATCATGAAAGGAAGTTCCATGAGGGTAAGGGGAACATGAAGACATGGATTAGAGCTTTTATGACACATTGCCCTAGAGCAGACAGCCGCGACATTCTGTATGGAAAACAAGCACACTCTGGGAAAAGGTCTCCATAAATTAAATGCAGAATGTGAAAAAAGAAATCTAAAAAAGAAATGAGCGATGCATTGAGAGGTGTCTGTGCAGGGTGACAGGTTCGGATCCCGCTGGCGGCACCCGCCCCAAGGTCCCGCTGCAGCCACTAGAGGTCAACACGATCCCACGCTTGGGACGCCCCGGCCAGCCGGACACAGCCCTGCTCGGCCGGGCAGGTCACTCACCAGGGATGGGGACCGGGATCCGGCATGGGCCAGCTCCTGCTGAGCCTGCACATGGATGGAGAGCTGTGCGCATCTCCACGGGGCTGTGCTGCTCCGGCTGGACCCGTACACTGCCCTCCTGGATGCACGGGGAATGGGGCCACAGGGGGTGGATGTACATGGGATGGGGGCACAGGGGGTGGATGTACATGGGATGGGGGCACAGGGGGTGGATGTACATGGGATGGGGGCACACGCGTGACAGTGAACAAGGCAGCAGCACCTGGTGCTCGGCAGGGCTAAGGATGCTCTTTTGAGCTGCGGATGATGATCTGCTGAAACCCTGAACTACAAACTCAAAAAGCACAAATCTCCTTTTATGTCACAGTTGAGATGACCATGATACACAGAGTATCATCACATAATATCAGAAAGCTTCAACCCATCCAGAGTAACACCTTACCACATCAGAAGGCTTCAGGTGTCTGCCCATACAGAGGATCATCACTTCAGAGGCTGCAAGCATCTGCCCTCCTTGTTCCTTAGCCCATCCTTTTATCCCCTCCTGTTGATGCCCTGCACCTGTGTGCCCTCTGTTCCCTTTGGTGGTTGCTCAGTGCCCCTGGGCACTCCCTGGCTCATTGCTGTCAGTGCTGCTCACCTGCTGCTCACAGCTGTGCCCACTGGGGATGAGGCTCAGCCCCATCCCAATCACCACAAACTGTGTGCCTACACTTCTGCACAGAACAATGCCAAATACACCTCTCACATATTCATGTCCTCCATGGTTTCCAGAGACAATGACCAGTACTTAGTTCAGTTCACGCAGATAATTTATCTCTCCAGGAGCTTGTATAACTATGCAGCATTTTGGATTCTGAGAAATCAATGGGTATAAAAGTCATATACATTCAATGGGAAACAGCTCTCCAACCATTCAACAACCTCATAATCACCAATTTTCTTCTACAAAGCAAAATACAATTGATTATTGTTATGAAATTGTCTTTCACTTTTCCAATTTTACTGCTGCAGCTTGATAATTTCTTCCCTAGTTCCATGTTTTCTTTTCACAATGTCTCACTAAAGCTCCTGTTTTTACCAGTGTGTTTTTCCAACACAGAAACATTGGTAACATTTTCCTTTCTGTCAAACAGTATTTACATGTATTCCCCCATCCCAGTTAATTGTCACATTCTTATATAGTCCTTGGCAATGTTCAGACTCATTTACCTTCCTCAGTTTGCTGGCTCTGTCAGAGAAATGCCCTCAGTCTATCACTGGATCAGGTGAAGGAACCAAACATTTGGTGTATTTTAGCAAAAGACAAATATTACAAAGTTTACCTCTACATTTATATTCTATCCACCTCCAGAAAAGAACAATTCTTCAACAGGTTTTTCTCAAATAAGCTGGTTTTGTACTTCAGGCAACAACAGATTCAAGTTACTGCTGGCTTCTGGAAGCTCCCATATTAAAGAAAAAATACTTATATAAGCCTTTTCCTCCTTATTGACATGCCAGCATTGTAGAAGAACTCCCATCTGATTTGTGGCTTATTGTAGAATGTAGGTTGGGACCTATGGTTATACTAATAGATTTCAAGGTCTTTTTATTACAGTATTCCATTTTCCTGGGGTAATTACAAATATGTATTAAACCTTGCAAAGTGCTTTATGGCTTTAGTGACTTGCACTTCACAATCTCTTCAAAAATCAGAATCCATACACAATTTTTAAGTCTGGAAATGTAGGCCAGTTAATTATTGGGAGTTTCCTAGGGAGCCTTGGCATTCTGTACCTGTTTGCAATTACAAATATTAAATTATTCTATTGAGCTGTAAAACATACCCTTTTGATTTCTTTTTACTATTTATTTTACTATTTTTTTAACTATTTGTTTTCCTATTTTGCAAGGCCCTTGGGGCAGCAGGATGGTGGGCACCTCAGCAGGAGCAGTGTTTGGCTCCCTGGTTCATCACTGCACCCCTTGGAAAGTCTTAGAAAGCAGGATCTAGAAAGGAATCCTGGGCTGCCAACCTGGGAGAGGGGATCTAGGGAATTGTGGAGGAGGAAATTCCCTAGGGGTGTGTTCCTGCCCACCCAGTATCCTCCTGTTGTGCTGGGCACACCAGTGCTGGGAAAGAGTGAAAATAATGAATGCCATTTTAGCAAGGAGAGTCAAAGAGGGCATGGAGCAAGGAAAATGGTTTTTCAGATGAGTCCAGGGCTCATGTGTACTTCAGGCATGGGTTTAGCTGCTACAAAGAGTTGGAAAAGTCCTCCCAGAGCTCATCAATCATTCTCAGCTATCAAATGACCATGCCTTATCTGCTCAGCCCTGCGGACGTGACTGCGGGGCTGGAGCTGCCTGGCTGCAGGTGGGGATTGGGTTTCACTTTGCTCTTTTGCACTTTTGTGTGCACTAATTTGTTTGGTAACCAAAGGACCTCAGGGAAGACAGTGCCAAAAGCACTGCTGAGTTCCTGTAAGGTTAAACTCATTCTTTTGCCAGTAAGATTTTTGTACTTTACAAAAAGTAAACAGGGGCCTCACAAACTTCTTCAGGTTTCTCCCTGCTCTGGGTTTTCAGCCAGTAGGTCCTCCAGGGAGGAGTAACCAGAACCCATTTTATCAAATTTGGAAAAAAAGTGAAAAGAACCACCAAAATCCCATAATGGTAAAGTTCTTTCTTTCTCTCTCTCTTCTTTATGTTTTCCATTCTCCTGTTTGTTCATTTCTCTCTACAAACAGCTACTGAAAACTTGGAGAAGGACAATTCAGGAAGTCATGGCTGTGAAAGACAGCAGTCAGTGTATCAGAATCCCAACATAGTCTTGGAAAGATGTAGCATTCAAAAATGGGATGAAGAGCAAAGATCCCCTAAAGCAGACAGAATTCCCTCTGCCGCCACAAAGACTGCAGCTGAGATAAAGCCTGATGTCTCACTCATTGGAAGGGAAAGCACATGAGTGAGCAAATTTCATCCCCTCAGAAATATAACTTTAGCCATGATACTTGGAAATATTAATTAGATGTGTGGCTTTTGTTTGTGGATAATTTTAGCAAATCTTCACATTTTATATCTTCACATAAAACAGCTCTCATACAGAACTCTTCAGGTTCACATGAAAACTTGGAGCAGGGTGGACACTCTCCTAAATCAATAAATATTTCCCAACACTTCTGTATTCACATAACATAAAATAATCGACATGCATAATCTAAATGCAACTATCCTGGCCTGCAGATGTGGGCAGACAAAATCAGCCAGCATAATGATTTGCTTGGGAAAGCCAAAGGAAGTAGTATAGTGTGTATTATAATATGTCAAATATTACACAGGGAAAGGTTGTCCTCTCTTCTAATACAACTTCTGATGTGTGGCACTGCAACCAAGCAACGTTTGATAGCTCATTATCAAGTCCTAAGAACATTTTGAAGAGACTACCTTCCACTTTTAATTCATCTACAGAGAAACAAGTGACCCTGGACACTGGAGGTTGATTTGTGATAGCATGCAGCACTTGTTATCTTTGTGAAGTGGAGGATTTAGATGTCTTGCATTCCATCACCACCAAACCCTCCAGGATCCAAGGCTCTGTCCTGGATCAGCCTTTCTGCTCAGACTGTGCTTGCAGTTTCACAGGCAGCAGTGTTTGGTCACAGCTGAGACAGAAATCTGTCCCTCTCCTCTGCATTTCTCCTTTCTCCTGCTCACAGCTGCACAGCCCACCCTCGTGCTGAGATCTGCCAGGTGCCAACAGAATTTCTCACAGCATGAAACCAGTGAGGCTTTCAGATCACTCATTAAATCAGTTTCTGTGTGGGTCCAGTGAGCACCAAAGGAGCCCGAGGCAAAGCAGGGAGAGACATGGAGTGGAGCAGGTGGAGATGTGACAGGGTGACAGACACAAACACCTCACCACGGGATCTCCAGTGACCTGTGGAGCCATCTTTCATCTCTTCTATGGTCTTCTGCCCTGCTGAACCCCCTGGCAGTACCAGCACCTCCCTGCCAGCCTAAGGGGAACAACATACACAGGGGAAACTCTTTTCCCTGGGTGGCAGGGCCAGGAAAGACAAAGGACTGGAAGCTGAAGTATATGTGGAAGCTACTTATGGCTTTATTATAATATTCCTAAATTCTTCACCTATTAGTTTAGATTTAGGCCCAAGGTTTAGGCTTCAAGGGCAGGAAGAAAGCAAAAAATGTCTTCATGCTGTTTCAGTCAACATGTACCTGCCTGTGAGTTCATTTGGTTGTGTGAAAGTCTAACAGACACACTGAAAGTCTAACAGACTTTCACTGAAAGTAAAATTATAACTTCTCACAGCCTCTCCCCCCTTTTTATAAGCCCCTTTTATATGGCACATTAAAAGACCTGCACTGTGTCCATTTTTTTGTCATCCTATGTGTCTTTATAATGTGTGATTTCAGGAATCACTTGCTTCAAGTCCTTGCTGTAACCCAAGACAAGCCTGCAGCAGCTGCAGTCTCTCCTACCTGCAGGAAGATTTGCATTCCACATGCAACTGATGGATTAGGCAGCTTGGAGGCCACTTGTTTACAAAAACAGCATGAAAATCTCACAATCCTCACTTTTATTTCTGTAGATACGCTTAGACAGAAATACTTTGACCTTAGAAATTGCTGTCTGTTGAGCCCTGAACATTCAGGTGAAAACGTTGGGAGATGTTTAATGCTTCATGTGTTTTCAAGCAGAGTGATGTATATAGCTTTAGCAAGAACATCCCTGGGTGATGAAGCTAACTAAAAGATCCACATTAAAAAATAACAAAGAGAAGCTATTTGGGCCACCAGATTCTTCCTAAATAGTGCAGAAATATCAACTTTGAATAATTAATACCTGAAGTAGTTGATTCTCACGGAGGAAAAGGAGGCAGCTTAGCTGGTCCTCCAGTAGTCATCCCCACTAGAGGTGAGAGTCAACTTTCCTAGTGCCTTTCACCAGGATTCCTCAGCCTTGCACACAGCAGCAGCAGCAGCAGCAAAACCCTGCTCACCTTGGAAGCCAGGGTGAGAACCAGAATTCAGCTTCATGTTTCAAACCTGTATCTCCATTCCAGACAAAATTTGAGCAGGGACTTCAAAATCTGAGAAGTAATTTCCAGATTACTGGAAAGCCTGAAACCACAAAGGCAGCAGAGCTCTGAAGTCAAGTGCTGGATTCAGATGCACAGTTCATTCACACAGGGAAAACAAACTGTGGTATAGCCTTAGCACTCTGCAGCTACACAGCAAAGTTTGAGGATTTGAAGCAAGTGATTCCTAAAATCACCTACACATTATAAAGACACAGATGATGGCAAAAATAAAAAAATGGACACAGTGCAGGTTTTTAATGTACCATATGAAAGGGGCTTATAAAAAGGAGGGAGAGGGACTCTTCATATGGGCAGATTGTGACAGGACAAGAGGCAAGGGATTTAAAGTGAAAGAGGACAGATTTAGATAGAGATTAGGAAGAATTTCTTTACTGTCAGTGTGGTGAGGCACTAGAACAGGCTGCCCAGAGAAGTTTTGAATGTTCCATCCCTAGGAGTGTTCTAAGACAGGTCAAATGGGGCTCTGATCAACCTGAGCTAGGGAATGGCATCCCTGCCTATGGCAGGGGGCGGAATTAGATGATTTTTAAGTTCTCTTTCTGTGCTTCTCTGATTCTAAAAAGGTGAGATTTATGGTCCAATCTATGCAAAAGTGGGTAAATTTTGTGGATGCTTTCACGTGAAGGGAGATTCCCTTAAGGTATCTCAAGGGTATCTCAGAAGAATTAGCAGTTCTTGTCATCAAAGTAGGTCTGTGTGAGCCCTGTCAGCCCCATCCTCATGTCATCACTGCCCCAACACTTTTAGACCAAGCAGAATCCTGTTCCACAGGATTTCAGGTAGCTCTGATGTGCAGCTACTTATGGGCTTTGTAGGCACTGAGACTCCTCATGAGCCAGGAAATCATAAGAGAGCACAAGTTTTCCATCCCACTAGGATGAAAAGGCAGCACCTATTCAGGTTAAGGAATAGAGTATGCAGATTCAGAGGTTTTATGTATTCCATATCTCTTCAGGGAGACAAAAGCTGCTCAAATCCTCAAGGCCTTGTTTTTAAAGCAATCTCATGCAGCTTTGGGTGCAGGTCAGGACATGAACTCCAGCTCAGCTCTGTCTATTCAGCTCAAGGGAGAGTTCAAATAGCAGGACACATGTCCTGGAAAGAACAGGGCTGGCAGCAGGAAAATAACTTCACCAAACTAAAGCCTTCAGGCAAAACAAATGACATTTGTCCTCTGGAACTCAAACAAATAAATAAATCTCACTCCACATTAGTGACATATAACAAATAAACTAAAGAATACTAATGACCCTCTGTAATTTTTTGTATTATTGTTTTGTAGAATATTATTTCCAGTGTATCTGAACAATGAAAATAGTGGTTAGAAACTGAGGGCTGATCAGAGAATGAAACACCTTCCTCCTCTGCTCCTTTTGAAACTAATTTAGGTCTCTTTAATACAGCTGAGACTTACTGGAGCTGTAACTAAGAGCAAGTGTAAGAAGTGACTCATATCAAAATTCCCACTCTGATTGACTGTGAGTAGTCCACTTACTCGACCAGCTTAGCACATTATTATTTTTAACAGGGCCAACAGGGACAAGTGCTGGAGTCTGTTAGGATTTGCCATGTTTATGTTGATAAAACCCCTCCAGCTAAGTCTCAGACGTGGAATGCCTTGGCTGTTGCCAGCAGTGCTGTCAGCCCAAGCTTGCCTGGCCCCCAGCTTAGACAGCAGCCAGGAACAGGACCCTGGAGCCATCTGGGGTGACAGGAGACAGCCAGGGAGCAGGGTACCACACCACATACACCACATCCACTCATCTCAATCTGCATGGGAAACCACAGAGCTTCCAGAGTCATGGATAGACCAGAGCATCTGTCTCACTGTGTTTCACCACAACCTGCCCCAAAAGCAGTGCCCTGCCAGCATGTAAGGTTGGTGACAAGGACATGTGTAAGGTTGGTGACAAGAACACCATTACCCACTGAGCAGGGCTGAGAGGGGAGCACAGCTCAGCAACACCACTCATCCTGGCCTGAGCATTCAAGGGGCAAGCCAGAGGAGGCAACACACACCACAACCCCCTGAGTGACTCCCTGGAACAAACCCCCTAAGCCCCAGGGGCTGTGGCACTCCCAGTGTGCTACCAGAGCATGGTCATCAGAGGTACTAAAGCACCCAGAACACACACGTGTGTCTCTTGCCACCCCAATGGTTTTAAACCCTCACAATCTCAAGACAACATGACAAATCTCCATTTATGAGCCCTTCTTTAAAGGCTTCAAACCAGGGCACAGGGAACGTGGTGAAAGGGTGGTCACATCACACAGGATGGATGTGCTTGCCCATGATAGAGTCAGGCTAAATTAGGCTATTGCACTGTGCTTGACAAGAAACAAAGAAATTGTTCAGGCAGTCCCAATAGGAATTCAATTAATTATTAATAAGGACTTGTTATAGCTGACATCTACTGCATTAGAGGAAGTCCCAGTGGTTTAGTGTGTGGGTGAGAAATTCACTTCTGGTTAAATGAGACAATTTGGCCAATAAACTTTAGCAACTTTTCTTAGTTGGCCATAAGAAGGGAGAAAATTAAGAGTCAGATGTCAGGAGAAAAATCAGGCTATTTGAACTACTGACCTTATGACAAAAGGTCTAGACTTATTTTCTGCAATGCTTAAAGTTTAGTAAACCAATAAATATAATCTGATATCTGAAAAGAAAAAGTGACAATCCTTGACTGCTTCTGGAAGAGTTCTAAGTGAGTGTCTCCTTTTCCTTTCTTTTCTTTCTACTGCCTTGGGATTTCAAAAGAGGCAGGATGACTTACTTGCTAGAACATATACTTTTCTCCATCTTTTCCTCCATTGACATGAACCTATTTGGAGCCTGGCTAAAGATGAGCATCCTTGTACACAGACAACAAAGGTGAATTTGGTATACTGATTTCTGACATGGTAACAGTTGCCAGTCACAAACATTCAGACAGCTTGTTTTTACAAAAGCATCTACAGATCCAAAAATTTTCATGCATTGTAACCTGGGAAACTATTTGGAAAAAAATTGCAGCTAGAAGTCATGATAATTTTTTCTCCTCTATACAGAGTTTCGATGACTCCCATGAGAAGTGGAAACAATAACTCAGGGAACAAAAGTGACAGATCACCACAGAAATTAACAGTTACCTCTGAATCAGAGCAGGAAGACACAGCCACAAAGCCTTTGGGCAGCAAAGGTGCAGACACACCCAGCAAACAAGGGGATGAGATCAGGAAATTGTGCTAAATGGAACAGAGCTAACCGATAGTGAGTTCATAACCAGTGACTGAGCAAGCTGCACCTGCTCTGGGCAAGGTGCCATTGCACAAGCAGATATGTGCAGACAGGTAATGTTCTGTAAATTCAGGTTTTCAAATGTTCTGTAACTTCAGGTTTTCAAGCGTTCTACCCCACTAAAGGGCTCCAAGCTTTGTTCTGCAAACACTGTCTCATAACTGGAGCCAAGAATATAAAACAGGCCATGCCTGGAGAGAACAGATTGCTATTTTGGGATGAGGTTTGTCTTTACATGGAGAATCCTTGCTATTCAAAAGCCCACTAAGAACATAACCGAGGGCATAACTAACTGGGAACAGCTACCTGGGGCTGTTTAATGTGTGGCAAACATTCTCCATGAGCTGCTCTTGTGAATGGTTACTCCTCTGAAGGGATGAACCTCTCACTTTTACAAATGCCACATTCATCTTCCCCAGTCACATTTTAAGTCTTTACCACAACCTGCGAACTGGACGCTGTTCTGTACCTGCAGTCAGTCTCAGGCAGCCCTGGCTTGGAGAAGTGTGCAGGGCTGTGCTCTCTTTCATGCTGTCTTTCCCAAGTACCACCCTTGAGCCTTTCCTCAAGGCTAAGATAACCACACTTTTGCAGTTTCTTAATGCTGAGGTTAGCCTGGGGCAGCTGGCAGGCCTAACAATCACCTTTGCTGGATAGATCTGTGACCCTTAGGGATTTCTTTTAATTACAAATATAATCCCTTAACATTGCACATGCAAGTAGTTCAGCTTCCCAGAATGTAGATGCCTAGAGGAAGGAGAGTGCAATTTGTAGACATAGTTGGAAATGTCTCTGAGAAATAATTGAATTTTTCCTCAAATACTGAAGCTCTGAATGATATCTGAATGCTACCAATATTGGCATGCTGCCTACTGCTTCCAATTAGCTTCTAATTACACAGTGTAATGTATGGAATATAATGCAAGAGGCAAATTTGTCCATTAATATGAATGTGATGAGACCACAGAGAATGCATCTGTATGAGCTGCTGAACTGACTTGAGAGTGATTGATTGCCTTCATTTCAGTTTTATTCCCAGTTTACAGTGCTGCTTCGTTTGGGGCTTGGAATTTAATAAGATTTGCATCTAGAATATTAGAGCTGAAAGCTTTCATCTCATCTAGATTTCCTAGAATTAAGAATTTTAAATAAAATATGAGGAGAGGAAGGAAGCCAAGGAAGATCCCAAACATTCAATCCTAGAGTTGGGCTGTTTTGAAGGATTCTAAGAAAAATGTGTGGAAGTTCACAGTGCAGACAGATTTCTAGTGCTTACTAGAAAAATATAGCTTGTCCAAGAGCTCATGGACCCTTCTAAGAGTGAAAATGCAAGAACAAAATGAAGGAGTTAACCACATGTTTTTAAGCAGAAAGCAAGCTTTGGGAGGAATAATGGACAAGTAACCTTCCACTGCCACTATGTTGGTTTCCTATGGGAGTTAAGGAAAGAGAAGATGCAATCCAGGGGCTGAGATCACCAGATCAAGTCTGTATTTTTCCCAGTTTTCACATTCAGCGGTGCCAGGATTCTATGGCTGCTATACCCCTAGGTCACTGCCCACAGAGGGAACAGCAGAAGTGCCAGAAGTCCCTGAGTGCTGGGAGCCTGGGAGAAGCCAAGCAGGGACACAGCTGTGTGACTCTGCTTGGACTGCAGGGCTGGCTCCAGGGACAGCTCCCTGCCCTGCCCAGCACAGGGAAACACATCCCAGCAGGGCTGAGGGAAGCTGGGCCAGGAGCAGAGATGCTGGCCCATTTTGGCAGCGCCTGCTTCACACTCCTCAGTGTGGGAAGGCTCCCTGTTGCAGACATATCTTATGAAACATCCTTTTGCCAGCATCTTTTCTCCTGAGAAGCTGAGAGGCCTCAGGAACAAAATGTAAACAATGATTAACTGCTGCTGTGGAATGCAAGAGGTGAATCTCTGATTGGTCTCACGTGGCTGTTTCTAATTAATGGCCAATCACAGTCAGCTGGCTGGGACTCTGGTCAGTTACAAGATTTTATTATCTTTCCTTTCCTTGCTAGCCTTCTGATGAAATCCTTTCTATATATAGTATAGTATATACTATATATAGTATTTACTAGACTATATATAGTATATACACACTATATATATACTATATATAGTATAGTATATTGCGTGTATATTTATTTATTTATTTTATATATATTATATATATTAAATATATATATAAAATAAATATATATATAATAAATAAAAATTATAATATATATATATATTATAAAATAATAAATCCACCTTCTGAAACATGGAATCAAGATTCTCATCCCTTCCCTCATCCTGCGCCCCCTGTGAACACCAGCACAGCTCCCCTTGCTGGGACATGCTGGGAGCAGTGTGCAGCACAGAGCATCCCCCAGCCCCCTCTGGGGCCCTGCCTGTGCCCTGCACCCTGTCCCTGCCCAGCTGAGGGTCAGGGAGTGGCAGCTCCCTGTCTGCTCCCTGAACAGTTCTGTGGGGAGATGCACAAAATAGCTCTTAAATAGCGTTTTCTGCCAGAAAACTGTCTGCAGATGGCAAAGGCGAAGCAAAAAATGAAGTGGCTTTGTAGGAGTCACTGAAGAGGATCAGTCTGAAAATGATTCTGTGTGTTCAAACCCTCTATCTATAGACACAGCAATCAAGTACTTAGGAGATTATGAATGGTGGGTGAGAAGGTGACATTTTTCTTTTAGAAAGAAAAGCATATTTTTCTTACCCATGCTGCCCTTCATAAAGTTATGCTGAGAAAGATCAATTCTCTGAATTTCTCCTGCTGCTTTCTTTGAAAAAAAGTTTGAATCACAGAGATGTCTGAGACTTTTTCCCCCTCTTCCCTAAGTACTATTGAGCCTATTGAATAGACTGAAGCCTTTGTCAATACACTCCATGTTCAGACAGTAATAGATTTTATTTGGAATTAAGTACTACCATTTTCACTTGAGCTTGGAGTGCTTGAGGGGTATTTACCTACCCCTTGTCTGCAGAGACCTAGTTTTATGTAATCTAACTTTTATATTTGTTACAGCTGTACATTTAGATTCCTCTTGCTGGAGTTTCCCTTCCTACATTTTTCTCTCTCCTTGAAGCAAAGTGAATGCTTTTGAAGGAGCACCTTGTGCAGCCTGTATTCCTGTGGCAGCAGGCAGGGTGAGGAGGCTTGGGTTTGGTTTTGTGTCATTCACAGGTCACCACTGACACGCTCTGCAATTTATTATTGCTGCCAGTCATGCTGAGCCTGCAGTCAGGTCGTGTCCCTGCAGGCCATTTACCTTCAGCACTGACATCAAAAGGTGCTTTGGGAAATCTTCAGCCTGCAGTCAGGTCCCTGCAGGGCATGTACCTTCAGCTCTAACATCAAAAGGTGCTTTGGGAAATCTTTCCCCACAGCCCTTTTCCTCTGAGTGCTGCTCTTGCACTCGTGCCGGTGACTGATGTGACATTGCCACCTGTGCTCCCAGTGCCCTCTCTCACCCCAGCAGCATTAGTTCTGATGGACACTGACATGAAGAGGGGCTGTGCTCAGGAGGGAGTGAATCTCAGTGCCGTGCTAGAGGTGCTTTCAGAAGGGGGCAGGCATTCAGGGCAAGGAGAGAGCAACTCCTCTGCTGGGCTAAGCACCCCCAGACGCAGGGTCCCAGGCACCCCAGCCCTTCTGGCAGCCCTGGCAGTGTCTGTGCAGCCCAGCTTACACAGCTGGGCCCTGCCTGCAGCTATGAAAGGGCCTTTTTTCCCTTGGCTGGTTGGCTGGTTGTTTTACTTTCAGATCACAAACAGGAAATGAAGAGGACATCAAACAAAAGGGCAAGCAGAGCTCCACACATTTCACTGCTCAGGCTGGGAAACTCAGAGTGAGTTCCACTGAGGGCTGGGAGTTCCAGGGCTTGTGCATCCCTAGCTGTGACCCGTTTCTTCTCAGTTCTTCTCTTTTATACTGTGACTGTGAAAGGACTTTTTGTTTAACCAGCATGGGGAATCCTTTGTTTCAGCTGCCCAAAAGCCAGACAACTACTTAATTTAAAACATAAATGGAAAGAGAAGAAAGCAAAAGAGAGTTAATGAGAGAAATACAGCCTTCACTGACTCTGGGGGTCACGACAACAGGTAGTTTTCAGAATACCATTGCAATTAGTAGCCCAAACCAACTGAAGATTTTCTGCAATTTAGGATGGAAATCAGATTTACGGATGTGTGTTCATCTTGGGTTATTTTTGAAAAGATATTTCTGAAATAAGCCCCAGGAATCCACACAAGCCAGTGTGGTGTTTCGTCTGCCACTTCTCCTACTGCCCCAACTTTCTGACAGTGCAGTCAGACAGACTTGAAACCACCAAAGAGGAAAAGATGATGATCACACAAATGCCAAACCAACTAGAAATGAGATGGGTCATAAACATAATGAAAAATCTGTTCCCGGGAGATCTCAGCAGTCCCAAAATTTCATATTGCTCCTTACTTTTCAGACTCACAGCATGGAACATGCAGTAGTACTGATGAAAGGAGCTGATACAAGTCCTGCCTGTCTGTGGTGCCCTGAGCAGACCGGCATGTCCCAGTCCATGCTAGGAAATTGCTTTTCCTTCTCCAGTTCTGTTTTCCTATTCTGAAACCAACATAAGGTCACAAGCACATTTGTTAATTTAGGGAAAAGCAGAGTGCATGAAATATATTCTTACTTTTCAGACTGGTTGCCACATCTTTTGAATTAGCTTTAAATTTCAAGTTAAATCTTGTGATTAAGTAAACCGGTCCAATTACAAGTGCACCATCTTAAATTCTATTAAATTAATAAATCTGTACTTAACATTATTGCTCATCATAAATATATGTATTTGTATTTTAAACACATGAAGTATAATTCACCATGGCAGGACTTCCTTAATGTTCATCACCATCAGAGTAAAAAAGCAGAGCAGGGTGTGATGACAGGCTTTAGTCTTCTGTTCTCCCTGAACTGCAGCATGTTGAGCCAGAATTTGGGACAAGCTTTTCTAAACTGAGCAGTAAATACCGTAACAGCATCTCTGAGCACAGGGGCAAACATGAGCCCAGAGTAAATACAGCCCAGCATCACAGCAGATGGGCAACAGAGGGTATGCACAGCCTTACCTGTGCTTATTAACAGCACCAGAAATCTTCCAGGGTGCTTTTAGAAGGCCTGGTGCACCCCAGGCTGCAGAGCTGGTGCTGCCTTGGATGTGTTCAGCTCTCACTTCTCTGAACACAGCTGGCTTTCCAACCCAGCCCCATGTGAGGGTGGCCAAGGCACCTGGGTGCGGGCAAAGCAGACTTTGCCTCACTGGATAAGATGTACAGCCTCTGTAGCACAAGGACAGCACAAAGATTTCTGAAAAGCCTTTGTTATGCTGCTCCATCCTCATGGCAACGTGGCTGGAGCAGACAGCCCTTCCTTACAATCCATTGTGTGCTCCAGGCTAGTTATCAATGTCAGAGCATTTCTGACATCTTTGAGGGATTCTGCAGCACTCAGACTGGTAATGAGGGGAACAGGGAACAGAAAAATGGCACATCTGAGAAAAAGATCCCAGTTAATATTTGTTCTAGGCTTGATAAACCATAATATACACTACAGAAAGCACTGAAGTTAGAGATCACAGTGCTGACCACCCCAATAAATTATATGTAAAATTTGATGGCCTAAAGATCAATAATCTAGTTTCACAGATCTATATCATTATGAATTATTTCCTACAGGCTTTTCATTAAGCATTCAGATCTGACACCAGCATATGTGATGGACAAAACCACATTATACCACAGCATTCCTGCCTGTGAATGGTATTTGCCATCAATGCAGCCAAGCCTGAGCCCAAGCCCTGATTTCTCTCTCTGTGGTAGTGCAGTTTTAAGTTTAAGTTTGAATCTGATGAAGATTTCTTCAGGTGAGAAACTCTCATAAAATCAATGGAGTTACTTAACTCAGTAGAGAAGGATGCTTAATTTGCTGAAGCAATATGGATGGTGGGATGATGGGACACCCTCTGTGAATGTCCCCATCTCCCTTGTGTTTTCCTGGAAAACCTGTGTTTTCCATTTACAGATTGAATGTCAAGTGGAACAATTATAAGAATCTAAAGGAAAATAAGGCCAACCCTTCAGTATGAGCCCTTAGTGGTATAATAAACTAATTAGGTATAACTGACATTCTTTGGAAAACAAAGCCCAAGAGTACAGAATTTCAAAGTCTTTTTGCTGGTCTGGCTTATTTCACTCAACAGAATTGATAAACTGTAATAGCAAATGCACTTTTCCTTCAGTAAAAGATGGGTCTACGCAAGGACTGCTCTGTTAGCATGGCTGTGCTGACAAATCTCTCCAGCACAGACTGATCTCCACAGAACTGTAGAGGAAGGCCAAAGTTCAGATTCATAAACCAGAAACCACTGGGTACCAGCTGAGATCTGAGTGTGCTTTTGACCTTAGACAACAGTTTTAACATCTTTTACTGTAGCTTAACTTGGCTTGTGTTTCTGTGAACTAAGTAAACATTCACAGTAACCTGAAGCAATTGGAACTTGCTGAACCAAAGTGAAGTGGCCCAAGCACCTGTGGAGCAGTCAGGGAAGGGAATACTGATCTTCCCTCCTCTCAAACCTGACTCAAAATCTTAACACTAGCATGTTCTGACCCTGACTGAAGTACAAGTTCCATTCTCCATCACTGCAGTGTCCATCACTCACCACATCTTCAGACCCAGAGGGTTTTGCCTTTTGTTGGGGGATTTTAAGCCAAAGCTCTTGAGGCTTACATTTGGTCTGATTTGTAATGCCAGATCTGATTGTAACTCTCAAATGATGAGACTGAGTCTTCCCCAATGTTTATATCTAACTTAGCAGACTGAGGGCAATCAATAAAGCAGAGATCATCTCAATAAAAGTTTGTATACATTTCATTAAGTCATTTAAGTCCATCTGTAAGTAACTGCATGAACAGCTTCCAAGTGGAGCACTGTGAAACTCCATAGCAACACTAATGACATCAGGGAAAAGAATGAGCCTTTGAAAAAACAGAAAGCTGGAGAGGTCATGGCTTTCAGCCACACTTGATCCCTCAACATTCAACATAAAACATCCTGTTAATTCCCTCAGCTGGTGAAGAACTGAGTACAGGAGACGGGGGTGATGCTCTCCTCCACACTGATGCCATTTTTAACCACACAATTACTTGGGCTCTTCACCTGTGGTAACTCTTGGAACAATCCTGGGCAAGGCCTTGGCTGGCTCCTCTTAGAAGCAGTGATTAGGACAGCCAGTAACAATGGTCAAAGAAAATACAGTATGTGATGTTGGAAACAAATTCCACACCAGGGAATCACTCTGTGCAAAAGCCCTTTTTATACAACAGCACCAATTATTTCAGAGTTGAAAGCCACAGCTTTGAACTTTAGTGGGGGAAACAAAACAAACCCAAATATCTTTAATTCCGTCCTAGCTCTTGTCAACTTCACATCTGTAGCACGAGCACCTTCTGCCCTTTATGGTGCAGGTATCACCTCACAGCTGTGTGCAAGCTGTGACTGGGTCCAGACGTGCAGAGCAATTGGGAGGATGCGGATTCACAGGACGAAGCAGCCCAAGGCTGTTTGCTCTTGTGTGGACAGCAGAAGGAAGGATGTGCATAACCCAGCCTTCCCTGGGCTGCAGGAGGGCTCGGGAGGGAGGCCCTTGGGTGGCTGCTTGGCAGGGAAGATGAGTGCCCTACACTGCCCTGCAACACACAGGGAAAGAGAGAGGATTGAAGTGTCACTACCCTGGGCTCGGGGTGACAAACCCAAAGTGTTCACAGCACAAGGGACAGAGTCTGCCCAACAGGCACTGTGATGGGTTGGGCTCATGGCTGGGTTGTTCTTTCCTTCCCAGTCAGCTCAGGGAAGGAAAGAACAACTCAGCCAGGAAAACACTCTGAAAAATCCTTCAGACGTTTGAAACGGTGCTTATTATTTTTAATATCTGCATTTCAGATTTTTCCTGGGGTTATTGTTATTCCTATCCTTTAACAAGTAGAAAGAGATGTGGAAGAGCTAAGATATTTCCTGATCTATTTTGTTTGCCTTTAGATAAATAAACCTGCAAACTTTTCAAAAGATGCTCTGAGTTCTGTTTCCAATACACATGACCCACGTCATTTCCTCTCAGAAATATCTTTGTGGGAATGCTCAACCAGCTCTTGCGCTGACATCCATAATAGCCAACTTCTGATTTCAAATTAAAGCAGGCAATCACCAGTACTTCTGCGCATGACTGGAGCTCATTGGCATGTGGGGGACACTTGTCTAAAGTATTACTTCTCTAAAGTCACTGCTCTAAATTCACGTACTTCTCTTTTGCAGGCTGCCATACTTTCCTGCACTACTGGTGCCCCTTACAGACATTGTTTTGCCCTGATGTAAAAAATCCCAGAGTACAGACCGAATTGTGTTGAAAAAAGAGTTTTCTGGTGGCTCTTTTTGCCTCAGAACAAACAAGTAGCAGTAGCACAAGTGATTGTGATCCTTGGGACTGTTTTCATTCTAATGAAGTACAACAGCAGCAGCAAAGCAAAAAGCTCTTTTAACTCCTTGCCAGCTGGATGCAAAGAATCAACTCCAGCTTTTTCTGCATTGCAACACTTTCCAAGTGCTTTCCCAAGACACCCACAGAAAACAGCCAGTGCAATCCTCAGCCCAGCAATAAAGCTAACATTGCTCATCAGAGCCACCACCCAAAGATCATGGAACTCGAGGCAGCAGTACACGCTGCTGCTGAAACACCCATCCCTGCTTTCATCCTGCCTTCTACTGATGTGAAAAAAGCCCATTTCACCTTGAAAAGAGAGCCAGCAGGCAGGATTTGAAGTGTGGATCCTGCAGGCTGAAAGGCTGCTGTTCCATGTCTTTCTGTTATTCCACGGCATGTCAAAGCAAGGGATGCAAGGCCATTACTCCATAACATTTTAGCTACTGAGAGCTTGACTGAAGAAGCCAGGCTGTACTGGAATGCTACCTGCTTTTATTCAGTAGAATACCAGGTTTGATATATATTGGGATCATTTTCCTTTATAAGAGAAGGATTCCTTCATAAAGGACAAAAAAAAAAAGCCAAACCCAAACCCCTCACTTCTAATTTAAAGTGCCTGAGTGTTTTGGGTTTTTTTAAAATCTTTTATAGAACAAAAGCTGGGGAGGAAAGATCTCTAGTGCTCATAGGACGTGAAGGTAACCTTCAAAGTGTGAGTCAAATATAACCTATGCAGCAAAGCCTACTCGAGTTACAAAGAGCTCGAAGTAACAACACATTAACTGTCCAGTTCTGCTTCTAGAAAAATTATCCACACCAGCTATTTCAGTGCTCAGCCAACACAGGTAAAAGGAACATGGTCATTACTCCAGGGATCTGTAAAATACAGTGCTGTCAACCTCAAATACTGAAAACTCCCACATCAATTCCCCTTCCCCAAAAAGACAAAGGACCAAGTAAAAGAGTTTAAATTAAATTCTTGTGGGTATTGTTTTATGCCTTTTTAATTTCATATCTCTTGTGTACACTGAGGCCAAAGTTTCAGGCTTTTATCCACATTCAGAAATGTAAGAAAAAAAAAATGAAAGTCATAATGCAGCCACTTGGCTTTTAAGGGCAGAGAGAAATGCATCATTCTTAAGCCCACATTTAACCCATAAGAGAGCTGACAAGGTCAGCAGCCACATGTGACCAGTCTCTCTTTTCTGGTGCTGAAGACAGCAGATTCTGATGGATCAGCCTTACATCAGCATATGATAAACTGGTCCTGAAAGGTTAAAGCCAGCTGAAGAAAGGTGAGCCTGTTTCCATGGCTCCATTTATACATCACATTTATTCATTTACTCTGGTAAAGACTCACCCCTTTAGCCCAGTCTGTTAAAGATGAAATCATTACTGTAAGTCATGCCCTCCTCCTTCACACCAAAGGACCTCATTCTTGTCACCATATATTTATGTGGCTGAAAACCAATGACAAATGTGTGCTGTGTGAATAAATCCAAAATGCAGTCCTGATAACAGTGTAGGAAGAATTACAATCACCGCAACACAAAAGAGAACCACTCCACTAGTCCATGAGACAATGCAATGAAGAAGCCCATTTCCAACATCACTTCCACGAGAAATAAAAACCAAGCCTGTCAAAACACAGATTGCACCTCTCAGCCTTTCAGCCCAAGGGAATGAATGCCAGAAATAAATAGCAAAAGCAGAAATGCCAGCAACCACAGCCATATTCCAGGCTGCTTTCAAGGGCAAGCTTTGATCCTGTGGTGGTGTGGGGAGATGAGAGGACAGGGTGGGTTCCCATTTCTGAAGCACCACATGGTGCAAGCATCCTTTGCTCTAAGCAAGCTCTAGATTTGTGTCCAGCACAACCCACTGCATTGCTCAGGAGAAGGAAGAGAATTGTACAAGTTTTCCCCCATTCTCCCCCAAAGTGCCTTTTACTTTAGAGAGACCCTTGAATCCACAAACACAAGCAAGGGCAAGGCAGTCTTTTTGGTTCCTCTGCAAGATTTCCTCCAAGTCAGAGCCTGTTTTAATTTCCTTCACAATAAAACAATACATGTCTGTCCCTAGTTACTATGGAGTTTAGGAAAGGGAGAGGCAGAAGTGCAAGGCTCCTTACAAGTAATGCTCTGAGCAATGTTCCTTACTATCCTTCTGTAGCATCAGACATTCATTAAAAAATCTTGGCTGTGCTCTCTTCCTTGTTAATAAAGCCTGTGTGGAGCTGTGGAGTCCTGCTTCAGGCACAATCCCTACTACAGATCATCTTTATTGAATTCAGTTCCATTGTACTTATATTTTCTTTGCACAAGGACTTCTGCAATTTCCAATCCGAAACTTGTTGTAGCATTTGTAACATTGTGGGTCTTTTTTTCCTTTCCTGAGTTATCCAAGTTCAAGCTGGACAGACTTGAGATACTTCCTATCTGGTTGCAAATCGTCATGTGTTCTCCATTGGAACAGATCCCAGTGGAAAAATTTTAGCTGGGATTCAACAGCCTGTTGCAATTTCCCCTTGATTTTATGGCCAAAAAGATGAAGGAACCAAGCTCTTCTATTTTTCCACAAAGGCCTCTTGCCATTGGGACTGTGCTCATCATTACAACAACAGCAGTGCAGTGAAGACCTTTGAGGCTCACAGAAATTCATTTCAGACTAACCAGGAGTGGAGAGGACTGCTGCAGAAAGCTGCCACCATTGCCTTCCTGTCCCTGTCCTCACTGGCACTGTGCATTCCTTCGGCCAAATCTTTGCACAATCCTTGAAGAGAAGGGAGCCAAAGGCCAGGCTGGTCCCCATCCTGACCATCAGCTCTCCTGCCCACCCTGTCCCACAGCAATGGGAGCTGTTGGCTGCTCATCAGACCCAGACGCCACAGCTGTGCTCGCAGCAAGAGCTGGATTCTGCCTCAAGCACCAGCTCTAACTAAAAAGGAAAGTAAAGAGCACATTACCCTGCTGTTTCACAGAGCACCAAGGCTAGCACAATATATCTTCTCTAGATGAAATGTTTGCAACCAGCAGATCCATCCATCTTCCCTGGGTGCAGTCATTTTTGCCAGTGTTGCTTGTGTTGGTAAAAAGGGGCAGCAAAGAGCCTTTTATCTGAAAGCACGTTTCCCAGGAGATCAAAAGTATATTCTTTAGTTTTCAAATCTTCCCTCTTTATCCTCACAGTTCCCATATAGGGGAAAAAAATGGCAAAATGTTAGTGAGAGTATATATAAATCACACCAACCCGTGATCCTCTTATCCAGTAACCATAACACATCATACATTGAAAGTCTTTCTCTGAGAGAGTAAAATAAATTACATTTTCCTTGCCAGCATACTGAACTTTATGTTGGTTATTGTAAATTACAGAAAGCACAAAGGTAGAGTCTTTGTGTGCTCTTCTTGGAATATGGAACATGAACATCAAAGGCAGCAGCTATCAGAAACTGCTCTTTCTCTGCCTCTGCTTTTGAAAATGGGCTCAGCTTCTCCCAGCCATTACCAAGTTAAAAGAAACAGAATTTGACAAACCATTAGAAAAAACAATTGTTATCAAAGATAACAAATTATCTGTGGTATAAATATCACCATAAACAAATAGTCAGCATTCAAACAATTACTTATATCATAAAAGCATAGACTAACAAAAAAAAGAGGTGAAAAAAGGATATGCTCCTTATAATTTTTTTCAACATTTAAGTTTTTTAAAATGCTACCACCTCTACAGCTGTTGAAAGGAATCATTGCTATCATCAAAATTTCATTTTTAAACAGTAGAAGATCATCCTTTTGCATGTGACAACATTAGCCAATGTGCAATCATCCTAGCTTTTTTCACCAGTCTGTTTTCAGAGTCAAGGTGAACTTGGCTCTTACTCTGAAACAGACACAGCAAGACACAGAGTTTTTATCTAGGGATTCTGGAACAAAATTGCACTTTTTTTGCATTCTTTACCACAAATAACTTAAGAATTTATCTCTTTCTTAATAAGAAAAATACCACAAGCATCACCACCACATTCATTTGTCCCATTCAAACCCACTAATCTATTTTAATTCTGGGGTATCACAAAGCTGCCCACAGCTGTACCCCACCTATAGCTCTAGGGTGGTTTCAGAAACGATGTTCCTGACTTGTACAACTTGGGCTCAGGTAAGAAAGCAAAGCAGCCTGGAGTTACTTCATTAATTAACTTGTATGGATTTTCTGTAACAGAACAGAGGATGCCTGCAGGTTTTTATGCTGTTTCCTGAGCAGCTGTACTTTCTCTTGAAGGTCTCAATCTTTTCCCAACAGATTAATTAGAGTCAGTGATAGCTGAGATTCTCCATCATGTTAAAACCTTGCCTTCTTTCAAGCAACATACCTAACTCATCAGCTCAATAATTACAACAAACAAACCAAATTTCCCCTCTGTCTCACTCTAGGTAGAGCCCATTTAACATCAGGGCCTGCAGATGCTGCTTTGGACAGGCTGCAGAGGCTGCAGGAATGGGGAGCCACAACCTCCTGACCTCATGGTGCAGAGCAGGACTGGTCCCTTCACTCCCTGTGCTCTCCACAGGGAGAGAGCAGATAGCAAAGGCAGTCAAATGGGAAGAGAATGTCTCTTCTCCTTGTCAAGAGGGCATTTTAATTATGTTTCTCAGTTTTAAAATGCACCACAATGACTTTGTTTTATAAACGCTATGGAGCCCGAGGCACACATTTGTATTACAGTTGAGTGCTTTTATTGCATTTTTAATTGTATTTTCAATTGTTCCTTAGAAGATCAAGCATCTTTCCACTGAGAAATCTAATACATTATTATTATTTCTGATTCCACAATTATTTGGATCACTGTGGTGCATGTCAGCCACATGACTCCTGTGTATCTTTCTTTTTCTTCCTCTCTCAAAGGATTCAGTTGTTTGGATTATGCAATCATTTTGTTAATACCAGGACAGATGGCCACAATGAAAACACACAGGGTACTCTCTCTGATAGATACTTGCCAATATCAACAGGAAAGAACAGAATTAAATTCATGAACTTCAGAGAGAAAACAGAAACTTGTTCTTGAGCAGCAAATGGCATAACGCTTTAATGTACAAAGAAACAGCCAGTGCCAGTCCAGGGATATGCAGGTTGAGAGACTTGAATAATTCAACACAGGGTCTGAAGTCACCTGTAGAGGTCATGTCACAGAGAGCTGCAAGTGCCCTGTTTGTCACAAATGGCACAAGGCCAGATGTGGAGAGGACGCAAGATAAGAATCCAAGGCTTTGCCACCCAAAATGTTTCCTAACACCAAAGTTAAACTGCCACCTTCCTGCTGCAATTGAGGCCCACATCTCCCACTCTGCCCAGTATTTATTCACCTCATTCTTCAGTCTGGAAAACTCTTCCTTTATCTGCCTGCTGCCACCTCTAAAGCAGGACAAACCAAGCCCCTGTGATTTAACCTCTGGCAGCACCATCAGTAGCACTCAATGACCCTGGCACTGAGCCTGTAACCCCTGGGGGAGCTGGGGGCACACACAGCTAAACACACATGTCCCACCATGTGCTCTGAGCAGGGGAGAAGGCTTCCTACCCAGGAATCCAGATTCCAGCTTGAAAACTTGCAGATTTGGCTGCTAAACTCACCAGACCCCAGCTGCTGAAAGGAAGTCCAGGACATCTGGAAAATTTCCATCCTCCTGCTACTGCCTGTTCCCATGACGTCATTGCTAGCTCTCAACCAAGAGAGAGACTCTCAGATGTCACTCAGTAGCACCAGGAAATCCATCTCCCTCCACTCACAAAGGGCTTTTGCATGTGAGAACCTTAGCCAGAACGTTCCACAGAAAGAGCTCGTGGCACAGAGGGTCACTAAGGAGCAAGGAGATTTAACAAGAGAATGCCTCCAACCAATGAAAAAAATTCTTTTAAAGATTAAAAAAAGTAAACATTAAAACTTTCATCTGACACTTTTTTACCAGCAAAATGATGATGTTAAATAAGCCACTGCTGACATAAGAAAGCTGGATGAAGGTAAAAGACAATCTTTGCTTTCTTAAACATATGGTCTCAGACACCTGGTAAATTTGTTTTAGAGCTTGGTACATCCAGAAGTCTCAAAATAATTAAGTGGGGCAAAGTCTGAGAAGAGAATTGGGCATCATTGCTAGAGAACCCTGTATTTCTTTAGACCAAGTGACAAAGACCAGATCCCGCTCAAGCCAATATTCCTTGTCTTTGCAATCAAAATGGAGACTCCTACACTAAGCAGACACTCTACCAAAGCTTACACCCTTATATTCCGTGAGCCTAAACCTCAAGATGAGACGTGCTATTTCCAATACCTCCAAAATCTCAATTTAGATGTCTCTGGTTTCCAGCCTAGGGCTCACACACCCTTGCAAGAGCACTAGGATACAGTATTAGCTCATTTGTCTGCGTTGCTCTCAGGCAGAAATGGGAAATACCTATTTGGGCCTAATGGAAGCAAACCAACATTGTATAAATTATCATTCAGGGAACTGTCTTTGCACTTTTGTCCTCAAAGTTTTTCCTTGTACTCATTAGCAGTTAAAGCAGAAGGATAAAGAGGAAATTCTGCCTCAATTTCTTTATCAACTGGATCAAGATATATATATATATATATATATATATATATATATATATATATATATATATATATATATATCTTCTGCAACCATATTTCAAGGAAAAAACATCTTCAGCTGTCAATAGCAAAAGGTAGGTTGGATATGAGTGAAATGGTGGGATACAAAACAAGGACTCTTTTGCAAATATGATTGTATTGTCCCACATATATATTCAAGACCTAATGTAAAAATTGGTTTTTGTCTCAACCTAAAGTAAGACAAGGCAATAAGTCTGTGTTCATTGAAGTGAAGCACATTAACAAATATCAGCTTTTCATGAACCTGACCTTCTGCTGGAGAAATTTAAACACTGGCTTTTGCTATCCAGAAATAGGATGGACTTTGGAGAACAAGTGAAACCAACTTCTGGAAAGATATGTGAAAATATCTGGGTTGATCAACATATTTCCTCGGAGAAAATGGGAACAATGAAGGCTGTGTCCATCTCAGCAGACATCTTTCAGAACAGAATTATAGACAACACTGTGGTAAACTGATACAGAGAAAAGTAAAGTCCTGGATTTATATACCATGCTCTCAAAAGAGCTCAGGCAACTTCCCAAGAGATCTGAAGTACTTGTCCTATGCTGATTTAGTTCCCACCAAGAATATTTTTTCCCATATTGGCATTTTAAAACAGGGCTTTTAATACTAATTTCCATGCCATTACAAAGAAAATGGCACAAATTAAAACTTAAGAAGCAACCTTGAGAAAGAATAATTCTGAGTCCTCATTTCAGTCCTTGTATTCCCTCACTCACTTATTCTAGCTGTCATCCCATTGTTTGGTTCATGTTTCATTAAAAATGGTTTTGACAAATGCACATTTTGTAGTGAAAACAGTTGCAAAAAAGAACACAGCAGTATTTTTATTCATAATAGTTCTAAAGACTATTGAATAAAACAGAAGGATGACATGTCAGCTGAGTTTATTTACTCCATCTGACTTTAAAGTATTATCTTAGAGTTCTTTAATGGAAGCATATGAAAAATTAAGACAATGGATGTGACTACCAGTGATACTTTCCCTAAATGGAGCGCTTCATCACAGCTGTTGAGCACTGGCAGAATCCCACTCATTTCATTTGCACAAGCAACTCCAAACCCTTCCAACATGCACATGAAAACTGCCATAAGGCTTTACCACACACCCACACCACTGCTGGCAGTAGAAGTGCAATTTCCTGCTGATCACACAATGTTTTCTCCCTCAAATCTATCAAGTGAAGCTTCCCATGAAAGTACTTGCTAGCACTGAGTCTCATCTCCCTTCAGCAAGTTATAAGTAGGGCAAAATGAAGATGTATTTCCCACGTAAATTAAAATTGTTCTTATGATTGCAATATTTGTGTCCCCTAGAGAAGAAGAGTGTTTGAGGTGGGTGGATAAACAAATATTCTAATCACATTCTTTTGAATGCTGCAATTTGATTTCAACATCAGTTAAATTTTTCCTTTTTAATTTCTCCTCTTAGCTCAGTGGGAACTATTAAAAAAACCCAACAAAAACATGTCCTTGTAACTTACTGCTTTTCGATCTGTTATGATTTATTTGCGTGTTTATTTTCCTTGTTATAATGATTGGCTTAATGTATTTGCCTTTTTTTAATTCCTGTTTCCACAGTGCATTTCAGGGATCAGCTCCACTTGATTTCTAGCTGCTGAGTGATTAACCCGGAGGGAGCCCATCTGCAAGCCCCAGGAGCCAGCTGGGTTGCGTTCCCTCGTGCTTCCAGCTCCATTGGCTGGATTTGCACCATGCTGCCAGGGTGGGTTCTGCTCACGTCAGAGCTCTGGTGGTGAGGAAGATGGGCTCAGGTTCTGTGCTGGCCCAAGGCTGCACTCACAGGACACCGAGCACAGGTCACAGCTGCCCTGGGCATGGGTCAGCCTTTAGGGAAATTAAAGGAAAAAATCTTAAAGCAGTGTTGTCACTGTCATGTTTTCTGAAAGACCCTCTTTGCCCAGGATTCCTCTCCTGGGAAGCTGTGAAGCCTCAGAGAAAAAGGAAAACAATATTATCTCATTTGCTTCTCCTGTGTTTTCCTGCTTTGGAATGTGGTTTGGAGATTGTTTATCCAACAGGCGCTTGTTTCATTGTAATTGTGAATTGTTTTAACTTAATGACCAGTCACAGTCAGGCTGTGTCAGGACTCTGGAAGGAGTCATGAGTTTCTCATTATTATCTTTTAGCTTTCTGTTTGTATCCTTTCTCTATTCATTAGTATTGTTTAGTATAGCATTCTATAAATAAATTAAATAATTAATTAGCCTTCAAAGGACATGGAGACAGATTCAATCATTTCTTCCCTTCGTCTGGGGAACCCTGGAAGTACCACACAGGGTCAACATGCATCCATTGTGCATGCTGCACTTACATGAGGGAGGTGCTAAGGGGTTAATTTGTGTATATTAAAGTAATTAAAACAGCAGCTCTGGAATTATCTTCCTATGTAGTGGAGTACTTTAAATAGTATCCCATTTGCATGGGCAGATTGTCACTACCTGCAGTGACATGGTAACAGCTTTTAGTGGCACAAGAGGCAATCTCTGAAGTCCTTTAACTAACAGGACCCTATTCATTTACTGGATCTATGGATGGCTTAGCCATGCAATTGCTTTGCATTCTACAAAAAGACATTACATTTTGCCATCTACACAACCCACAAGTGTCTGATGTCTTCCTAGTGTTTCCCTCTATCTGTCAATGATAGAAAAAACACAAGAGAATTTGAGTGGAGCAGGGTTCTGGATCTGAGCTGGAGAGAAGGCAGCCAAGGGAGAGAAGTAAAGGAGCAGTGGGACATGGGGGGACTGTGTGACCACTACTGCTTGTAGTAAGGTTTACAAGGTTTGGAAGAGAAGAAATCCTGAAAAAACTACTATGGGGAACATGGGAATGCCAGTAAGAGCAGCAGTCCAAAGAGAGCAAGACCAAAACTACAGAAATTAACTGAGACAAAGGCACTCAAATCATCAGAGGTAAATGCACAGTAAGTAAGTAATAATTAATGCTAGGGTGACAGTTCACTCTGCATATTTATATTTCTCTTCACTTTGTATTCACAGAGCTCTTTGAAATGCAGGAGTAAGTTTCTGGGAGGCTTAAAGGATTTAGCCATCTAGCTAAAATAAACAAAACACTCCTGTCTGCTGGAGAAGCAGTAGATAAGCCCAGTTACAAGAAATGCTTTAACCAGTTGCTACAAAAAGAAAAACAATCTAATAGAAACAACAAAAAAACCCAAACCCAATTAAAAAAACAAAGAGCAACAACTCAACCAAAACCAATCCAAAAACCAACCCAAACCTAAACATTCATCTTAATTTTAAGTATGTGAGTGTTGCTGCCACTCCACCTGTTCTGTAGGGCTTGGTGTCCCAACAGGAGAAAAGAAACACTGGAAAGATGGAAACACCAGAAGGACTTGGGAGAAACCATTCAAAAGGGTATTTCTGATTATTCAAGCTGTCCCTTCCAGTAATTTTCTTTGCACTCTTGCTCCTGGGAATGATCAGTTGCAGCTTTGAAACACACAGGAGTGCTCAACATGAAACAGCCAGACCACATGGACATGACCCAGATATTACCACATCACTATATTACATAAAAAGTCAAAAAAGTTTATTGCCCCTCCTCACTTAGAGCATTATCTCTGCCCTCCATGTTTCCAAAAAAGGGTTGGTGGAAAAGATTAGCAGAGCCAAAAATATTCCTCATCCAGAAAATACAGAAGAGAGCTTGAACTCAGACAATCCCCACTTGATATTTTTGCTTGCTATGAGCTGGCAAATAGCTGAAATTTTAGATAGCAAAAACCCAAGATGTATTTGGAAATTAATCAGTACATGAATTCTTCACATGAGAAGGTTGAAGAATGGGGGAGAAACAGATGCTATATAAGCAGAACCAAGAGAATAATGACCTGGATGCAGGTAGGAGTCTCTCCTGTACTTCTGTGAACAGATTATTTGCTGCACTATTGCCCAGTCTCCAACAGAAGGAACATATCTATTTTTCAAAATTGTGCTTAGGAGTATGAAGAAAAAACCATAGTGGGCAAGTCCCACATGACAGTGATGGGAACTTCTCATTCTGAAGTATGAGGAGGCTCCAAGCACACAGGCAGATTTCATTATTTCATTTCTCCTGCCATATCTGCGGTGTGCCTAGTTATCTCTTTCATGTAAAAGAACAAAAAATATCTATTTGAAGCACACTAATATTTCAAGACATTGTCTCTGCAATGTTTAATGACACACAGAATGAAATCTGGATGCAAGCCTGTGTAACAGTGCCAAAATTATTCACTAGGAAATGTCCATTCCTCACCTGAGCATTGCCCCAGTGCTCTGCCCTGCAGTTCTGTGTGTGCAGCCTTGTGCTGCTGCTCTGCTTTCTCAACAAGTCTGAAAGCTCCTGTTGCTAACAGACCTTTGACATCCTTCACACATTCCTTTTTTGAGGCAGCAGAAGGACAATTTATTTTCAAGACACATAGCTACCCACCTTCCCCCAGCCACTCTCCCAGAGGTCACCCAGTAATTCCATTTCAACACAATGTGTTTGCATGCTGGCATTATCTAAAAGCTCTCCCTGTGTGTTTTAAAGACCTGTTTTCTGTGGTTACTGAAAATTGGCAGGTGTCGCATGAGTGACTGAAGAAAGCAAGCAGTGCACAAAGCCAAGGGAGGGTGACATTCAGACAGGTTGTGTGCACTCTTTTAAGGTAATCACCCTAAATGCACACTCCTGTCAGTTATTTACTAATCTCATCTCCATTAGGATCTGTTTACAAAGCTCTAAATATAAAGAAATACAGGAAGTTCCCATTTCCCAAGTAGAGGATAAGAACTTGAGTTGTTTTCTCTGTGAAACGGAAACACTAGAAGTGAATATTACAGCCCTTTATAATGTTTTTGACAAGACATTTTTCATGAAATAAAATGTTATTTAATGACATATGAAGTTCAGTTCAGGTAGGTATCTGGGATCTCAAGTGAAGTCACAAAGATCCCAAATTTTAAAAAAGTCTGACTTGGGAATCTGAAAATGGGTGTTTCAACAGCTCTACTTCACAGACAGTAAAAGGTTTGATCTGGTTCCAGTGGGGAATTTCAAAACCTTAGAGGCTGTTGCAAGACAGAATTTCTTGTTCCTCAGCCAGCTCTTGTTAGCATAGTCATAATAACCATAATCAGAGATTTATGGAGTCTTTTATCCCTATAGAACTTAAAGCAGTTTGCAAGTGACTGTAATCATAAAAAGCATGTATGAAACAGTCACACTCATACTCCCCACTAAGTTAAAGAGGTTAGTCTGCACTGAATTATGACAGCTGTTGAAGAAACTGCAGAGTTATGGTTTAAGAATAAGTGTGGGGTAAATACAGCAACTAATTGAACAGCAAAGGAGATTTAAGTAAGCAACTTATAATTATTATAACTGAATTGAGCTATAAGATGAAAGCAAGTAAGCAGGTTTTACTGAGAGGATTTGTAAGATGTGCATCATTTGATGTCTCAATAAAGGCTCCTCCCATCTGTGGATGCCACTGAAAGCCCAGTTTTAGTCCCTAAGCTGAGTACCATGAGCCTGCTTTCACCTGATACAGCAAACCCAGAGTCAGACAGGTTTGTGAATAAGGTTTACCAGTGTCTGGAAAAGTTACTACATCACTGCAAACAGCTTCTCCACGACCACCAAACCAGAAGTGGAATGTCATGGGAAATAATTTACATACTACCTGATTAAAAAAAAAAATTAATTCCAATCTGTGCAGTTACACGCACAAAATTTGAGGCATTCTTATCACAACTACAAAGTTAAGCAGAGAAGATGAAGACAGTTGACATGATTCCAAATAGGCCAAAAAGGCATTTCTCATTCACACAATTTTAGAAGCTCCACATGCCAATCTCATACCACTTGGGGCTTAAATTCGTAATATACTCCTGTGAGATGCTTTAAAGGTTATTGTGTCAAAGAGCAAAGCAGAAAGCTCTGACAGGGAAGAAATTTCCAGGAGTTTCCTGAGACAAGCTCAGCAGAACACACAGCTGCTGAAGGAGAGTTTCTGCTGAGGGAAAACCAGCTACCTCTGTTAAAAGCAAAGACAAGAAACTTGTGCAGTTCTGCACAGGAGAAATACTCACCAAAGTGCAAAGAGCTGCAAAGAACACTGACAGAAACTTTGCCATTATCATGGCTGTGGGATGGCATTATCACTGCAGTGAATGCTTGTGCACCAAAGGCAAAAGAGACCAAAAAACGTTGTGTAAATATTGTAGGATTGTTGAATGGGATGCTGCTCTTCTGAATTTGTTTAAATTTATCAGAAATAAAACTATTTTTTCTTTTAGAAGAATGATTGATGGAATCTTCTCACATCAGGTTTAATTGCAATTCTGAAGTCATATGTAAGCTAACAAATAAAAGCTACTAAAAAGACTAAATTACACTGACATTTTAGCCTTTTTTTATTATATATATTTGTTCTTTATTGGAATATGAAACAACACACTGCAACAGTTCTAACCTTTTTTGTTATACCAGAATAAAGGGGACAAATCAGTTAGATTTGACCATCTCCTCAGTGTCCTCAACCAAAGTGGAATTTTTGAGATGTAAAAGCTTATCAAAAGAGACAAGAAGCCCTTCTTGCTCCCTAAATGAGGCTTTAAGGTGTCTCGTGGCAGGCCTGACCCCTTCGTGGGGGGCTGTTCTCTGTGCCCCTTGCCATGCACACTCTGGATCCAAAGTTTGCCATGGTTTCCTCACAGCGTACTTTGCTCAAACCTAACCAGCAAAGATTAGTGTGATCCAGGCATGCTTGGACTCACTCAAAATCATCACACACCTGAAATGGAGTGAAAATGAAACAGTTTAAGCAAAACTGAGCCCTGACAGAACTGTAATCTGTGAACCCAAGCAGGTTCTGGAGAAGGGTTCCTGGGCAAAAAAGGAGCACAGAGTATAGCAAAGGGATTTCAAAGTTCTTGATGCAACTCAAAGGAAAGGAGAAATTGAAAGAAGGCCCTGAACAAAATTTAAAATGTTTCTTTTTCCAGTGAAAGGCCTCTCAGAGAAAGGAGCACAAACATGCCTCTGCTCATGAAATGATGCTCACTCTCTCCCTGTGGTCTCTCCCATATGAAGTTGGGAAGATCCAACATCAATTGTGGAGCCTGCCTAGTGTTCCTCATTAGGTTCTTAAGAAGTCCCTGCTATGAAATCCCCAAGGGAAAATGAATAAGGCTGGGTTTGGGCACACAGAAAAATTGAATTCTGAATGGATATTTCTGTGGAGCACAACAAGGCATCCTTGACCGCAGTGAAGTTCTGTTCACTGCACACCCTGCAGACTATACCAAACCCTTTCATACATCTCAGCAAGGAGTGGCTAGCAAAAAATGGCATTGTGTCCCTGGCAGCTGAGGACTGCTGGGCTCACATGCAAGCAAGGTGATGGAGCTGGACTTAACACTGGTAACAATTGCTGTTGCTTTGTCTTCTAAAGCACAGTGTCTTGTCTGCTCACATCTGGGGAAAGGTCTCTCTTCTGTTTTTCCTGCAACTCCTGAGGCATTGCTTTCACACAGCCCTGTCCACAAAAGCAGAGGGATCTCTGCCAGACAAGAAAGCTCTTTTTGGTCCCACAGGTCAAAACCTGTTCCATGGACACACAGGAATGTCAGCAAGCACAAAAATCCAATGGACTCGAGGCTTCATGGTCTTGGGGACTCGACTTTTAAACTTGATAAAATTAACACTTTAAAAGGACTGACCCCTAGAGAATTTGTTCAAGTTTCATGAACACTTCAGCTTATATGAATTAGCTTCTACTGAGTATTTTGTTCACAGAAAAACATGTAATCCAGGCACTATTAAAGCTCAATCCAAAGCATTTCTAAAATAATTTATTACGCACTTTCAACTAATGGGTACTAGAGCTACATAGTAACTCTTGAGAACAGGAGAAACTTACCCCTTTGCCTGAGGAATGGCCATCAAAACAAGCTCACCGCCTTTCCCTCACTGACAGACAGCTTGCATCCAACTTCAAATCCCTTCTGAAGCCTGAGCTTCAAGTGTGGAAGGAAAATAAAACAAGAACCCCCCCTATTAAAGGAAGACTTCTGCAGGAACCTGCGTTGGAGTCCTGGATGCTGAGAATTTTAGACTTTCTGTGCATACAGACTCTAACTGTAATTGGCTTTGAGACAAAATTGGGACATGATGACATTCCCCTACCGTGGGCTGCCACAGTGACATTTCTGACTTTACAGTTATTTGTTTTCAGAGCAGTTTTTCCAGTTTTGCATCTTAATGTGGGGAGAATGTGTATTTGGCTTTCACTTCATTAGAGATTTTGCACTTCTATCAACAGAACAACAAAAACAGTAAAAAGCAATAACAACTCCCAGTCTAATTTTGATTTCAAGACTGCCTTCACACTTGCTTTACATAGGCTTTATGATGCAGCATTAAACTTTGTTAGGACAAGATTCCTATCCTTGCAACAATAAAGAACTCTGCAGTAGACCCTAAGAACTCTTCCCTGTGGAAATGTTAACACCCAAGGAATTTTCACCCTGATCATTCAGTTTTCTTTTTATTTCTTGCTACTTTCCAATGCACCAGTGCACACTGAATAGTACACAGGAATCTGCCTCCTTGCTAGTAGATAAGTGAATTATAATCACCCTCAACAAATAAAGCAGCCTAAATTTAGGTGCATAAACACAAACTTGCAGTGAAGTAATTGACTTGCAAGCTACAAGACGAAGATTAAACAAGCTACAAGATTAAACAATAAACGGAAGAGAATGCATGGTTATGAAAATGATTCTTTAAAAGCTTAAAAAGGATTTGGACTGAGTTGGAAACAGTGATTCTCATGTGAAAATCTTAATTAGTTTGTAAAAGTGTCCTTATTTAGACTTGCTATATGCTAAGAACTTCTCTTTGTGATTTTTTTTCTTTTTAAACTAGAAACAATTAAATGGTAATTTTTTACAGTGGTGTGGAAGATTTAGATGGCTGTTCTATAACTGCACTCTCTTTGGCTGGATAAGTAGTTTTCCATCTCAGGATTTTTTTTCCCTGCTTGCAAAAAGACTTCTTCACAGTTGAAAATAATACAAGAGAATATAACATAAGAGGAATATAATAAATCTCTTGCAAAAGCTACATATTTCAAATTTTTTTAGGTTACCTATTTTGATAAAAATGTGTCAGAATTATTCCCCTAGAGGAGAAAGTCAGGTATCCCTTAACAAAATATATGTATATTCAAGGCTTCTTCATTGTTTTTTCCATGGTATCTAGATTTAAAACAGATTAAAGTCTAAAACCTAAAATGAGGCAATTAGGTGAATCATAGCTGATCTTTAATTTGAAGGTTCAGGTGAGTCATTACGTTTTATAAGTTTCCTGATTACTAAGCTCCCCAACATACAGATAAGCACCCTGGATTAATTATGAGTAACAGCAGAAGCACAGGAGAAATATCACCACTTGTGTCTGAGATGAGGAGAAAAAATAAGGTTCCTGCCAAAACCACCCCCAGCACAATGCAGAATGGCTGGAGGTTCTTTAATAATATTATTGGGTGTAATTTGAGTTCAGATGAAGGCAGGAGAGGAAAAACATCAAAATATTAAGTAGAAAACCATTTTCTTTACAGACTTGCTCCATCTTGTGTGTGTATATGGGTTTTTCCCTGGCAGTCTTTTAACACAATCCTGTTCTTCACATCGTCTGGTTGGAATTACATTCACAAGGCTTTAAACCAAACAGTGCATATGAACCAAAATTATTAAACCTTCTCTATTGTTGCTGCTTATACCGCATATGAGTATCATATGTCTGCTAAAGGAATAGAAATGTCTTTTCTTTGCACACAGTAAGTTCTTTATCCAAGCTAACATCTCCATGATTCAGGGACAGGGCTTGGGGTGTCCAAACAGTGACAAGCCCTGGATTTCATGCTCCACTTCAGCTGGTATAGGCTGTATCACTGTGTGTCAGACCTGCAGATCATTCATGTGAATTCCATGAAGCCAAACCACTTTAGGAGCTGACAGTCTTGGTCTGGGTTATTTTTCCTTTCACATCAGTGTTGGGGTATGGAATTAACTACCAGGGTAGTAGTACTGAATTCTGTCCTTTTCTGCTTAATGTTGCATAGCAAGGGACTGGTCTGTGATTGCAACATTAACCACAATACCACACAATGAGGATGTGCAGAGCTTAAAGACACTGCTTGCTGCTGCTTGAACCTCACATGGCACTGAGGAGATGCATTAACCTTCAATTGCCTTGTGCTAATAAACAATTTAACAAAAAAAAAAAAAATGTTAAAGGAAAGCCCGTACCTGGCCCAGCCAAAACAACTGCAAAACTGCAGCTCTCCTGGTGCTCAGCTCTGTCCCAGCTGATCCGCTCAGCATTGTGCACATCCCAAAGATAGCTGAGAAACCAAAATATGAGATTTGTAACCCTTTCAACTTCTCTGCCCCAGAAGCCTGCACACAGAAACACCCAGCTGTGCAGGGAGCAGCACAGGCCATTATCAGCAAACAGAACCATTATCAGCTGGCCATGAGCACAGACCCCCTGCCCTGAGCATGAGGTGGGGTGCAGAGCCCTGACAACAGAGCACCCACAGCACAGGGCCGCAGCACTGAGACCCTCATCTGCTTCCTGACTAAAGGAAATCACAGATAGGGGTGCAGAGAATTATATTAACCTTGATAAGACCCCTCTCTAAATATATTAAATCATCTCCCTGTTCTTCGAGAAAGCAGCTTTGAATTCCTAAGCCAGCTGCTGTATACACTCCAGGGAAAGTGCCACACATACATTTGCAGCAGCTGAGTCTCAGCACAGCACTTTCCTGTCTGGAGAGACTCACCAGCTAAAAGATGATCAAAATGCAGAGTCCCAAGGAGCAGTGTGGAAAGGAGCATTGTCACCTGGCAGGTGTCCTCCTGCAGGACTGCTGATGCACCAAGCAGTGTTCTCTGCATGAACACGTTAGGATGATGGAGATGGAACAGAGGAGGGGAAGAGAAAGCTGCAGCTTGTGATCAAGTCTTTGTAAATCACTGCTTCACACTGAGAAAAGAGCCACATGGATTAGAACATGCCAATATTTTGTTGTAGGGATCAGGCTAGCATAACATCAAAGCTCTACAGCAAAGACTCAGTCCTGTTTCTCTGAAATGCCTGTGCTTTCCTTCCCCCTTCTCCCTTCCCCTTCCTTCTGATGATCTTTCCAATGCATGAAAAAAACCAGAGAGGCATCCACAGAGAGCCTGCTTATCTCAAAGCCTGACTATCCGCTGCCCAGAATGATACCAGAGCCCCACAGAATCTCTGTGGCAGCTGTGGAGCAGAACATCCAAAGGTGTCAGCAGAAGGAGGTGAACTGAGGTTGGATAGACCTGGTCATAAGAAATGGAAGTATCCAGAAATCATTGATTTCTGAATCATGAACTCTTGCCTAACTTTCATCCCGTTTCCTACCTGCAAACTTACCACACTCTTCAGAGAAGGTAAACAACATAATTTCATTTTATTGTGGGGAAACAGAGAAACAAAGCAATAAAAAGATTGGTCCATAATAATCCAAAAGACCCATGACAGAGCCGGACATCATTCTAAATCATCCTGGCCCTTTGGACAGGAGATGTAGCCAGGTACCCCAGCAATGCTGTGGGTCTCTGGTGCTGGTGCTTGGCCAGGGAGCCCTGGCTCAGTGCAGTGCAGACCCACTGCCCGCAGCAGCCACCCCCAGGACTCCACTGCCACCAGAGAAGGATGAAAGCAGCTCCTCACAAGCTGCAGGACAACCACATGGTGACCTCCAACACAACACACCCCAAGTAAGTAAATATTGTAAATAATGCCCAGTTAAAAGAGAAGAAAGTTTAAAAAAGAAAAAAGTAGTGGCATTTTCCTCCATTTGTTGCCAGCCAAGTGCTGCTGTTCACCCAGGTAAAAATATTACTTGTGTCTACAGGATGGTAGAAATATACTTTATTATTAGCAGTTGCTGAGAGGCAGCTGTGTAAACTTTCTCCTGATTCCTGCTGGTGGGTTGAGCAACAATTTGATTTACCACATTCAGATTTCCTTTTGGTTGTTCACTCCATCACATATACACATCAGAGGACACCACAGAGAAATTCTGGCCCATCTTCAGTTTAAACTATTAATGTAATACTTTGACTCATCCATCTCTCACACTATAAATGTTTTGTTAATATGATACAGTACTCAAGATGAGGATAAATCATGGCTGTAAAAAGAATTTGCTTTCCACTTCCAGAACCACCCTTTGAGTACCCGCATAGAATATTGACCTATGACACAATGAAAGCCTAGTAAAAACTAAATTAATAAATGCAAATCTATTAATAAACCCAGCTAAAATGTGGAATGAGGATGTTCACCTTCTCCTTAGATTTTTCATTGTGCCAGGGACAGAACAGGGGATTAAGGCTATGATTACTTTTCTGTTGGTTTCTATACCAGCTCATTTCACAAAAGGGACACTGGGACGTTAAACACTCTTGGAATAATAATCATCAACTGATTATCAGTGATTTCAATACAAAATTGAAGCAGTAGCAAACCACTGAAAAGCTCAAGCCACTATTGAAAGCTCAGTCTGTGTCCATTCTGATCTGAACCAAAAAAGATAGCTGGTTCTGGGACCAATTCAAGATAGTTTGGCTTAAAATGGAGCTGGAAGTAGGAGCTGGCTTGCTAACAAAGCATTTTTTTTTTTTCACAGAAAGAATAAATTGTAGAAAATTTTCCAAAACTTCTGCATGCATTGCTAGAATAGCTGAATTGCTCTAAACCATTTCTATTATTAACAAACTTTCGTTAGTTTCAGAAAACAACATACTTTCCAAGGTATTTAACAACCATATGTATATATGAAAGAGAGAAAAATATTTGTCCCTCCTTAGATACTTATTATTCAATCATAAGCTAATTTCCCCTCCCCTAGTTCCCTTCCTGAGTTGTATAATTTTTCTGCAAGAAAGGAAAATACTGGTGCCTGATCACAAGTTGGGATCTTGATAACAGCAGAAGTCAGCATTAAATCATCTGAAAGCAGTTCAAGTGACCCAGGTTCAACATATTCATTAAAGATTTATATAAAGCCATCTGCATTAAAACCTTGAGCCAAAGGTTGCATTACACTGGAAAAAACCCAAAATGTGAGTTTGATGAAAGTTACTGCAGAAAAGCAATTTGAATGATTGCTTAGGAGCAGTGAATGTGGGTCCTTTCAGACCCCAGGTAACACCCTGAGCTAGGAATAAATGCAGTATGTGCAGCCCAGAATAAAGAAAAATTACCTGGTGTGGATTACAATTTAGGCAACTTGGATTAATTTTAAGAACACCTATATTCATACAAAATTATGACAACATCAATTTGTTACAAAGTAATTATATATGTAATTTTGCCTATTTAATATGTTTATTGGTTAAGAAATGGTTTTAGCTCTTTGGGAAAAATCAGCAGTGAACTTCCAGCTCAAGGTTAAACTTAGGCATCAAGCCACCATAGGCTAACAGAGCATATCCTGCAAATTACCCAGCCCACTGTGCATATGCTGAATCAGTGCTTCTCAAACCATCAAAGTGTTCACAGGATCAGTTTAACAAGCTGATGTCACCCACATCAGAGATTTGGAAAGAACTTTGCACCCCATAGATCAGTTCAAATTGTGCTTTCAACCAGAAGACAGGCTCCTTTTCAGTCCAAGTAGGAGAAAAGTAAACTCAGTCTTACCCCTGGAAATGTTTCCACTAATACTGGGTTTCTTCTGCTCCCTAAAAGGCAAAAGAACTTAATCTGTGTTTAAAGAATGCAGAGTAGAGAATTTTTGAGCAGCCTCTTGAGGCAGGTGCACTTTCACACTAAATCTGTAGTGACCCAGCCAAAGAGGAACCCATCCTCCCGTGGTACCGTGTTGTTGTGTCACTGCTGTGGCTTGGGACAGCTAAACCCTGCTCCTTTAGCTCCTTTGCAGGGTGCTCACCTCCAGGGCTGATTGGCACCACAACTCACAGGGAACTGTCTTCTAAAGTCACCCAACAGCCACATATTCAACTCAGTGATCTTTTGAGCTCAGCTAAAGCTGAGTCAGCTTCTTTGATGAACTCCATGCTACAAATGCCAAGTCTCTGAGGAAATGGAGTACTGGCTTTGGCACTGAAAGGAAGGGCTTTAAATTATATTCTGTGTGGCTTCTACATAGGGAAAAAGTCAGGTTTAGCTACCTCAGCATAAAATCTTCTAAGTAGATGAGTCTCCAATTAGACAAGGATAGAAGTCACTCATTCTGAATCTAAACATGCTTGGGCTTTGGATCACACTGATTGGAAATTAGTGCCTCACATTTATTTCTAGTTAAAGTAGGCTAACTAAATTCCACAATTCATGATGTTTATTCTTTCCAGATCTACATACAGTGAGCAAACAGCAACTTAATTTCCAAGTAGCTCTGCCGTACTTGTGATTGCCTTCTGCAGCTCAGAACCATAAAAGGTTCCATACCTTTTAACCAAAAGGTTCCATACCTTTTAAGGAACCAAAAAAGAACCATACACAATTTTTTCCTCTTTTTAGTTTTCTTTGTTTTTCTCCCTCTTTTTGCCAGATGTCAAATAAAGGGATTTTATCTTTCTGCTGCTATTTCTCATTTTTCAGCTGCATCTCTGATCTCACCACAATTATCTGGAGTGCTCCTCTGCCTCCACACAGCACAAACAACAGGGCAGACCCAGCAGGAAGGATCCAGAGGAATCAAACAGCATTAGCAACAAGCTATTCTAAATGTGCAAAGAGATAAGGCCTTACCTGCTACAGAAGGGACTGCTGGTTAGAAGGTCAATGAAATCCTGCCCCTCTAGAAGTTCAGCCATTAACTGCACTGCCATTGGAACACGAGATTTGTCAGTGGCAGAGCCTGTGTGGACACAGATCCGATCAGATCACCCCAGTTCCAGCCTACCTGCAATTCCACACTCCTCAGTCACAAACCATGCCTCCTGCAGGGACATCTCCATTGTAGGGGCAAGATGAGGATTTTTTTTTTTTCACAGGAGGATCTCTTTTCACAGGATGACACAACTATCAAGTTGCATTGCCATCTTTGCCCATAATAAAAATGACAGAAGCAAAAATTGGTCTCTGAATTGCAACTTAAAGGAGGGACAACCTCATCACTTATTTTTTTAATTTATAGCTTTATTCGGAGAGAGGATCTTCAGCTCATCCTTCAACTTCAGCTGCTTAAAAAGAGATGCCAGAGGTCACTGAATCACCCTTAACCTGCTATGTCACCTTTAGGCAGAGGGATTATCTATGGCTTAGCTGAACTCTAGGTAGGGAGCTGAAATGGATTGCAAAAGATCCTGAGCAAATCTCATAGGGACAGGTGGGTTCAGAAGCATTAAACTGTTAATCCAATGAAAAGGAAGGGGCTACATTCATTACATATGCAATCAAATAATATAATTAAGCTTATTTTAAAGGAATGACTGTTTCGTGAAATGAAGGATGAATTTGCATGACAAATGTACAGGTGCCTTCCCACAAATATAAGTCTGAACCAATGGGTTGCTTCACACCTACTGTGTTATAGAGAGAAGGGCTGTATTTATTGCTGCTCACACCCACACCAATTTATGGCCACAGCTCTTTTCCAACAGCATCAGCTATGTTTTGGTCCAGGATACATAGCCAGAAGAAACATGAAGTCAAAATCAACCAGACCTGAATATAAACATGTGTTCACAAGTGTCTGATCAAATTTATGATTTTCAATAATATGTGCCTAGATTCAAGTCTGTTTTACTAGGAGAATGCAAAGTAAATACTGAATTGTTTAAACTACTTTTATTTTCCATGACTTCTAATATTGCTGCACTGCAAAACAAGGTCCAAAATTAATGATTTCACCACACAGGAATCTGAAAGATTTTTACCTCCTTTCTGGGTTCCTATATTTAAATGTCAATACATTTGATAATCTCCAGTGGCAAAAATAGTTATTTTCATTATAAATACCTTTACTCGTGATATTTGCATCTGTGTTATTATTTTATTATAATAGAGAGAAACTAAGGAAGAGTAAAATTGCTTGTAAGTAGAGCTACAGAGAACAAATCCTGTTCTGAAGGGATTTTGCAATGTGCTGGATCCAGGTTTTGTTCTGACTGGAAATTCTCCAAAGGAATGTTTTTCCATAGGAAAATGCTGATTCATCAAACCCAAGCATTTAGCAGTAGAAAAGGCCAACAGCAGTGGAAATCTGCCCAGGGTCCTGCCAGCCTGCCTGAGGCACTGTGCTGCACACATGGGAAACCAAAACATCCCAAAACTAAAAATAAGAGGTCTGACATGGAGATAAGAGCATGGGAGGCCCATTAGCTCCTGTTGCCAGTGTCCTACATGTCCAAGGTTTCTCATTCCAAGTCAGTTCACCTGGAGGATTGCTGGGCTGGCAGAGGAGGATTCAGGGTCATGAAAAGGCAGATGCCTCTCATCCCCAGGGCCAGGATCCCCACTGCTCTTCCCCCATTTGCCACCCAGGACGACACAACTTTGTTTTATGAGAGCACTTTAAAACCCACAAAGCTCATGTGAAGCACAAAACATGTAATTACCACTTCTTCTGGCAAAAAAAAAAAACCCAAGCAAAACAAACAACAAAACCCCCAACAACAATAACCCGCAAAAACAAACCAAATTTTTTAAAACTTTCTTTTGTCCTGAAAACCACTTCCAGCTCTGTGAAGTCATACATGGAATTATGTCTTCTACAATACTCCTATTAAGGCATTCAGAGCCATTCCCTTTCCCATTTAATGTTTAAAAGGGCCAGAGAGGAATCTTCTCCCCAAGCTGAGGAATATTTGGCATTTTTGCCAAGTGAGGAAATTTTATTAAATATTAAATTAAAGAGTAGTCATCAAAATACATTGAATTACAAATATAGACCATCTTACCCCAAACATTCAAAAAAATATTCCCAAAATATATCTGGGAGCTGCAGGTGCTAAGACTCCCTGAAATGGGCCATGAACTTGCCACCCACAGTTCCCCCACATGCACAGAAGGACATTTATGCACCTCACTGCTCCTGGGAATGTTGATGCACTCCTGCCACCCAGAAAAGAAAGAACAAAACTCCAGTCCAAGATCCTGCTTGGAGCTCACAACCTGGGTAACTTGTGGGATGAATCTCCAGGGAAGTTCATGGCAGGACAGCTCCCAGATTCTAGCTGACCCTGTTACTGTGGATCCAAGCCCATGGCCAGTGCTTGCACGGAAGGATGAGCTCAGAAGCAGCAGAGCCCACAGCTGGGGCTGAGATCTGCCTGAGAGCCCGGGTGGGAGCACACCTGCTCAGCAGATTGGCACCAGCAGCCTCCCCTGTAGCTCACCAGCTCTTCCCGTGCCTCAGCACCTCTCAGGCATCACAGGCTGGGCTGTGGGCATTGCTCCCTGCTCCACAGGGCAGGAATGAACATTTCTCAGCACACCAAGAAATGCAGTTCTGTCTTCCCACTTTATTTAATTTGGACAATTCTAGCCAGAGCCAGCAGCAACAAGGGCCTGACTACAGGAGTGCCAAGTGGCTGATGCTCAACATAAACAGGCCAGAGAATGCAAACTCCTTCAGGAGCAGGACTGCTGTTATGAGAGTTCTTAAATCAGTGGCAACTTTAGATATCTCTAAGGCAGGTGTTCAGGGCAGCTTTTGGGAAGTGGAGGTGATTACTTGCTACATAAATCATCTTGCAAGTGACACTGGTGCCCCAAAATTCAAACCTGCTGCCCACCAGTCCTGAGGGGCACAGGATAAGTTTAAACTTTTAAGATGAAACTTAAATTCAAATACCAATGAAGGAAGGTATATAATTGACTTGAATAACAGACATTTTCTACAAAAATTGCTGTTTCTGCCTTTGTTTTGTTATTAGATAGTGTTTTATCATTTGTGTGCACTAAAAGATGTAACAATGGGAATTACAGTAATGGAGTTGCATATAGGTAATAATTCACTAGCCTGTATTTGGGAAAGTATCCCCCAAATGCACAACTGAGCATACAGCTGAGATGTTGGCTAGAAAACACCAGCAAGCTCATTATATATCAGAGTTACTACACGCAGTACCAAACTTACTCCAGGATCTACAACTTCTAATGTGGCATTCAAAATACAGGGCCTTAATCAATGGTTCCTCCTTTTCCTTTGCACCTCTTTCTTATTATGGCAGGGTTTTGTGCTTGCCCTTTTCCAGTGTTCTGATCCTTGTCTTTCCCCCCAGCCCTCAAAGGCATTCTCTTAAGGCTGCCTCAGAAGGGCTAGAGCAGAGTACTTTGGAGCTTTTAAGACACTGAAAGTTCAGACCCACAGGGTGGCCATTACATGAAGAATCACAGTCTGACTTTAACAAAAAAATCTACCATTGCAATGGCATGAATCCTTTCAAATGAAATCACACTCCCTCTATGGCCACAAGGGATTCCTCCAGGAAAGCCTCCTCCTCTACAATCCTCACCATACAGTCTAGAGAATGAGGGAACCCTTATATTTGCTCAGCTGCAGTGATTCTCTGTGAAACTCCTCAGTGGAAGCCAAAGGATCATGGGGATTATAGAGAAAAGGAACAGTTCAAAGATCCAGGAACTCTTAACATAATTTTGTGCAGCCAAAGCTGTGCAGTGAAAACAGACCTCTGCTTTCAGAAAACTATAGGACCTTTCATGAGAGTTACTTGCTGCTGATCTCTACTAAGAGCACTGCTGAGCACAAAATTCTGGGAGATGAAAGGGACAAGAGTCTAATAAAATTATTATGTAGGATTTCCACTGCTCTCTTCTAAACTGGTCCTATATCAGAAATTTTGACCTTTGGGAAATTGCTTCTTGGAACAGCTCGTTCTGGAGCACACAGGGGAGAGGATGTTCTGACCCTTGTCCTGAAAACACTCGAGCCTGCTCTGGCACAGCTCAAGAGGCAGCTCTAGGGGGGCTGCTAGTGACAATTATCAGTACAGAATCCATGCAATAGCCTTGAGGAACAAAATTGATGGGGACAGGGGCAACATATCAAAGGAATGGTCAATCTCATAGAGTGACGCTAAACCCCAGAAAAATGAATTTTTTTTCAAACTTGACGTTGTTAAAGGCACCCTAAAATGAAAATATGCAAATAGAGGTACATAGCAAAGATATTGCTCTCGCATCGTTTGAATCAAAAAATCTATCCTGAGAAAAGAGAAATCCAACTTACATCCCTCTGTAACCTAAAGTAAACTAGAACAAGAAACAAATCCACTGAAATGAAGGCCAGAGTATTCCACATGACTCACAGTCAGTGATCAGAAGGATGTGACTCTGATAAAATTAAAGAATTAAATTAATTTCCCTCTATTCCCATAAAGTCACAAGTGCTGATATCTCCTCTGTTTGTTCTGCTAGGTTGTCCAGGATGTGGGAGAGTGGAGCTGGGTCTCACCAGCTAGAGAGTGACACAGAAAAAAAAAATGGTCTAGAAGGTACTTTAAGGCATAAATGAACTTAAAAAGAACATTAAATGAATTGGTTACCAATAAGTTTATGAACCATACCTCAAGTGTACAGTTTGAAAATACATAGTGTTGTGTATAAGAAAACAGCTTGTTTTCTAAACAGCGAAATGTTGAGCAAAAAGTAAAGGACAAGAAAGGAAACTTCTCAGTAAATAAAGGCAAAAAGCCACACTATCTTGCAAATTCATGCAGGAGGTTATGGGACATGGCTCCAGGTTTCTCAAGGCTCCAAATGTCTCTGCTGAGTACAAGGTATACATTGATGTCTTGAGATATCTTCATAATCACCTTCCTCCATAACCTTTTTCTACATCATCCTCCCTTCTTTAAAGGTTCATTTGCCCACATCCAAAGGCTGCTCTAACACCACACGGCTGTACAACCTTGAATCCCGTTTCCATAAAAGCAGGGAAGGTGTGAGAAGCAGGGCTTGTGCTTTCACTTTGCCTTGACTTCTTCACCTGACCCTGGACCTGCCTCGTCCCCAGACTTGTCTGGTGGTCACTGCACTCTCCTCTGGACCTGCTGCTCCCTCCCTCAGGATGAGCCTTGTCAGAGGGGCTGCTGCCTGCCTGCCACCCCAGCTGACACCCCCAGCTCCCTGGCACACGTGACATTGCACCACAGCATTGCAAGCACCTCCTGAGCCCTGCCTGTGTGCAGCTCATGTGATGATGAGGCCCAGCACTGATCATCAGCTAGATCAGAATTTTAAATTCACTGCTAAAAGTATCAATGCTGCAGAGTTGCTTCATCTTGGGAAAACTAGGGAGAGCTGGACTGATGCTCATGTTGTGATGGAAAGTTTTTTTGGCTGACTTTGTGGGGGGTGGTTTCCATCCCTTTGTGGAGCCATGGTTTATTTTGTTTCTTGTTTTGTTTCTTGATAGTTTGCCAGCATTCTCTGGGAGAGATTATTCCTCAGCATTTTCTGAATCTCTGTCAGTACAGTCCAACACTTCCTCCTCCCAGCTCTCATACATGCAATGACTCAGCCCTGGCTCTCACTTTCCCTTTGCTGAACTTTGTGACAATTTTTTCAGCTGCATTGCTGTGTGGCCAGAAGAAGTATGTATAAAGTGTGCCAAAAAGGCATTTTGTACAACAGGAAGAAAAAGCAAGAACGCTACTTGCTTCTCTTGCATTAGAATATATCTGCATTTTGTGTCTCAAATCTATGCGTATAGGGACACTCACATTTATCTGTGCAGGACAGGAGGGACATCTAAGATGCTCAGCAGTTGCTAAACCTGAAGAAACATTTACTCAAAAAAGTTTGGAATAACAATTTCTTGCTCCATGGGCCTCATATCACATTCTCATCAGAAGGCACTGACACGACACATCTGAGATTTAAAAAAGTTGAGTGATGAAATGAGCTGCAGTGTTGGAGTTGTGCACATACAAAGTAGGTTAAGACAAAAAGTCTCTTTGAATTACAGGCATAGAATGGGTTGCAAGCAAACAACACGTTATTGTTCACTAAACTCAAGGATTGCAGAATTAATGTCTACAACCTCACAGAGAAATAACACAAGGAGCCAGTGATGTCCCCAGTCAAAAGAAAAGGATGGCATAGCTGGAGAAATTGTGAGCCACTCTAAGGTAACTTCCAGTTGGCCTTTGAATGGACAGAAGCAGGTAATAATATTCTTGTTCATATAAGCTTAATTCTATTTTTCCCAATTCTATTCCAGTTAAAACATACATGGAAGGAAAACTCTTAATGCACAGGGCACTGTGAGGGTCAGGGAAAGCAATACAGGCATTGAATAAATGAAATAAATTCATTGAATAAATGAAATAAATTTCAATCCCCAGTGAAAATCCACATTTGAAAAAACCCCTCTGTACTGCACCACATCACTGTATGTTTATTGCAAGCTTGATGCCCCAGTGTTTCTGAAGCTATGGAACAATTAATTCTTCTGTGAAAGGAGCCTGGAGCACCATTAAATTCCATACTGAAGACTTGATTCAGGTTTACTAGAATAGCCTGAACTTTTTACAAGTTTCAAAATTTAGTGAGAAACTTATAAATTAAGTAGAAGGATTTGATAAGCTGTGGACATATTTTTCTAGTCTTTCTCAGACTAGCTTTGTAGTTCTGCTCTGCTACAATATTTTATCCAGGTGCTGAATAACAATAACTTATATTGATCTCCCAGGCAGAGCTCTGTCTCTTTTGATTTCATATGAACCCTCAAACACACAGATCAAGCCTTTGCCTTGGCATAAGAGCTGGAGTGGTTTTGCTTATCTAAGAACTGCTTGTACCATTGCTGCTGGCCAAGGGATCCACCTCTGCTGGAATCTTTTTGACTTAGTTCTCTTGTAAAACTTGAGCAGTGTTCAGATTCCTAATTCAATGAAGACTTGTTATAAACATCTCCTCCTCTCACCATTTTTTCTATGTCGTAGTCAGCCACCTTCCCTGGCAGGGATGTGCTGCTGCCATGGCCTTTCCTTAGGGTATCACTTATGTAACAGTGCAATCTCTGCAGTGACACAAGCCCCCTGCATGGCTCCCGTTCCAACAATGATCTACTTGGTATCTCAAGCTGGAGATGGGCCTGAGCTAAAACTGTGGTAGGATGCACATGTTCTCTGGAGATCATGCTTCTTAGTATGTACATAAATCACTGCCGGGTTGTTTATGTACATACCACAATGTAAAACCCACAATGGTTTTATTCTACCTCCAGAACTGCTCCCAGCTCGACAGAACCCGTTTCTGTGCCATTGTTTAGGCTGCTCAGCCTTGAAAACAAGAACTTGTTCATTAGTGCATAGTTATCTGTCCTTCAGGTTAGCTGTAGGGAAGGGTGGGAAATGTGGAGGCAGGAGAGTCTTTCATCCACTATTTTACTGTCAAACAGTTTATAAAGTAATAAATAGACATTCTTCTCCTGCCTGCTAACATTCAAAGAAGTTAAACTATTTAAAGTAAACAAACAGAGAGAAAAGTAGAGGCAATTCCCTCCCATTCTGGCAGCTAGTGAAGAAAACAAGCTCACATTGTCCTTGTTGTGACTAACTGGTACGGCTTCTGTCTCCTTCCTATCTACACTAATAATCTTGAATGGAACAAAAAAAGAGCTTCAAGAAACTATGATGTTTATATCAAAATGCCTTGCTCTTGGGTAAAGCATCATTTTAATAAACAATCATTTCAATAAACTTCAGCACTACATAGAAGCTTTCTGATTTTCTTAAATTATGATTTATGGCGTTCTGTACAGCACTGTGAACTATGGTTTAGGAAAGATAGGTTCGTGTTTGTTAAGCTAGGAATGAGCTCGTTCGCACTAGACAGGATTCTCTACACCTTGCCTGATTTTGAGGAGTTTAATAATACTTGAGACTGCTAAAATCCCAAGTGCCCTGGGCACAAGGGCACGGGTGAGAGGTTGGCGCAGGGAGCAGCTGAGCTGGCAGAGCCCGTTCTGCCCCACTGCCAGCCCAGCCACGGGATGAGGCAGCAGGGGGAAGGAGGAAGATGACAGGGACCAAAGGAATGTGTTAACTATATAGAGGGCACAACAAGATGTTTGTGCTGTGACATCAGAGCTGCTGGAAGAACACTTAGCACTCAGTGTGGGAATTCGACTTCACATGAAGAATCAGCTCCGACTCCCAGGTTACTCATTAGGAGCTTTTTGGTTATACAATTATCTGCAGTTTTAAGGGACTTGATCTCTTTGAAGGGAAAGCAGAACAAGAGGGAACTAGATATCTATTAGACTATGTGTACAAAATGGTGCCATATCAGGGAAATTATTTTTTCTTTAGTTAGAGGAATAACATTAAGCTAATTTTCTCCCAGTTCTGCATAAAAGATCTGAACTACAGCTCAGGTGACTATTGCAGGGCAGATCAACATCATTTCTTAGGCACAACAAAACACGAAAAGACTATTATGTTTTATTCAGGCACAAAAATGTTAGAAAATGAAACTCACTAAAAATTTACAATTTGCTGTATAAGATGAATAAATCACCAAGTAAAATAACGCAAAGTCTATTGTTCTTCTGGGATAAAATTGAACCAACTTGACATTTTTACTGAGGAAAGGGAGGCTTTTGCAAAGAGGGCACCATTTCTATTCTACTCCACAGATTTCTGTAAGGAATCAGAAACTGCAAGAGGTTTTCTCCAGTACAGTGGATAGCTGAGTTTATCCTGATGGGTCATGCTATCTGGTTCATTAGCTTTATACTATTCTGTTTCAGAAGTTACTAACAGCCTTTAAGACTTTCACAGGCAAAACACCATTGGTACATCATTCTGCTTTGTAAGGGGACAGCTCAATTTTTAACACATTTTAAATGTAACTCCTATCACATACAAGCTAGGAGAGCACTTTCAATGGTGTTTGAGTCACAAAAACTCAAAGGTTGGTTGAAAATCTGAATTACAGTCTTTCTTTTCTGATTTTGAATGCGAGTTTTTCAAACTTGGCAGTAAAGAGAACATTCAAGAGGCTGGTTTTCTCTGCCTTACCAGATCACAAGAGTGTGATGCATCGAAGAAAGCCTTTCTCAGAGGCCCGTAGAGATATAAAGGGATATTGACTTCAGGTAATCTTCCCATGTAATGTTTGTTATAACAAATGGGAAGGACTGCATGGCTACTGAAAGAACCAAAGGCATTTTGCATTTATTTGCAAACCCTCCCTAAAGACAGACATTTATCTGATCTTAAGTTCCCCCCTCATTATCTCTTTCTCCACAGCAAGATCACAGAGTTGCCCAGTAGTAAACATTTGCTCTGAGGATGGGAATCCACCATCAACTCGCCCAAGCTGGGTGACTTTGCTGACTGAAAAAGCCAGGAAAATTGGAATAAATCACTGTGATGGCTTGCCATCCTCTTTTAGTGGCAAAGAACCACAAATTTTACTTTACTTTGTGTAGCTGACATGAGAACTGGCAGCAGAGAAAGCCCTCTGCAGACACACAGAGCACCACTGCCATGGGCACAGTCAACTGAGAAAGCTGGAGAAACCACAATGAGGAACTCTTCTGGAAATTTCAAGTTACAGCAAACATGGGAGCCCCAGGAACTCTTACTTCATGGGCAAAGCTGTAATTTAATGTTCAGACTGAATTCGTTGCACTGAGCATTGGGGAGACAATGTGGTCTGGAGGTTACAGAGGAGGGCTGGGAACCACAAGTATCCTCTTGGGATTCCATCCAAAACGAGCTGCTCACTGCGTGACATGAAGGAAGTCACTTAATCTGATTTCTGTATGCCTTAGTCAATTTAGATATAAAACTGGATAGAAAGCAGAACAAAGCTAAAATTTCCTGTTGCTTCAGTTAGACCTTATCTATGCAGAATAAATAAGTCCTTTTTGACAATTCATTATGGAAAGGAATATCAGAAGAAAGGTGACCCAGAAACAGTCTGGTTTGTTAACAAAAAGCAAAACCAGGCACAAAGAGAAGCAGCGTTTTCAAATATTGAAGAAATTTATAAAAACAGTACAACAAACACTATATTGCTCACAGAGCCTGCAGAGAGGGACTTTAGGATAGGAAAAAAGTCTGAGGAGCCTCAGTGGCATTTTCTCATCCATTCATGAGCAATCAGAGTGGCTTTGTGGCTGCTGAGAAGACGGTGCTCAGTTGGAGTAATTTGATCAAGAGTTTGCAGTATCAACTTGTGAGAGAGAAGCAGAGACTATCAAAGCTGTAAGTAGATATCTTGCTGTCCTGATGGTCTGTGGAAGAGGACAGGATAGCCCTACAGGGTCACACAGTGTCCCAAGGCATTCACAGCCAAGCAAAGTGGATCTCTGTATACAGAAAGAAAATCCATTATTTTCTTTCTGTAGTTGGAACCAGGGTATTAGAGTTCTGGCTTTATCTCATTCAGGGTTTTCTAAAAGCTGTTAATCTGTTTCAGCTCTGAACATAAATGATCATGAAAGATAAGTGAACTCCCCTCAGGATGGAGAGTTAGATAACCATAAGATTTTAAGGCAAACAAACAAAGCAACCAACCCTGGCTACCCACAAAATACATACTGAAGCCTGGATCCATATTTCAAAATATTCTGAAAGTTTAAAGGGTTTTGCATGGAAAACTACTGAAAGAGAAGTGTGGAGCCATCATTCCAAATATGAATTCGAGAATCAAAGACAAGCAGAGGAATTTTGTGCAGATCCCTGTTTGATACAGGAAGGATTCTGAACCCATCAAAGTATAGTAATAGTTTATATCACCAGATGGAGATTTTAACCCCTGGATTTTCATATATGAAATTATTCTTTATATATATATATATATATGCATTTTATTTCTCAGCAATACAGGCTCCATATTAGAGTAACATGGGCCTGCCTGTGAATAGGGGGCATAACAGTAAAGTTGTGGTGACTAACAGAGAGATATTCCATTTGGAAAGCCTGCAGGAGCCCAGCCACCATCCAAAGAAATTTTACTCAAATTAACAATCCTGGACAGAGCTCGAAACATACAAAATGATTCAATTCATCTAACCCACTATTCTCTGAAATCTGCACCAGGATCCAACTAAATTAATAGCCATACATTGAGCCAAAAAAAAAAAATAGTCTTAGCTACAGCAAGATTTTCCCCTTTCTTAATATGCAACATACTGTCAACTAATATCAAAAACTGTATGGTATATTTTTATTGCATTGTTACTATTTCTGTGTTAATTGCTTTAAAGCACACTCTTTAATATTGCCTTTAAAAGTCATGTCAAATGAATACGATGGGAAAACATTCTACAATAAGCTTGCATTCTCCCTCTGCTCACAAATGGCTTATAAAATTCAACAGTAACATTTTGGCAATCAGAACTATTTACATAGGAGACAGATGACTAGGCATGGGAAAGCAGCTTTTGTTCACATCAAAGGGCCACATACAAATTCTCACATGGTACTCTCATTTTAAAAAATCCTCATTTTTATTTACAGAGAAAAGAGATTGAGCAACTTGATAAAAACATGAATGGTGAGAAGTACAGTATGTTGGAAGAGGGAGAATGCTGCATTGCTAGTATAGCATAAGGAAAAATTGTCTTATTGCATCATATAGGAAAGTGTCTCAGAGTTCAACCTGGGGATACAAAAGCATGGCTCCTGCACCATCTGCACTCCGTAAATGTACTGCAGCACAAAGGAACTTGCTCAGGAATATTTCTTATTTTGACTACCTGGATACAGCTATCTCTTGTAACTGCTGCCTCACATCAATGACCTTTCTCACTACAAAAAACTCCCCAGTTTATATAAGGAACAAAATTGGGCATGGAAACCTACTTTAAATGTTTGGGGAAAATTATCCCAAAAGGATATATTGCATTTAAGAAATTTCTTCACAAGCAGCTCTCAGCTCTACAGTTACTACTTCACACCATGGCCACTTCAGCTTGACTGAAGAATTTTTAGGAACCTAGTTTCAATTACCATGTTGTATCACATAAGTGCTTTTGGTGCTCAATAAAAGACCCTATAACACACCACCTGATCATACGAATACTTGTATGTGATAAACTTTACTACTTTTTTCCCCCCCTCCCTCAATGGCTGCTAGGGTTTTTTAATTAATTTGGTCCTCCCAACTTCAACAGGATTCCATCAATTTTTAAGCATCTAAATAATTTTTTTCATGATATAAAAATGTAGTTTGTTATGCGCAAATTGTGAATCACTGAGGTACATTGGCAATTAGTGAGCAATGACAGTTCGAAATCCCAAGGTATCTCCACAGTATGCTGCCATTTCTGGACGTGCACATACACATTATGTAAACACAGGGTGCTTAACCCAGAAATGGGCACTGAAGCTCTTAGAGTCTTCAAGCTTGCCTTCAGACTGCCCACAGTGTATATCCAAAACATAAAAGGCTATTTTTCTTCTGTAGTGAAGACTGTGCTCAACAAATTCATTCCTTGGGCATGGTGGAGCTCTCTACAGTTATGGCCAGAGTTTGTCTTCTCTGGAGTCAGACATCTGTCAGAAACAGCAAAAGACCATCTAGAAAACTCCCCCAGGAATGCAGGATCATCACAAGGCTCCTTCCCTCCTATTTTGACCACTTTTGTCATTATTCCTTTTTTAACACGGTTGCGTAGCAATGTGTGTTTAACAAGCACAAACACAGCCATGACACTTCACATCAGAGATGTTTCTCTCAGGGAGAGGATGACAGACACCCTGTCATGTGCCAGATGGTGGTTATATTAATTAACATTCCACTGGAAGACACTGAGATATTCCTGCATATGGCAGGAGAAGCTTTGAAGGGAAGAGTTCCCACCCTGTGAAATGAAGGAGGCAGACACCATTACTTGCTGCAAGACCACTCATTTTCCCTTCCCTGCATCTGGGGTAGTCCCATGTGCTCTTCCCAGCTAACAAACCAGAGCACATCAGCCCTGGAGAACTGACTTAAAGGGACTGACAGCTCAGGCCTCTTGCCCACTGGATTGGCAAATTCCACGTAGCTGTTGTTGGCCTGGAGTGGATCTTTTCCAGCTACTCGAGCAGTTTGAGCCTACAGAGCTCCAGACAGAGCAGAGTCTGCCTGATGGCAGCAGCTCTAATCACTGACCACCTGCAGCACACAGGCCACAAAGCTACCGCTCACTAACTCATTGGCAATAGCAATTTCTACCCACTACTTTACCAACTGTAAAACATCTCAAGTTTAAAATTAACCTGTGGCTTTAAATTCCGCATTGATGGTTGTTTCAGAAAATTTGACCTTCTCTAGTCAGGGATGAGTGACTTGTGGATGGGAGGAGCATCTCTAATACTAAATATGAATATAGAAGTAATTCAATCAAATTGTTTACCAAAGGAAGAGATGTGTTTACTGTACAGTCAATACTACTTGATCTTAGAGAAGAACAGACTGTAAGGAAGGAGATTAAATGACTCATTAAAAGTTGTAATATGCTTTTTTTTCTATTCCCAGGGAATAGAATTTTTTCTCATTTTATGAGTGAAACTCAGAGTTCTGGACATGCATAGTTCTTTCTTTGGTGCTAAGCCTTTTTTTTTTTTTTTTTGGTGCAGGCTACTGATCTGGGAAATAAACTTTTCACCTTTATTGCACAGATATAGGCATCTGGAAACAGTCAAAGAGTATTTCAATTCTTGATAAACTAGATCCTCAAAAGTGACCTTTTTCCCAGGTATAATTGCAGTAGCAAGGTACAACTGTTGCTATGGAATCACTTTTATCAGATAGAAAATGCTGCTTTAAATGCAGGTCACTCACTTGCAGAGCAGTTTTGACTAGAGAAATGTTTGGAGAAGATGGGATGCTAAACTTGCCTTTTCCATTTTGGTGGTGGCTGCAAGCTCCAAGGATTACCCAGACCATTCCACCACCTTATAAGGGACCAGGTTTAACTTCTTCAGCAGACAGAGAGGATCTGAAATCCAAAGAAGCTTTCCCAAACATTTTAAAGTACTCAACCGCTCCCTCAGCCATTCTCCTAAGGGCCATTTTATTTTATATAACTTAGAAAAGCAAAGAGCTGAGTGGTTAAGGAGGTGCAATGTATGGTTTGAACTCAATTCAGAAGAACTGAATGGGTTGGATGAAAAAAATGGAATAGCAGCTCCATTTAACATCTCCACAACCACCAAGTGGGAACAATTACCTTAATTTATTCCTTATTTCAGAAGGGTTTTCATTTGAGACCTGTGGTTCAAAAAGAAACATTTTCATTTTAATCGTGGTAAATAAAAAGCAATACATTTTAAATCTAATCTGTCTAAGAAATCTTTCTAGCTGTTGAACTTCAAAGACTGTTAGCACAAATCAGAATGCCCTTTACTTGTCTGAGATTGTTTAATGTGCACCAGTAGCAGGACAAACTTTTCTTAACCCTCAGCAGATATACACCACAAGGAAAGGAGCTTTAATAGAAACCTAAGTTTGTTGCTCTCTGCCTGGCCTGCATGGTCAATACTGTTGTCTTACAAGACCAGCACTGGAGCAGTCTGGGCTCTTGCAAGTCAGGTTGAGAATTTTTAAATCCAGACATAAAGCTTGATGCAATGTGAAACTCAGTACATTACTGAAAAAAAAATTATTGTTTGGAGATGCATTCAAATTCAGTGTTGAATGATGAGCAGGGTCAAGATTGTTGTTTTCTCTAAAATGTCATAAACCTCTCAAGTTTTGGCATGACACCCTTCAGTAGTGCAGTGCTGCAGCTGGTTCCATTGGCTCCCACACAGGTGGAATAAAGCATAAATAAAAGAAACTTTTCCTGGCTGAGATAGACAAGTTTATGACAAAGCAACCTACTCTTTACCTTTTATTAAAGAGTTGTGTGTAACAAATGACAGCCCAAAGGTTCTCCTAAACAGAGTGAAAGGTTTCAAAGTTTCAGCCTAGTAAACACCATTTGTCACTCTCTCACTCAGTGAAAACATTTTATGCAAGAGCTAACCAAAATAAAAAACCTGTAGCCAGGAAAACAAGTGTTAAATCATGCTGACAGTCTTGTCAATTTTACATATTTTCACTGGAAACAAAGGCACTAGCTACTTATTTAATTCTACTTTAAAATATGTTAGCATGCTAAATAAGCAGCACAGCCTAAGATAAATAAGACATAAATAGTTACTAGGATAGTCTAGCATCATTTATTATTTTTATTGATTCTTTTTTTTTCCTGACAGCTACTTAGATCTGTTGTTTCTTCACTTCTTTTTAAATTTCTTCCTAAGAAGAAACACTTATTTCTTGAGTAATTACAAAGACAGACTTGAATAAATTTGCTTTTTGCATGAAAATCTCTGCTCACTTCTGTCTTAAACAATTAAAAAATAGTGAAAATGTAAGTATATATTGATTAAGAGCGGGACTCTCAATTCTCCTGAGTGACAGTGGCAGTTTTGGAGTAACCAAGGTCCTGTGACACTCTCTGAAGTGCACAAAAACCCCTCAGCTTGTTTCCAATTCCAGCTTCACCCTGATTATGGGAATGACTTCAGCCATTCTAAACATGGGTTTGGCCACACTGCTGGGAAATACATCTCAGGGATTTCCTCAATAGATTAAGCTGCTCCTCACATGAAGAAGAGTTAAGCTGAAGAACTCCATTGTGGGATATTATAATGCTAAAAGTCTACAAGTGTTTAAGGGAAAACTGCATGTGTTCATGAGAGGGAGATTTATTGAGTGTTACCAAATACAAAGGAGCTCTGTTGGCTCAGGAGATCTCCAAGCTGGAAATGGGAACCTGTGAGAGCACTCACGGGGAAATTGTGCTCAATAATTCTGCTCCCACATTCTCCCCTAGACAGGCACCCATTTTCAGTCTCCATCAGAGAAGATGCTGGGCTGGGTAGGACTTTGGAATGAAATGAAGGTTCTAATGGTATTGTTTCCTGTAGGTTGGGATTCCTTCTCTTGCTGTTTTCTTAAGCTGTTGCTCACTGCTGTTATGCACTGTCTCAAGAACTGCTTTCCTCACAGAGGTTTCTGCATTGATCTGCTGGATCTGAGATGACCATTGGGACTGTAATGACAACAGCACATGATCAAACTGCTTTACAGGCCTTTACACAAGCTCCAACCATGAAATAACAAAAAGCAGTACCAGCAGAGCCTACTCCTGGTCTCTACTTCCAGCAGTTTGTAAAACACAAAATTATTCATGTGCCTCTCCAAGCCTGCAGAGAATTCAGTTACCTGATAATGAACAGTTGAGCTGCACAATGTCTGCCATGACAGCTAGACTTGTTCTGCACAGTACTTTAGTTCATCATGCAATTTTCATTACTATCACTGTAATTCTGTCTAAGCATGGAAGCCCTGTCTAGTTATCCCTGGCAAAATACACTCTTCCATTCATTTCCCAACAACAATTGTTTATTTCTTCTTCCTAATAACATCAGCTGCTTTCAGCTCTGTTGAGCAATGCAAATTAGTTTTTCTACACTAGAAAGGGAGTGAACAAATTGGCCTTGCTCACAATGGCCTCTCAAGCAGGAACCATTTGCCAGAGATTAGAAGATGAGCAGCTAATTGTGCCTTTCTGGAATGTTTTTCATATCCTCCACTACAGAAGCAGTCTTTCTGCTTTATTTATTTAGCTGACAAACACTCCCAGAACTATCCCTTGGAGGTGGGCTGAGCTTCAAGACAGTGATCTGAGCTTTCTCAAAAGCTCAGGTGTTCTGCAATCTTAGATTTTCTGTATTTCCTTTGCAGATATTCAAGTCAGCTTCAAAATTTCAAACTTGATATGCAACATTTATCACATTTCAGGCTGAGCATGATGTTTCTGAAGCATTTTGAGGTACTAGAATGTTAAGTGATGTCTTCTAGGGATGAACACAAATCTTTCTGCTGCTGGAGGTCAGTGTACTTTAAACATTTACAGAAATCACACAGAATAGATGCTCCCATCCATGCCACAGGGTCTCTCTTGTTTGAAGCCCTATTCCTTTATAGACTCTGCCTATGGCACCCACCCAAAGCAGAGGCCAAGCCCAGCCACGATGATAAAAGTGCCCAGAGAATGGTGCCAAGGTTTAGAGAGGCCACAAAGGCTGACAAGATAAAGAAGCTTTGGCTACCTCTGTGCTTACTGCATGAAACCCATGGTGGCATCATGCAGAACTTCAAATAAGCTTAGAAATAACCTCAGAAAACACATGAAATGTGATTCTCAAGCACAAGACAGCTCAAGCTGGATCACTGAAAAAATGCTCTTTGATGACCACATTACTGTCAATTCTAATACCATTACAAGAGAGAAAACATGTCAGAATTCCACCACAAGAATATTAAATTTTCTAAAAGAAATTACAGAAAAATGGTTAATCTTACTTAAAAGAAAATTTAAAGCAGCAGCTACAAGAGCAGGGCAGTTGCATACAGCAGGGAAGTAACTCAAAACATTACATAAAGCCTCTCAATTCACAGCCATCTGAGGGAAAAAAACCTCCAAAATCAGCAATAAGAACAACAGAGTGGTTAGACTTCTGAGGAAGGACAGATATCAGAAGATATAGTTTTAAAAATTAGAAAGCGTGGAAGATCTGGCTAGATGGAGAACACAGGAAAAGGAATTAATTCTGTCAAGTTAAAGGTAAAAGCACATTAAAAAAATATTTTCACTGCTGGCATAAAGTACAACTTGCTGTAGGTATAAAGACTACTAATGAAAAAGCTTTTTCAAAAGCACTGGAAGCCAGGAGGCTGCCAGAAAGTCTCTGAAAGCAGCAGATCCCACAGACACAAACACTGGAGCAGATAAGCCCGTTTCAGAAACGCTGCTGAATTCTTTCCGTGTGTGTGCAGCGCAGCGAGGCCAGGCGGGTTCACCTGCTGAGCCAGGACCCAGGCTGAGGAGCTGCCTCCACCAAAGTGGCCAGGGGCAGCTTTTCCCTGCTGTGCAACAGGAGCTACAGCAACTGCCAGGGCCAGGGAGGGCTCACCCAGGGGTTCCAAGGGACCCAGGTGTAAGATTTTGCCAGGATGTTACAGTGCACAGCCTGCCATGTAAATCTTCCTCACTTGCAGAGGGGTGTAGTGGGCAAACGCCTCCCAGCTCTGCAAAATGGATCAAGGCTGTTCTTGCAAACAACAGACCAAGGAATTTAACTGCTTATGTAAGTCAGTAAAACACTTACTGCATGTCAGAATCAATAGATACTAGGATAAATGTGGTTTAATAAGAGTCAATGAGCCTTCCAAGCACAGTGATGCCTAGGAAAGCTATCAGAATGCTTTATTAGCACACTGATCAATTCTCAAAGTGGCTTAGTGTACTAGGATTTCCCCCCAAAGATACTGACACAGGTTTCTGAATGGTCTTGGAGACACTACTCTTCTGTGGACTCTGATTTTGCTCTAGGATAAAGCAGTGTCTTTAAAGAATTACTGAGTTCAAATGAAAGAAACAAGGGGTTAATTTTCAGATTGAAATACATCTTAAGAGGGGTACTCCAAAAACCTATACTGGGACCTGTGCTACTCAACATTCTCTTAATCTGTAAAGGCCAAACAGGGACAGAAACAGGGCAAGAGGGTTTGGCAATCATAAAAACAGGCAGAAAAAAACCCCCAAATTAAATCCCCAACCTGGACAGTTAAAACTTAAACTGAACTATGAAGCTTCCCAGTATTTGATAATTAGCTGATTAAATGAAAATAGAATTTATTGTCAATAAAAAGAGAGCAATGCACATGGGGAAAAGCAGTATTAACTGTTCCTGTGTGGTGATGATCTGATTTTGCCATTAATGTTCACATCTATTATCCAAATATTGCTGCAGGTAACAACTAAAAGTGCAGAAAATTGTCAGAAAGGTGCTAAAAATACCCAATCTAGTGATATGAATTATTTTGACACGAAGAGGTAAGAAAATGTGTTCTAGTCAAAACCCATTGTTCAGATGTTACACAATATATTTAATTCAATCTTTTCTTTTACTGCTCTCTGTCTATCTGAAAAAGACAACAGAAGAATTAGAAAAGGAATTGGAGAGCATTCTGAGGAAAGGATCACCTAATAAATGACAGGGGGGTGTTGTTTTGATTTTTAAATTTTTTTGTTGGTATGTTTTTGGTGGGTGCACTGTTGACTTCACTAGGACTCAGATTTTATTTTTTCCATGAGGGAGGTAAAGGAATGGATGTCTTTATGCATATAAAAGAGACAGTGCATTTCAGAGGTCTCCATGTTTCATGCACAAATTGCACCTCACAGAGCACAGTGCCAAAAGCAGGTAGCACCATCTCTGTAGTAGCAGTAACCACCATCTCAAAACAAACCAGCTCCTGGAATATTTTGGTGTAAATGAACAAAGCAGTGCGTGATACCGAGCAAAACAAAACGAAAAAAACCACAGCCCCAAACAAAAACAAAACTCCCCCAGAAAATCTTAGAACTCACAGGAGCACAGCCCACAAAAGCTCTAGTTTCCTGAAAGCTCAGTATTTCTAATTTATAAGCATCTTTGGACAAGAAACAAACAAGAAAATACTAAGTAGGGGAAAGGGAACACAGTCTTAATTTTGGAAAAACACAGTAGAGAGCTTTCCTCAAATAACTTGGCAGCAGGATTTCTAGCTGTCCACAGGCAATGGCCCGAGCCACAGCACAGCCCAGCCTCACCAAATCCCATTGGAGGAGCACCAACTCATGCAACTCCTCCCAGCCCCAAGACAGCCATTGGATCACCACCAAACTCAGCTGAGGAAAATCAGGTTTGTCATGGTCCTCAAACCATCACAGCTTTATCCCACTCTGGGAGTGTCCATACAGGAGCTCAGTGCTCAGAAATTTGAGCAAAACCTCAGGTGCTTGCAGCCAATTCCTTTCTTCTCCCAAGTCTCTCAGCAAACATTCACCTGATCCAAGTGACAGCCGGTACAGCAAATACCTGAGTGTCAGGCAGCTCCTCTTCACATGAGTTTCTGTAAAGCATCACTTTTCCACACCACAAATAGAGAAGTCAAAATGCACCAGAGCTTCTCAAGTGAATCCTTTTGTTAGATTTCATTTAACCTAATCTGCAAACACCAAAGTAACAGAGGCCTTTTGCCAGCTCTTTGGCACAGGTTTCTCTTCTGTCCAAACCTGGTTACAGCCAGCTCTCCTTCACCACTGTGCTCACTACTGGCACAGTGGGATTACACATCAGTCACATCACATCACACCCCTGGAAGAAGGTACTTGCTGTGCCTTTCACTCAGCCAAAAGCTGGGTGAAAATCCCACAAAGCACCAGCAGCTGCAGCTCTTGAATTTGAGACAAATGCAAAATGCAACTGCCTGACAAACAACAAAAGTATCTTTTCCCTTCACCTTCAACATGCAGTGGGAAGATGGACAGAAGAAAGGAGAAGCTGTTCATTTCCCCCTCAAAGCACACTTTGTTTGCAAACCATGTCTCAAGGTACAGAAGTTTGCGAAGTTTCACCTTGCTAAGGAAAACAACCTGCAATTTAGATATTCTTTTAAATAAGCATCATTCTTTGTCAAAGAATTGGAGAGGAAATCTCTCTCAGAGATGCTGTATAAGCAAAAGCTAGGCAAAGTAGAAACTTTGAGGGTTTGTTTTGCTTCCAAAAGAAAACTGAGATTTGTAACTTCAGTCAGAGCTCAGCAAGCAGAGCCTTTCAGTGCTAAGTCAGATAATTCCTGTGCTGGTGGTGCAGCCAGGCTCCCTTTGCAGGAACATCAGCTGTGCCTGAAAGCTGCAATCTGCAGGCACAGTCACAAACTGAGCCAGTCCACAGGATAAGGAAAGGATATTCTTTTTCCAGAGAATATTACTCAGCAGGAACAAGGGGTATTTGCCCAGGGGAACTTCATAAAGGACAGCAGTACTGCAGATTTCCTCACCCAATTCCAAGGAATGGATCCAAGGGCTCCTGGGAGAGCTGCCCCAGCATGGGAGGGTGGCACACTCATTGAACCTGCTCACTGCTTTGCTGTGCTCCCATCACATCATGCTGAGCATCCAAAATGTACAGAAAATTAAAACCATGTATTGAATTCTCTTTCCAAAGATGGCAGATCCAATTACTCATCTGTTTTTTACTTCCACAGCTGCTCACTAAGTGTCTAACTAGAGCACATATGAATGTTAAGCTATCGGCTTAAACATTTTCCATATGGTATCCAATTATGTGGCTTGGATTCTTATATTTTGAAGCTGAATATCTGAATATTTTTAAGTCTTTTTAGAAATAGTACACAGTAAATAAAACCTAATTTCCTCAAAAGTCAGGATAAAAAGCAGTCTAATAGTCACCTGCTTCAATGAATCTGCATAGTTGATCATCACTAATGTGTATGAAAACAGGAAAAGTCAGGGGCTCTTAGAAGTCCCCTCTGTGTTGCCTGCTGCTGTCAAAAACATAAAAACACCATCACCATATGGAGACTGCAAAATTCCTGTGTTCACTCATCCTTAGGTCTGTTCAAACAATTTTTTTCTGAATTTCCCATTTTTAGATATCAAGGTGGATTTTTTTCTGAAAAGTCTGAGAAAACTTTTTTCAGCTGTTTCAGAAACATGGGAGTTAAAAGCCTCTGAGAAATAACCCACCAAACAGCCCCCTCCACCAAAACAAATCAAACCCACCCTCAAAAGTCCTCCTTTTAAATGACAGTGGATAAAACAGCAGCAGCATCAACAACTGAAATATCTCACATACACTTTAGTTATTAATTTTATGGTAAAATTTCAGCAAGTTTGTTATGCTGGGCCTCACACATGGGATAGATATCTCAGAGAATCTGCTGGTTGGGGATACAAAAATGGAAAATTCATCTGGCAGCATAAAGAACGCTGCAGGATCAGCAGAAATCCCACCAAGCTCAATTTATTCACTGTATTAGGAAGCCAAGAGGGGAGAGGAGCTGCCTTCTTTGTGAGGAGGGCTGGCAGAGGACACTGGAAACGGCTTTTATTGGCTTGGCTTTCAGTACACCTACAGCAGCCAGAATGTCACAGGGCAGAGAGCTGGGGGAGGACAGAGGCTTCCTTGGATATACCAGGGAGAATCCCCAGCAACACTGCATGCACAGGGTCAGGTCAAAGATCCCTCTAATCTGCTGCTTTCCCCAGAGCAGCTGGGATGCCTGGAGAAAGTAGCACAAGTACACAATAATATTTCCCAAGTGTATCCTCCCTGCTCTGGACTTCCTCAGCCTCAGACTGTATCTACTGCTCAGGAGTCTCTGGTGGAATTTGTTCTTCCATTGATTTGTGTCATAATGGTTTGAAACATTTGGCCTTCAAAACATCCTGTGGCCAGGCATGCCATCATTTAATTATGTTTCTATGGAAAAAAAAAAAAACTAAGGGGGGGTTTTGTTTGTCTTAAACTTGTCAGCTGGTTACTTCATTATGTACTTATAGACCCTGCGTCATGAGAAATATTGAACATGCCTTCACTGGCCACCTTTTCCTATCTCTGAGTTTATAAACTGCCAGGGACTGCCTTTCCCACCCTCTACCTCACAGCATATCTTCCATGTTAAAGGAATGCCACCATTCCCTACATCTTCACAGAAACTTCTGAACACTCTGAGAAGTGCTAAACTGCACAGACTAAGTGAGACAGGAAAAAAAAAACCACTATGAAGATGTTCTTTCTTTTTTCCTAATTTTATTTTTCTGCCTTTTGTATTACTGCCAACCACCATGGAAAACTAGTGCTTTACTCCTAACTCAGTCTCTGTGAGGAACTTTGAGGGTGTGGTTTGGGTTTGGGTTTTTTGCTTGTTTTGGGTTTTTGTTTTTGCTTGGTTAGGGTTTTTAAGAAGTTCCAGTACTCTAACATAACCAGATGGAGAATTATCTCCTTAATTATTGAGACCTTACAAAAACATCATAGATGTGAGGCATGGCTTCCTTGTGCAAATCTCTCCTCTTCAGCATATCTATATGACTACTAATTCTATTGTTTATTATAATTGCTTCATAGTTTTCTCCTGTAGAAAGTCATCCTTACCCAAATTAATCTTGTCAGATTCCCTTAAGAGTCAGCATCAATTTGCCATCTGCTATTCCTTTGGCACCAAAGGTAATTTAACTCATATACTGTGCACCACAATTAGCAGCTCAGTGATTTGACTATGTTCAGAACACCCAGGCTACCTACACTGCTCAGCTTTGAAAATTTGTTACTACCCATTTCTATGGATTTGTTACAAAAACTTCTGACATCACAACACCTCTCTGAGAAATAGTTCAAGTCAGTCAGACCAAGTCCCACCAGCACACACATGTAAGATTGGAGACTGCCCCCAGAAAAGGCTCCTCAGCAAGGGCTGCATTTTGCAATTAGAACACAACATTCACCTTAGAAGTGTAAATACCAAATTTGGAAAGAGTCAGAGACCCTTACCTTCACCCACACCAACATAAATGTTGACACCATTTATAACTCACCACAGGAAATTTCCAAGCTGACTGGCAAAACTTTTTGCTAGTTCTATAAAAGTGTGCTATAAAAGCCTGAAGACTAAACATTACATTAAGCTGTAAGCAATACCTCCTAGAATCACATTACTTGAGGCTAGGGAGAGTACAGAATGTCAAGACTGAATGAATACCTTCCAAAGATAAGCAAACAACAAAGTGCTTTGTCCTCAGGGCCCTTGTTGTTTTGTAAAAGATTGCTAGCAAAGCCAAAAACCACATGCTTTCAGGTTTAGGCTTATGTATGTAAGTCTTACAATATGAAAGCAAAGCTTCTTGAGGTTATATAATGAAGGTTATTTGAGAAAAAAGAAAGAAATAATAAATTGAGCTATTTGCACATGCACCCTTCTTTTCCATGGCCTCATTCTTTCCACTTTCCTCTACTTCACATTCAAGTTCCTTCTGCTTATAGTCACATCCCAAGATCGTTTCTTTAGCTTAGTTGTAAGTTTCGGTTAGACACAGAGCAACAATTGTGCTTATAGCTGGGTTTTAATGAAGTGTTCCTGTTACAACTCCTGCTTTCCAAAGGACCCTCCAGTTTCACACTCCAGCTTGGAGCTGTTGCTGCCATTTAGGTGATGTTTTGGACCCTTACTAAAACTGATGCCTTAGTTACTCTGGCAGCTCTCACACCTCTGCTGGGCAGGCATGGCCCTCAGCTCTGTATCTGGATGACACTACAACAAAAACAATAAGGACAGCCTAGCTAACAAACCACACTTCATTATCTAGAAGCCAAACAGAAAAATGGCACTCATCTCTTAATCTACATGCTTGTTCTCCTGACATCACGGGATCCCTGCACAAAGCAAAACCCCTTTCAAGGGCTGCCCCTCTGCCTGACCCCATGACTGTGATGCCCAGTGCTTTAGAGGAAGGTGGCAGAAGAGCATGGGAGTTAAAACTCTGTTTAAAAAAACCAGAAGAGCAGAAAATAATGAATTCTCAGCACTGAATAATTCCCTCTTCGTATATCACCTTAAGGATCACAAGCAGAAAAGCAAAATGTAAATCCACACACAAACTCCCAAACTATCTCCATATGTAGGAAATCACAAAATTTTACTAAATCTAAAAGTCTGAACCCTGTTGAGAACAACTTTTCACTGGGGAGAAATGACATTTGTTTGCTCACAGGAGAGACTGGAAAAAAGGAGGATTTCACATCCTCTGACTTATTTTGTCAGGTTGAATTTGATCTTACCCACATCATCTGTTCAGACAGGGAACACCAAGAGCTCCAAGGGAAAGGAAACCAGACAGTTCATGAGAAGAAATCAGATCTTTTGAACATGAATATCACTGAATATCCCATCCCATCAGGCATGTGCTAGAAGTGCTTACCATCCTCAGCCTGATGCAGTTTCTATCTACATTGCTTCTACTGAAGGAGCACCATTCCTACCTTAATTCAAACACTCCCACTGTCTTTTCCCAGTGGGTGTCTAAAACCTGGAGCCCCAAATAAATTGCTTTGTAGGAATTTTCACAAAAGCCAGAGCTAAAGCAACTCAGCACTAGCCAACACCTCACCTGCAAGCCAAATCCTTCTCCTCCATCAGCAGGGAGAGAAAGACAACAATGAGGAGTACAGAGTGCAACAACCCAGCCAGGCTTGGTCCTTCTCACATCCCTGCCCCGGAGGCTCAGATTTGACTCTGAGCATTGCAACATGAAGAATTTCCACCTTACAGCTCTGCAGGGACCAGCTGGCACTGAAGGGGTGGTCAGGTCATTGTTTCAGTGCTGTGCATTCCCATAACATGTGCAAGGCACATCTCTGTCCCTTCCTTGGGAAATTGAGGGTCAGGTCAGGAACTGAGCAAGTGAGGGAAAACTTCAAATACCTTTCCATTTCAAAAAAAAAAAAAAAAAATAAAATCACCAGCTCTTTTCATTAGCACTAATACTCAGACCTTCAAATATGTTAGCATGCTCAATTCCTGTTGAATTGTTTACAGATAAGGCAATTGAATATCTACAATCCAGTCTTGATTGGATTAGGCGATATGTTTTCTTTAGATATTTAAACAAGACTCTGAGTCATAATACAATAGAATAAAGAAAGGAAAACACATTTGCAGAGACATCTCAACAATAAAAGGCAGCAGGAATTAACAATCCTAAAAGCAGCATCCATAGGACAGATCCAATGACATAAGATAACATTGCCTCTGCACACATTTAACACTTTGTTCTTATCCACTATGAAAGAGAAAGCTACTGGGGCTTTTGAGTTGTTTTTACTCAGACTTTGTGCTCATCTAAGAAAGATAGGTATGAGCCACAAGAATCTTGAAATTCTAGCCATAAAGTAGAGCAGGTGCAGCTTTGTCTTAGGACACACAGGTTAGAAGGATCCAGAGCCTCTCTGTCCATAGTCCCTACTCTGGGACTGCATGATTAGGCCACGTGGGCCATTAATAAGAACAAAATGAACTGAAGGGTTTTGCACAGTCAGAGAAGAAGAAGAAATGGTAGAAGCCTTAAGCAGGTTTAACAGACTGGAATTCAAATTTAGAGTGCTTTGGGATTAAACTGGAGTTTTAAGATTAGAAATCCATTTAGAAGATCTGATAGGACTGAAGAAAATGCATGTCAGTGTTCCCTGGCACAGGAGAAAGCAAAGCACCAGGCAACAAGAAGAAAGTTGCTCTCTCAGAATTATCCTTACATTTAACAGGTCTGGTCTCTCAATAGCACTTATTTACAGAGAACACTGGAGGCATCTTTAGGAGCATGTGGGACACCCACAGCAAAGTCCCTGACAAGGCAGCAAGGTCCTCTCACTGTGTGTGCAGCGAGCCGTGGGTGTCTGAAGTGCCTGCTCTGCTCCTCATGCACAGTGAGCCCACCCAGAGAACACCAGGGCTGCTCTGTGGAGAGCATGGAACCATTGGAGAGGGTGGAACCATTGGAGCTGCTTTCATCAGCCCCAGCAAATGGAATTCTTCAGGGCTGCTGCACATGAACGCAGCAATTTCACATACACTGGCTTTGGGGCAAGTTCAGAAGCATTAAACCAGCACAACCAGGGACCTGCACGTCAGCCTCAGGTCACTGTTAGCAAATGCACCCCTCTGAGGAACCCTTCCCCAATCCTGCCTTGTGCTTACACAGCACACAGTCAGTGCATTCTCCTTGCCTGGCACCATTTATACCCACAGAAGAATGATCTGTTAGAGTTATTCAGAGTTTGGAGAGATCATGGACACCTCCTTGCAGACCACTGCTCACCTGAGAGCTTCCCACAGAGCCTCTCACCTCTCAGCATGCTGTGGGGTTTGCAGAGGTGCCAGACCCGCCAAGCACTTGCAAACAGACCCAGACACATGAAAGTTGTGCCCAAGGGCAGACCTTAGCAGCACTCATTGCTGTGGTGATATAAGGTAGCCAAAACTTCCTTAAAATAACCAGAGCAGCAATTTCAGAGCCTTTGTATAGTCAAAATTCTTTAAATTCTGTCCTTAAGCAGACCTGAAGGTTTTGACTGCAGTGATATAAACTTCCTTTATAGCAAAGATTGATATCCAAGCCCTTTCTTTGCCTGCACAGGTGACACACAAACCCAAACAATCCCCCTCCACTTTTAAACAATTATTTCACTCACACTGAGGGCAGTGAGTTTCAGCTACTCCTTATGCCTTGCATCTCTCAGAACTGACCCTTTTCTGAAAGTGGCACATCACAGGGAACTACATTTTTTGGAAGCAAGTGGCAAGAAAGGAATTTAACAGTTTAGGTAACCTTCATAATATAGGCAATACAAAAATCAGCTCTTAATTTGAACAATACTCTTCCCACCTTCAAGGGTCTCTGTCTAAAACCCCTTATCCCCAAACCTACCAGTGGGCCAAATTCCAGCAGTGTACCAAGCTGCTTTCAGTACAGGTGTGACCAGATTCTTTTCTCCCCATCACCTGTGTTTGGTCGCACCTGCCTTTCTGTACACCTGTGAAGGGCCAAACTGTTGGGAAGCCATGGTTTACTGACACAATTATTCATTTGCAAAGCCAGTAACAGCTTGCAAGCCTCTGGCTGATCTGAGCAGTGTGCGCACAAACTACTTTTTCTCATGGAGATACAATTTTAATGCCTCACATCTGCTGAACCTGCAGCCTCTGAGAATGACACAAAATGTTATCACTCTGTGTTTCCATGCATGTCAGCTCAAGGCTTTCAACTGCCAGCTTCTGCTCACTTTAGCTGTACAACAGGAAGAATAAATATCTTTCAAGTTTTGCAGAATAAAAGGATAAACAATATTTGCAGAATAAAAGGATATAAACTGCATTAGCAGATAATAATCCCTTTAAATTCTAGTGTGATTATCACACTATGATTATCCAAGAAATTTGAGCAGCTTACAACATCAGTAATGCAATAGCTTGTTAAAATTTTGTAAATATTTTAATAAGCTTTTTCTGTGTAGTTATTTTTCCCCCTAGGTAAGGTATATGTGTAATGCTTAGGAAGATGATAATATTAGGCTGTTACCAGAAAAGCCATCTAGCACAGTATCTCCCAGAATACCCTGGAATGGATGCTTACAGAGAGGAACAAAATCAGGGGAGCACAGGATAAGGCTTGCACAGAACAGTCTCAGCATCCTGACATGTTGCTCAGCACCTCTGTCATCAAGAGACCACAGTGGTCAGTTTGATAACTTCAGACCCTAATAGAGCTGTGATTACAAGAATAAAAACAGGGAATATGCCTGTAGGAAAATGGGATTGTGCTCAAAAATGAGAGAAAATTACAAATATAAGTCAGGTGGAGCACCAAGACCTGCATAGGATGAGCAGTGCCCAGACTGCAAAGGGCTGATGGCAGATCCCACTTCAGAGAGGAGAAAATGCCAACCAGGGCTGTGCTGCCATCACACAGAAAGATTCAGGGAACAGGGAGGTGACAACAGAAACAGATAATTTACAGAATGATGTCTAGCCCACCCTGATGGCAGCTTACACCTGCATGAACAGCAGCCGCCCTGCCTGCAGGGACCCGTGGGGTGGCACCGTGCTCTCTCTCAGAGCTGAGGGCAGCACAGAGAATCCTTCCACCTCCACAGACTGCTCCAGTGCATGGCAACATGAGCAAAAAATGAAAAGTAAAGATAATATGAACTTTGAGCAGAATTTGCCATTTTCATAATTTATGATTTTTAAAAAGACTTTGAGAATTTTTTTTCAAATTTTTGTATTTTTTGGAGCCTCTTCTGTCAGTAATTTATTTGATTCTGAGATTAGTGCTTGCCTTCACATCATTTTTCACAAGCAGATCACCAAGTAATATTTTTTTTTTTTTAATATAGAATCCTTTGGCAAGTTTTTTCCAGGCAACTTTTCCCATACCTCTTATAAAAGCAGTGCACAAAGTCCAATCCACTGATGGTAACTGCTCTTTATAATTTTTCTGTCAAATTCCAGGTGGCAGCTGCTGCCATGAGACAAAGTCACACACAATCTTGGGAAGAAAAGCAACAGGAAGGACCCATTAGTATATTCTACAGCTTCCAAGGGACAGATACTTAAAAATACAAACATACCTTTCTTTTCACCTTCAGTTTGTCAGTCTCGGGGTTCTCTGCTCATTGTGCTCCAGAAGACTTTTGCCTCCAATTCCTCCCAAAGCCAGGGAGTGGAACTCAAGAAACTCGTGCTCTGGGACAGAGCCAGGGCTCTCACAGATGAGGATGTTCTATGTAAAATATCAGAACAAAGCAGCACTCTGGAATTGCCACCCTGGTGCTCAGCTCACCCTGGCTGCTCTTTGGTGTACCCTTCCCTGCTGTCAGAGGTTCTGTTCTTGCACCACAGGAGCACACACGCACAGAGGGGTGAACACATGTGTGTACAAACAGATATATAAATGATATAACTGAAATCCTGTGGCATCTTTCACTGACTCCTCTTCTTAGAACATTTAATTGCCTTTAAAGAGTTTTGAAATATTTATCCACAAACCTTCTAGCCAGGTTTAGTGATGATAGCAGGGACTGTCAGTGAAAGGGAACTCTTATCGATGAGTTTGCACCTTTCTGACTTTACAGGAAAAAACCCCAAAACATAAAAAAGAACTGCACAAACAACCAAATCACAAAAAATCCTCCACATTAAGGTTCACCTTCAGTTTCTGAAAGCAGGACCTAGCCTAGTGCAGTTGTGGCAGCAGGGTGATTGTGCCTGTGCTGTGATAAAGCTGGTTTGGGGTGGCAATGGGTCACAGCCAAGGGAACAGAAATGGTCAGTAGGGGTGGTTTAACAGGAAATGAAAATGAAAAGGATTCATTTGGGACTTTGGAATAAGCTTGAGAACTGTGAACAGCAGAGTCAACCCATAAGTTTTCAGGCAGGAGCTGTGTCATCAGCAGCTTTTTGGGGTTTGCAGAAGGCTGTTAATGATTTGAGTAAGAAAACTGCTTCTCCCAAAGCTCCATCTCCTTGCTCTTCAACAGTTCAGTGGCACTGCAGCTGGGGCAAAGCTCAGAGATGTGAGCACAGCACCACAGGAGGTTTTAGCCAAAGCAAGGACTGGAGCAGGGAGCCCCAGAGCTCAGAACTGAGAGCTCCTGCTGCAGGAACAGCAGGCTCCGAGTCCATGTGCACACATCCTCTGTGAGCTGGGCACAGCTGGGGACTCACAGCACAGAGCCCACCCACACACTGCTCCTGGGTCACCCAGCAAGGCTGTGGGACTAGGGATGAACACAGCACTCAAATACGGTCACTCAGCTCAGCTTTCCAACCCTGGCTGTGCAGCAAAAAGAGCTCACTGCCATGCAAATGCCAGAAACTTCCCAGCCACCCCAGGCAAGCCAGCAGGATTGAAGATCCATGGTCTCCTAGACTCAATTCTCCTTTAACGAGCTGTCAGGGTGAGCCCTTTAACCCCCTCTGAGCAGCTCACAAGGAGGACAGCACATTTTCCTGATATGTAACAGGCTTCTACAGACAAACCTCCCTAAAACTGAGCAGGACTATGAATTGGAAAAGCTCTTGTCCCACAGAGATCAGTTATTACATACTAAGGTACCACAACAGATCTCACCATGCTGACAAATTCCTCCACCAAAAAGCCTGATAGCTTTCTTACTACAAAAGATATTCCAGGTCATATAAAATTATTTCTAAAAAATCACAAATGTGAGCTAGAGGAAAGAATCAAAACCACACCTTCTAGGCACAGAAGCAGTATTTAAAGAAACATCTTCCTGCTTTTCAACTTTAGAGAGCAAAGACGAGAGCTGTTGGAAAGGAGCTCAAAGTCCTGGGTGTCACAGCACATGTCACAGTTGAGACGGCCACCATACACAGAGTGTCACCACACAATTTCAGAAAGCTTCAACCCATCCACAGTAACACCATACCTCATCAGAAGGCTTCAGGCATCTGCCCATACAGAGGAACACGGTGGCACTTCAGAAGGCTGCAAGTAACCGCCCTTCTTGTTTAGCCCAGCCTTTTATCCCCTGCTGTTGATGCACTGCCCCTGTGTGCCCCTCACTGTTAATGCACCACACCTGTGTGTCCCTCACTGTTAATGCACCACACCTGTGTGTCCCTCACTGTTAATGCCCTGCACCTGTGTGCCCTCTGCTCCCTTTGGTGGTTGCTCAGTGCCCCTGGGCACTCCGTGGCTCATTGCTGTCAGTGCTGCTCACCTCCTGCTCACAGCTGAAACCAATTGGGGATGAGGCTCCTACAACCCCACTCCCAATTACCACACCTGAGGGCACTAATTAGCTTAATGACCCTGATTGGCCTCACCCACACCTGCCTCCATGGCCCAGATCTCCTCTGCAGCCTGGGTTTGGCACAGCAGCCCCAGAGCACACTGCAGGGACAAGTTCCCAGCTGGCCTGGGCTGCCCCAGACCTGAGCCCAGCACACACAGCCTGCCCTGAGCTGTGCAAGGACTGGTGGTCTCAGGGTTCTGGAAGGAGAAAAGCAGCTGAGGCCCCTAGAGGATAAAAGTAAAGGATGTCACCTTTTGATATTGTCTCTGAGCCACGTGCTTCAGTTCAACTCTTCTGCTGAGATCAATCCCATTAAATTTCCCCTTTGACTATCTTGTCATTCTAGGCTTCTCTTGAATTAAAAAAGAATAAAGAATTTTGTGCAGTGTTTGTGATGCAGCTGCACATGGCTTGTCCAACAGGGTTTGTACTTTTATTGAGACAGGAACATTTGCCTCAGAGTGCTAGCAGGTAAATGCATTCAGTGAGCTTTGGTACCTCTGCAGTGCCATGGGGTTGGAGACTGCGCAGGGTCTGGCAGCTCATAAGACAAATCCTGTGTGCTTACTCACTGAATTGATGAGAATTAGATCCAGTGCAAGCTACTGCACTGCTGCTTTTCTCTTGTACATATTTGTTTAGAGATAAATCCTGGAACTGCTGATCGTGCTGGCTCCTGCATTCTCTGTCAACCAGCAACAAGGAAAGCTGTGCGCTCAATTACAGATGCAAACCCAGAATATTACACATTTCCCTTCAAATATCATCACATCCTTAATATACACAGGAATTAGAGCTCAGTGGCTGGCCATGAACCTGCAACAAATCTGAGGCAGCAAGCACCACATACCAATTCCTGCACAGAATTCAGGCACACAGGGAATGATTGGGCACCTTCCACTGAGGCTAAAACTGCTTTGGTGCTTTCCTCAAAGACAGTCCTATGCCAAATACAGAACTGATGAGCTCTGTCCCACCTGAGTGTGCCAGTGAGCTGTTTGTGTCAGAACAGAGCTGCTCCATGGCCCACCATGGTCCTGTTTGCTTCACACCCCACTCTGGGCTGCTCTCCTCTCCCCACCATGATATTGTGCAGCCAGAGCCTGGAGGAAGGCAAATCCTCTTCAAATCTGCCTGTGAAGGTTCTCTTCAGTCTCTGCAACCCCTGCCATGTGTTCAGCTGTTGGCTGCATGGGTCAGGGTGGTTGGGGGAGAAAGGCACCAATGCACTGAGATCTTACAGCACCACTGTTAGCTGCCCCATCAGCTAACTGGAAACAACTGCAGAGATGCAGCTGAAATCCAAGCTTTCTTATAGGTTATGCCCTATAAGAATTTATTATATTAAGAATTGATAAGATATATATATATATATATATAAGAATTTATTATTATAAGTATTTTCATCCTTCCTGACTCTGAAAGGAATTTTATTTTTCCCACTGAAAACAGGTGTATAAGAAAATGAGCAGAGAATGTTGTGAGTTGTCCTGAACTGATCCAAAACCTGTGGTTATGGGTTTGTTTTTTGTAGGATTTTACCCCTGACATTCTGCCCACTGCACCTTCCCAGTACCATCAGCTGCTAAGAAAAAGACAGGACATATATATTCTCATCAAAATCTAAGGTCTGTTTCCAGTTAAGGGTGCAGTAAAATAACATGTCATTTATAAAATCAGATGGAAAAACCCAAAGAGCAATTTAAAGACAGGCTGGTTTCTTCTCAGAGAAATAAATGTCAGCCTAGCTCCACTTTGTCTCCTATGCTTAGGGCAGACTGAGGAGAAGAGAGGTCAGATGGTCCTTTCTGTCTCATGAGCTGCATATTTCCCTTATGCTTGCACTATGAGAGTCAGTTGTAGCTGGCAGCCCTTTAACAAGCACCCTGAAGCAGTTAGTGGAATCCAATTATTGCTTTCAGGTTGTTTTTAGATATTAACACAGTTATCAAAGACTTTCCTATTATCCATTGCCTGCCTGACTCATGAGCCCAAACCACAGCCCAGATCACTTTGTCTCAGCTCTGTGTTTACCACATCTCTTCTGCAAGCCCCGAGTTGAGCTGCTTGTTTTGTATCCCCTCCTTCAGCAGCTGCAAACGAGCCCCCCTTTGACAGATTCATGTGAATAACTGCTTTTAGTCAAAAAGATGATTTACAAATTTAAGTAAGTTGATGTTTCCACACCAAAAACTAAATCAACATGGCTTTTACTTGAAACACAGTTGTTTCAACAAAGTATTTGCTTCTTAAACAGCAAAGGAAATGATAGGATATTTAATTCCCTGATTAAATCCTAGGAGCAATGGATCCAGACTGACTTCTACCTATGCCCTGAGAGAATCCACATCTCTTATGGGAGCACTATGGCTGCCAGGCTATGGGATAAACAAATCTCACAGCATCTTTGTGTTCTTGTACAATTTTATACCAGTTACAGTCAGAGCAGATTATATAGCAGAAATTCAATATACTCTTGCCTCTGCATATTCACTAACCACCATACTAGGGAGTGTTTGTCATTTCTTTCTCTCTGGCTCAGGGAATACATATTTTATACTGTAGGGCACAGGTCCAGTGGGACATACTGTGGGTGTACTGCCCTTTCTTCCTCACATACCCAAAAGTGCTGGAAATTCAGTGGGAATGGATTACCCAGCTCCACCCAAGCATGGACTGAAACTGTATGAGGGATTCCCAGTTTCTGGCAAATGCATTAACCCCTGAATTTAGCAAAAAGGAAAAATTAATCCACTCCCAGAAAAAAAAAAAAATTAAATCCCAGGAGGAACTACTCAGAAAATTTGACCTGAATTCATAAATAGTTTTGGGATGACCTAAATACCATTTTCCCAACAAACTTACTGCTCACCAGATTTTTTTCCTTCTGACTTTGCAGGCCAGTTGGCTCATTTGAGGTCCCTCACTATAGGCATTAGACAACAAACAAGATTTTCTTTGTATAAAGCTAGGACAGAAAGGAATTCCCCATGGCATTCCTTAGTCCACACTTAAAAATCTGCAGTCTGGTAGATTTTGTAGAGTGACCATCACCACAAAGCTATCACTATGAGGAACAGATCAGACAAAATGGCCACAGCCATCCTGAAGAATGATATTTACCAGAGTTAAAGGTGACAAAATGCCTGACAGAATTGCCCTTTTCATAAGTCACTGGAAATATTAAAACTCCTGAGAAAAGAGGATGACACATTATCAACCTCAAACACAAAGCAAAATGAAAGGGCAGCTAATTAGAGGTTTCACAAATATCAACAAGGCACAGCTAGAGCAGAGCTTAGCCTGGGGGGAGGAGATGCTTTCTGATTATCCTGTGATGGAGGTCACAGCTGAGGTCACCACCAAGGACAGCCCATGTCCTGCTGGCCCCTCCATGGGCACAGCCACCAGGAGCAGGTGTTCCCTGAATCCCTTCACAATCATTTTGTACCTTCACAAGGCAGCTCTGCAAAGGCTGAGGAGATGTCAGAGCAGTTTGTGTAAAAGCTGCAGCAAAGACAAGGCAGCCATTGGGTGAGCTTGGCACATTCTCCCCAGCCTGCTCAGTGCTGGACATGGATGCTCTCAGCTAATGGGGCCCGACAGGCTGAGCAGCAGAGACATTAATCAGCCTGGGATGTGTAATTAAACCATAAAGTGCATCCTGACAGGGCTGCTGGGGACTAATCACAGGCCCTGGGGGATGAGGGAGCATGAAGCTGTGAGCAGCAGCACCTGAGAGGTGATTAAGGAGGAGCTCACAGGGTTTGTTATTGCTCTGGTCAGCCTGGTGCTGATGGACCATGGCAGGGAATTCTCACAGAATTATTCAGAGATCCCTGTGGGGCTGCTTTGGGACTGCAGAGGCCCTGGCTTGGGCTGTGCCCCACAGACACCTCTCAGAGATGCCTCTCACTGGGCTGCATGCCACTTGCTGCCCTTGCTGGAGGCAGGAATCCTCCTCATTTAAGGCTTTTATCACCTGACAGCTTCTTCTGAGAGTCAATCTGTGTAATTAAGAGATTTTTCCAATAACTTCCAGTTGCTCCATGCACATGAACTAAATAGCCAGAGGGCTGCACAGAAACACTGAGTTAAGACAATTGTGTGTCCATAGCCCATGTCTGTTCCATCTCTGCAACATTTTTCTTCATCCCTGACAGACTGAACCCCCACTGCAGGTGGAAGGAGCAGTTGGGGCACCCCAGTCCCATCTTGCCCCATGAGGGTCAGAGCTCTGTGTCAGGGCAGCCTGTCTCCTGTGCAGCTGATCCAGGGCACAGGGGGCAGAAAAATGCAAAACAAGCATATCCATGAATGGCAGGTTAAAAGCAGCATAACCTGCCCTCAGGGGCATCTGTGACTGAAGGTGAGAAATCTGGTATGAATTGGACCAAAACCCCAACAGATTCAGGGTGAGGAGACCCCCCTGACATGCCTGGAAACCTGGAGGATCCAGGCCACTGGAGCTCTTTTGAAGCCATTTATAGGGGAACTCCACTGATGCAAGGAGCCAAACCTGCACCTCTACTGGGTTGAGAAGAAACATGGAAAGCTAAAGTAACAGGATTTATTTTAATACTTTACTTCTACTATGATAGACAGAAAGTGACCCATGGTGCTGAGGAGGGCAGAGGAGCCCATGGAAACTGAAGTACTGGGGGAAGGTTCTGGATCAAAGCTAATGGAGCAAATCATGATATGTGTGAGGATGAGCTGTTCTAACCAATCTTCAGAGCTTCTTTTTTAAACCTTCACCAAAGGAAGCCATTCTCTGAGCCAGCTGTGTTTTTACAGCTCCAGCATTCCCAGTTTGGCTCTGTCTGGGCTTTAACATGCAGATCCCATGGCAGCACAGGGAGAGAGGCAACTTCAGCCAATTTTCAGCAATCAGGGTTGCAGTGATTGTCCATGTAGTGCTAACATCCCAATACTTGGCATAGTAATGAAGCCATTATTTCCACACACAGAATATATCCCCAGTGATGAATCCTGTGCAAGAGATGAGGGGTAAAAGGGCTGAGTGCTGTAGCTGACATTAGAGCAGGGGCTGTTTTCACTGCTGGTAACTTGCAGCCCAGTCTTTCCCTAGGGCTTGGTAGCACAGTCACTTCTATAAAGCCATGAATGGAACAGTTTGGCCTCAGATGCAACAATAGCTTACGTGCAGGACTCCCTAAAAGCACAGGTCCCTGGGGAGGAGCACGAGATGCCTATAGGAATGAGCTGGCCGTGGCCCGAAGTGGCCCAGCAGAACCCTGCAATCCCTTCCAGACCAAAGAGAGGAGTTAATCATTTTCCAGGCAGTGCTTCAAACTGGATCACTTGGGATATCTGTGAGGATTCCAAAAGCAATGTTCCTGATGGCCATTAACGTGCTCCCAGTGACGTACAAGATGCACATGCACACCAACAAAGCCGAGGTTAGCCTGGAAAAACCCAGCTCATGTGAAAAGGTGCACTTACAGTAAACTGCATTGCAAGGGACTCATTCATTTCCAGCACAAACAATGAACTCCCACTGCCCTTCCACGTGTGCTCCCAGCAAGGGGTGAGGGAGCTGGATGCAGGGCATGTGTACAGCCCAGCTTCCAGCCTTGAAAGCTCCAAGGGGCCACGCTCTGTTTCCATAACACTTTTTACTTGCTTACTTTTATGGGTCTCTTGATGACAATCTAAATCCTGCCTGTTCTTCAATAAACCATTAATCTTCCAGATAGAGTTCAGGGAAGTTGCTGTGTAGCAATAAAATGCATGTTTCCAGAGCCCAGAGGGAACAAAAAGGGGAAAAAAACAATGTGAAAGGTAGAGAAAGACAAATTCCTGGCTTGCAGGGGTTGGGGGGCACATAGGGTTATGTTCCCAAACCCTGCCTGGAACCTGTCCCTCCCCTCACCACACCTTGCTGCCACTTTGAGTGTAACATCTGTGAGAAAGTCCACCTTCCAACATCACTATCAGTGTAAGAAAGGGGCTGCTGACCTCTCTGCCTCCCATCCTGGTGGCCCAGGAGCCTTTTGTGAGCAATGCCAGCTGGGACTGTGCTTTAGTGAGCAGGTACCAGCTGGGGAGTGTCAGTGACCATCACTGCCCCTGCTAGGAATGCCTTGGAGGTCTTGGGGAGAAGGCTCCACCATTCCTCACCAGCATCTACCTCAGATCGCACAGTTTACAGAGCTGCTGCTGCTTGTGCAGAATGAAGCATAAATATCTCCTCTTCATCTTCAAATGTCTTCCTTCATTGTGCTGAGGGAACCAGCCTCACAAAGGCCACCAAGTCCCCACACCAAGGCTGGCCAGTCCTGTCCTGGGCTTGCATTTGAACTGGTGACCCACAGCAGGAGTTACAAACTCTGTGCCCCACTTTATAACAGGAGCAATGAGCACAATCCCTTGTGCTTCCAGGCCCCTATAAAGTTGATGGTAACCATATGTCAGAGTGTGGAGCTGGTAGGAAAGCACGTACTACACTGCTCAAAAGAGAGGCAGCAGTCAGCATTAAAGAGTGCCAAGGAATAGAAAAAAATCAGGTTCAACCTGACTTAAGTGCCTTAAGCTATGTCTTTCATGCAGTAAAGAAAAAGAAGGCAAGGATAGGCCTGAAAAAATAATTTCCCTGGGCTATGGTCCTTTAGAAAAATGGTAGGAAAGGGAGAAAAAATAGGCACATCAAGAGCACACATACAGATATAAGTACAATTATTGGGCTCTCCCAGTTCAAACTGACACAGCTCTCAACAGAAAAATGAGGGAAAATCATTGTCAGTCTAGACATCATAAATAAATAAAGGACTCAAAAAGTCTAGTGCTATTACCCTCAGCTCCTGGGTTTCTGATATTTCCCTGTTTCACATGTATCTCACAAATATTCCTATACAGGACACGTTTAGTCCCAAAGTACTGTCTATTCTATATGAATGTTTTGTACTCTTCTTTCCACGTGAATATAATATTCTTGCTGTTCCTGATGATAGCACTTCACATGACAAACTAAAGGTCATGGAAGAAAAGTTGTGGAAAAAACTCTTTTTACTGACAGAAGAAAACTTGGGATCTATCGAATGCTCTTCATGAATTTTGTAATGAAACTAACGCATAATGCACTGTGTAAATGCCTACACAAACAGTAAGTAAAGTACTGACAGATCACCTGAAGCCATAAAAGCCTTGAGCAGCCACCTCTAAGGCAGCATTTTGCTTGCCACTGCAGCATGGTGAAGGTCAGCCCTTTCAGCAGGCATTTGCACCTCTCTGCAGAAGTGAGCTGCATGATTATTTCAATCTGCTCTTGAATTCTTGATGAATACAGGAGAAAAAAGTCTTTACAGTGAGCATCCATCTGAGATACACCTCCTGGCCAAAGAGCAGCTAATTAGATATGACTGAAGTTAATTATGCTTAACACTGAGCAGATAGACCCTGAGAAACAGAATGTGACAGGGCTCCTGGTTCTGTTTCCTCCAGTGGGGGCACAAGGAGCTGTTTTCAGTAAACATGGGTAGGTGCTACCACCACATCCCCACTGGCCTCAGGGTCATTTCTTAGATAACACTCACCCTTGTAACCAAAGCAAGCAGCATCCTTTTGGTGTAAACAGCATCCTTTTGGTGTAAATCCTGTGCAGCTGATGAAAATTAACACATATGCACTCCATGCACATCCCCCAGATTTCTGCAGCACTCTCATGCGGTGATGAGTGAAGAAATTCAGACCTGGAGAAATGTCCCAGTGGTGCTTGGGCTTTCAGCAGAGCCAGAACTGCTCTGTGTTTCTGCCAGGAGTGTTCCCTGTTTGCCAATACAGGCACAGCACAGGGCTTGCAGCCTGGGGAGCAATCGCTGACACTCAGTGGCTGCTGAAATGGGTCCTTTTGTAGCATCAGGTGTTTGTAGGGAAAACAATGGGATGGCTCTTCAGTTAAGGGGTTCTCCTGTGCTGTGTTCAAGGGCAGCCTGTGTGCTGCTGTGTCACTCCATACCTATTGTTGAAAAATAGGAGCAGGATTGGTTTTTCTCTTCCCCTCTCTTCTCCTACAGGAAAACTTGTTCAATCAGTTTATCCTGACCTGGGGAAGGAGAAGGGGGATGTACATCTTTAGAGGTACACAGTTTATATTTCCTCCTGAGGAGAAGGAAAGAGTGAGCTTTTGTGCATTGGCTAGGGTGGAATTCAGAACCACTTGTCTGTCTCACATCCTCTCACCTGCAGTGTTTAGCTGATGTTTGCATTGCTGGGATGAGACACAGCTGTCCCAGGGAGGGCTGGGCTGGGGAGCAGCCCCACAGCACCCTGCTCCAGGCCAGCATTCGTAGGTAAGTTGCAGGGCCTCATACATTAGATAGTTCCATCCAAATAGCTGGAGTTCACACCAGAGGAAATTCTTTAATTGGTTCCTCCTCTAAGGACAAACAACTCTTCTGCCTTTTCTCACTTTCCGTCAGAGCTCAGCACTCTGAAGTTCTCAGTGTAGTTATCTTCACATCAGCCTTAGGCAGGGAAGGTGTGCTCTCTTTTAAAGTTTATAAAAGGGAGTCTTGGCCAAAGCAAGTAATTTTCCAGAGTGCCACAGTGAACCTTGAGCTGAAGGGAGAACTGAATTTAGTCTCCCATATCCCAGAACTACTGCCCTGCTCTCCAGCTCTCAACAAAGCACAAAACCCTGTTACACAGCTCCTGAGAAGGGATGAGCTGAAAATTCCAAGTACTAGAAATCAGCATTTGTTGCCAGTGGCTACTGTTGCATCTAGCAGTGTTAAGGAGGGCAAAAAACATTTGTTGTTCCTAAGTGGGCATGGGTTTTGTATTTTTACCATATCTTTCATCTAAAATTCACAAGCCTTTGATATCTATCAGAAACATCTCATATATTCACAGACAGCAATATAAGTAGCTTCATAAAGTAATCAAGAGAAGCATGGGCCAGTTGAAGAGATTACTGAGGGATAGAGCTGGGAACACAGTCTGTAATGCATCATCCAATTGCCTTTATTATCCTTTCTAATCACTTATTTGTGTGGCAAAAGCCTCAGTCTAACCTGACCTAACACAAACTAGAACCCTACCCAACCCAAACCAAATTAAACTTTGAAAAAGTGGTGCACATTGATTTTTTTATTATTTTCCATTTTCTTGCCTGGTTGAGCTGGTTACAGAAGTGTAACCAAACACCAAGAAGGTGCAGCTATTTTTGGCTGTACACAGCAGGACCTGCAGAGATGTGTGAAAATTGAAAAAATACAGAAGTAAATCAACCAAATACACAGAGGCAAATATAATCAGTGCATGGAAACCAATAGCCTAAACAATTTTACCAACTTTTTTACCTCTTAGATCCAACTGTTAACTGAGGGGGAAATCATCTTCCCACTAGGACAAGTTCTAAAAGATTATAACATGACCATGGTAAGTCAACACACACAGGGAGACCATGGCCCAGCTTTGCCACAATTGCACCTGGCAAATCCAACTATTCTGTGCTGCTCACTTTGAGCATCTCTGAGCATTTTTATTCACAGTAGGTCCTGCAGCCAGCCCATGGACACAGCCACATGTGGCCATCTTCTCCTTTTCTGTCCAAGGGGGTATGTGTTAACTACTGCAGCAAATGTATGAGGTATGGCACTGCCAAGAAACGGGAACATAATTGCTGTTCTTTTAAAGAAGAATGCATTAGTTAAAAAAATCACCTCCATTCAGTCAAATTACAGTCAATTATCATCGCCTTCAAGACAAGACCTATTAGCTCTGAATCTAACTTAACTCAGTTACTGAAGCACACTGGAAATGTCATTCATTTTGGAAAAAAACAATATTATTACCTTTTACTCCTTAGTAGTCAAAAGGATTTTGAAACAAGATTAATGAGAGCATTTTTTTCCTTCTGTCTGTAGCTTTTGAAGATTAACAACACTTCTTTTACTTTGGAATAATAGCTACCTGGCAGTCTAAGGTCACTGGGCTGTCTTCAAGACATCATTGCTTTCACTTGCACAGGCAACTTTTATAGCCAAAAGAGATTGTTTTCCCCCCTGATGTCATCAAAATACTGATTTGGACAAAGACAAGCCCCTTAGGACAAAGGCAAATACTGAAATACAAGAAACTGCTGGAACAAGTTACCTTTCTGATCCATGCAGCAGAGCTGTAGTTTACACTTGGTTCTGGTTTTCCTCCTTATCTCCAGTGCTGTCAGAAGTTCCTTGATTCATTGCTGTGGCAATGGAAGCCCTGAAGGCCGAGGCAGCAGTGGGTAAATGGGAGATGTTTGGGACTGATCCCAGGCCACCTGTGTGTCCCAGGACAGGGCAGGGCTGCAGGCAAACACAGCCTTGCTGTGGGCAGCTTCAGGGCCACAGCAGCCTGTGACCAGGCCCCCAGAATTACTTAATAGGGAGCCTGTTTTGTGGGAAAGTGAGCAGATGTAACTTTTTAGCAATCTGATTTTTGAAACAGCCTCAAACTACCCCATGCAAGCAGGTCTTAACCAGAGCTGGTGGATCTGTACCTGTAACTCAACAGATTTAGGGAAATTTAAAGTTGCGTCTAAACATTTATCATTTATCTCAGGGAGGCAGATTCTGAAAACCTCCTCTCTGTGTAATACTGGGAATGACTGAGCAGCAGTGAGACCCAGGGCCGAAGCTTGTGACAAAGCTAGTGGAAATCCAGTGGGATCAGAGATCTGTGTCAGATACTCGCCCATAACCTCAACCCCAGCCCACTCAATTTGCTACACTGCAAATCTAACTCTGAAACTCCAAATACAGACATCTCCAGAGGCTGAATAGGCAACACAAGTTTCCATAGCAGTTTTGCAGCCTGCCCAGTGCCTCCCCAGGTCTTGGCAGAAGGGGATCCCTGTTGGCACACACTGACACCCTGAGCGTGCTGCCAACAGGGACCCAAGGTGGATTGGGAACACCTGGCCCAGCCCTGCAGCCAGCCCAGAATGCTGCAGGACTGTACAGCTCAAGGAATCATTTCAAAAAGAGGCTAAGAACAGGATCCTGCAGGAATTGTGCCCAGTCTCGTTACTGGAAATCTATTTGACGTAGTGAACTAACATGAAGATTTTTCCAGGAAATGTGTTTCTTTATTTAAATAAAATTAGTGCCAGTAGAAACAATAAACTTTAAATACATGAGACAATTATATACAACTTGATGTTAGGAATTATATACATCAGTTTTTTACAGATACAAATACATTTATACCAAAAGTAAAGGACGAAGGAGAAAGCAATGGAAAATGTGACAACTTGTACATGTCGGTCTCATTTGGAAAGTTTCAGGATTCAAGTGATTCCAGGCAAAGTGCCAAACTTTAATTTGGCTCCTTTCAAACTTAAAACAGCCCCTTTTAGAGTAAATCTACCAAAAAGCTTTATATGGTCTGATCCAAAGTTCAGTGAAGCTGATGGAAAATCTCCCGCTGCCTTCAGTCTGCCCCATCAGCCCTTTGGAGCACAATGGAGCCTTTGTTCTGCTGTGCTCAGACAGACAGACAGACAGACAGACATCCCTGATCCTGCATCCATTAACCCTCCGAGCCCTCCCCAGCCCCAGCAGCACTGCACACTCTGGCTGCAGTTCATCTCTGCCCTTCTGCATTCATGTTTTTCGAGCTGTCTCTCAAGCTCTAATGCCAGTGGATAAATCACAGAGCTATTTTAGTGCAGGAAATACGTGGAGACATTTTGCAAATATTTTGCTGTGCAATGCTTTGGACTCAGGCTCTTCAGCCCTCATGCTTCGAAACTAATCAAAACACTCTAATAAGTTATTATAAAATATAAGGTATGATTGAAATATCAATATTCTTCTTTGTATTAATTTTTACTTCTTGTAAAAGTGCAATAATTTAGCAACAAATTTCATGAGCATTTGAAAAATGTCACAGTACCATTAAACAGGGGGAAGGGGAAGTCTGTGGTTGTTTTAAAAACTAGTTACTAACAGCTTTATAAAAATGCATGTGTCACATTAAGAGAGCTGATTAAAAAAAAAGATGTAACACAATGCTTACCTACACTGGCTTAAACAGAGCAGAAAGTCTAGATTGCTTAATGATATAAATGGGTACAATTTTACTGACCTCAAACTGAGAATTTTACTCCAACAGAGAAGCACAAAACCTTGTGCTGGTCCCTGACTCAGCTGCTGACTTCAGTGGGGCCAGGAATTCACCCTTGCTACGTTAAATTCCATCCAGAATTCCACCTCTTTTTCAAGGGGGTGTAACAGAGCAGCATCTGTTGGAGCCTTTCTGCATCTCACAGCCTGTAACAAAGATCTTTTAACCTCTCCATTAACTTACAGATCTTTGCCTTTAGTGACCATATGTACACATCTTTGAAAATACAAAAGCAAAAAACGAAACCACCTTTCCTGTTAGTAACTGAGTCACAGGCTGGATTGCAGCAGAAGGTGGTGAACCTGACCCAGCCAGTTCATGAATAACTTCAGCAAAAACACAGAGGAGTGTCATGGGTCTGGAGCCAGGCTCTGCAAACTGCACAGGAACTCAGTGCCTCTTTTTTCTTGCCTTGTCTTTCAGTCTTTCTGTACCTAAAGCCAGTCTCCAGCCATGCTGCAATCTCCCTTCAAGTACAGCATCAACAAATTTTCAGGTTTTGAGGCCTCATTGAGCAAATGTGCTGCTGGCTGTGGTTTGTCATAAGAAAAACATAGTAAGAGTATTTCTAGTCCATCACAGCTTTGTGTGAATGAGCATTACCCATCATCTTTAAGAACCAGGCAATTGCATGAGGGAAACTTCCCCAAACATTTCCCAGATATTTACAGAATTCTGAAATATGCAGAGACATGCCAGTAATATTTACCTCGTTAGAAAATACATATATATTCACCATGTTCTTAGCTTTCGTAGTAAGAAATAATAATGGAAAAATTAAAATTAAGCAACCCTTTTATGTGCAAGTCACACTTTGAAGTCAGGTCCCACTGCTTCCTTGTCCTGCCAGCTCTCAGGAGCACCTTGGGCTCAGGAGCACAGATACCTGTTCAGAGTTCATTGGAGAGCAGAAAAGCAGAGCCACGAGTTCTGGGTGGGAGCTCCACTCACGCTTTGGCACTGACCAGGGGAGCCCTGCGAGTGCTAGGAGTTCTTGTGGAGGTTTTCCACAGAGCCCTCGCTGCTCTCGTTGAGCGGCGTTTCTGACACTTCCCCCAGCTCAGCATCCAGCACTTCCTCCTGGATGGTGAAGTGCACGTCTGGGGAGGAGGACTCGGAGCTGACGCTGCTGCCCTCCATGGAGCAGATGGCGCAGGACAGGGAGGGCACCACGCTCTCCTGCAGCATGTTCAGCATCACGGGGAGCTGCACGGCCCTCAGCCCCGCCACCGTCGGCACAGGCTTCACAGCCTCCCCCCACTCCCTCTCCTCGTCTTTGTAGAGCAGAAGCAAATGGGATGACTTCTCCTTTCTTTTGGATTTCATGTAGCCAAGCATTATTCCTATCAGGAAGATCCCGTAGAAGGACATGACAATCAGGATGTAAAAATACTCGTTGCTGTTGTTCTTCTCTGTGCTGGGGGATTCGGCATCAAGCATAGCTTGGGTCACGTTTGCATGGTCCATCTTCAGCATGGAAAGAGCTTTACCAGAGCTAAAGCCTAGAGGAGAATGTAAGTGGATGTGTAAGATCAAACTTCAGAGCAAAAGTGTAAAAGAAACACCTGGAAAAAGTTACCCCAAACTCTTCCTTATCCCTTGTAATTGTAAGCTTGCAAACCCCACACCTGACTCAATCTCTCAGTCTATTATACCTCTGCATTCACTCTGTAAGTGAATGAACTCTTATTCAGATACAGAAAACATTAAAGGAAAGAAAACACAAAACATCAAATTCAATACTGAATTATAAAACCCCAATCCATATGATGGAAAAAAAAGAAAAATATATAGAAATTCTCTGCTAGGCACTTGAACATACTTTTGTGCTATTTGATCACGTTTCCACGGTGGGGGAAAGTTAGAAGTATTATTTTGTTCAGTGATGCAGGAAAAAAAAATAATCAAAAAGCAACTTACGCCAGTATGCAAATAATTCCTCCTGTTGCAAAGCTCAAGAGACCTTTCCTCCACCAAATGCCGGGTGTTCTGAAAACTTTCCTCTGCTGCAGTTGGAATAAATAGCTCTCAAGAAATGTTTCATCACGTGTTTTAGAGGCACAGTTTATAATAGTTTTGTGTTGGAGTCAACAGATGAACTTGAAGGATTGCAGTTCAACCCACTGAACTCTTAACAGCTGTGAAAAGAAAAAGAGTTGGGAATTCAGAATTTACTCTTTCCTAACCAGTTCCACACTGGCTCTTTCAGCCTGTGAATCTGCTCCTTTAATGTCCCAGTTGCTAAATCTGACCTCTTACCCTGATAGCTGCTACACAGAATGGAAAACCTGCAGATTGTTATTCTGTGTTTGTCATAACATACAGAAAAATATACTTGTGGATTTTATATCAGACACTACAAGTTATTTACATGTCTGCTATACAGAGACTTCTCTAAAGAGACAGAGGAGGAACCAAGTTATTTTCTTTGGTCAGGACTAGTGACAAAGCTTTGGAAAGTGTGTGCAGAACAAAGCGGTGACTTTCAACTCACACTGCAGCCCCACTTTGCCACAAGGTGAGGGGCTGGGGAGAGCTGGGCCCTGAGTCTGGAGTGAGTTTTGGGTGGATGGGTGCTGGTGCTGCCTAACTTTGGGCATCAAAGCAGCAACTGTGGGATCTATGTTCTCCAGGGCATCACTGGAAGGGTGCAGACTCCTCCAGGGAGCAACTCGGAGCTCCTGAGGTTTGCAGCTGCATTTTGCCTCCCTAGAAGCAGCTAAGAGCTAAAGCTGTGAGCGGGATATTGTGCCTAAACAGAGGCCAGGGCCACTGAGTTAATGGTGATTTAACACAAAGGGGCCTCAGCAGTGGCTGGGCAGGGGGAAGCTCTCTGAGGCGCTGCTGCAGGCTGCTGGGCAGAGCAGGACACCTCGCAGCCCACTGGGGAGTGTGGGTGCAGCCTGGGCTGCAGGGCCCACAGAGTTCCCAGTCCTCAGAGCAGTGGCACAGGAGGCTCTGAGACCCCCTTCCAACACGTAAGCAACAGCCCAGGCCATGGGAAGAAGGAGGCCCAGCTTGCACCTTAGGGATTTCATTTCCTTATCCTCTCCATCCCCGTTCCTCACACACAAAGCCCAATTAGTCAGGGCCCACATGTGAATGTCACCCCTTCTGCAAAGCTTCAAGGATGTTTATGTAACAGAACACTCCACTTCCAGAAAGCACTGGACTGGTGCTGGAGTTTCCCAACGTAGGTCTGGGGTTTTTTTCCCTGCAGTCACTTGTGGATTCTTTGCATAGACAGCAAATTCTTTTCCAAACTCTGCCCTCACAATCCCTCTGAGGTAAAGGCAGATAGGATTAACTTCTCTTCACATGTAAGAAAAGGCAAGAGAGAGAAGTTAAGCAACTTTAGATGTAGTTGAGCATTCGAGAAAAGACAGGATGGCATCTGTGTTTGGAACCAGCATTTTCCATCATTTCTCTGAACGACTACAGAAAGAAAGGAAAAAATTACATTAGCCAGATTGCCCTCTCTGCACCTTAAAATAGAGGATCCTCCCCTTAGGATGTTGGTTTTATCTCCCTGTGCATTCCCATGCGATAGCTCAGGAGCTGTTGATGTTGGACTAATGTCCGCTGGGATTTCATCTGACAAAATCTGTCTGCAGCGCCAGCCTGCCAAGTCTGGATTCTTCCTCCCTGTTCCCGACAAATTACCGAGCAGGCAACAAGAGCACATCAACTGTAGGCTAAAGCAGGACCCAGAGCAAGTCTCTGGATTTTCTAGCTAACTCTAGGGAATATTTACTTCACAACTTTCTCAGCTCCGTGTGATATCTGCCCTCCCCATTCAGCTCTGGAAATTTGGGGGTTGAAAAATTAAAGACAACGTGTCAGATTTTAGCAACGCCTTCTCATGCAGGACTTTCACAGACTTGTGAGGAAGAGCCTTGCATTGTTGGACCAATGAAAATTGGTTCAGTACATGGAGAAATCCTTTCTCTCAGCCCATGAAACCCTCCTGGGAGTTGCTTGATCCTGGGAACAAGACCAGCTAAAGCCTGTCACCAGTGTCAGCACTCACCTGGACACAAAGGCACGCCCAGGGGCACAGACAGCCCAGGGCTCCCAGCTGAGCAGGGGCAGAGCAGCTCTTCTGTAGGCACCTGCATGTGCAAACAGACCCCTTTATTTTCCCCAAACCCTTGTGCTCTTCATGTAGGTGAGACTTTGTACCAAATTATCATGAAGAACTGGAGCACCCAACTGGAACACAGGAACACTGCTCAGGGACATCCATAGATTTATGCAATTCCCCAAAAGTTTAACTGAAAAACGACTGAGTTGCATAATTCTGCAGAGTTATTGATGAAAACTCTTTGCAACTATGTTTACTTTGGCTAGTTGGTGGCAGTTCTTCTCCATCTGTTAGTCCATGGTTCTTAAAAACAGTTTTATTTTAAAAAGGCCTGCAAGGAATTCCTGAGCCTTCTATAGACATGAAGAGGAGGGATAGAAAGACACTGGGGAATTATCACCTGAAAAACATATGCCACTTGCTTACTGATGCCATCAGTCAGCTTTCTCAAGCTGTACCCTGTAGAAACTATATTTCTGTCTAAACACAAGATCTACAAAATTTAAAACTGGAGCTTTAATTTTGTGTTTCAAAATTGTATTTGCTGCAAATGATATTGTAAAACCATTGATCACAGCAAAAAGCTTGCCTAATTTAAAATAACTTATTTTAAAGTTAAGCTTACTAGCTACTTCTTTTTTGATGTTTCTTTCTTTCTTCCTTTCAGATCAATTCTTTTCCCCAAACTTCAGAGAATTTCCCCTGAAATTTCACCTACACATCTCTTGTGCTTTCAGCAATTGCCTCTCACATGTTCCTCTCCACTTTCTTTGCACCCATCCCAAACAATGCTACAAAGTTTAAGAACAATCCTTGTGCTGTTACTACCACCTTCCATATTCCCCCTTTGGAAAACATTCAGGCCAATAAAGCAGAGCAACAGCCAGGCACTCCAACAATGAAAAGGTCACAACATAGTTGTTGATGCCAGATTTTTTTTCTCAAGGTCCCTGTCTCCTAGAGAGCCTTTTGTGGCAGCAACCTCCGTCACCAAAGGACGCAAACGTTGAGGCTCGAGGCATCCCACGGGGCAGGAATTCACAACATGGCTTAAGGGATCATATAATGTGAGCCCTTTCTCCAAATAAAAATGTGAGGACAGTCAGAAAACTGAACAAAGACAGAATCTATTATGAAGACAACATGAAACCTCCTTAGAGACCCAGATGACTCTGCAGGCTGCCATGGAAAATATATGCCTAACCCTTCATTACGGGCATAGCCCGTGCTCTGATGCTGCATTTATCTTTCTTGCCCCAGTTAGTGAGTTAATGGGAATAAAGACACCAAACAACTGTTAAAGGGCCAGCTCCTGTGGGGAGCTGAGCCTGTTTGATGAGTGTTTGCTGACAGTACCACTCTAAAGAGCACCCAAGTATGTGCTTTTTGAGTTATCATCTGAAAAAAGAAAAGAGAAACAGGAAGCACAGAGGAGTTGGGTTTTTTCCTTCCTGAACACCCACATTTAACGGAAGTAAATGTTTGATAATTTTCTGCTAGGGGAAAAAGGAAGGGAGAGTTTTGCCATGTAAGTATTATTTTTGATTTACACCTTCCAGACACTACATTTGGCAAAGGACAGCCAACCAATGGTGATCAAACAGATGATCAATATATTTCCCTCGCATATATTACTTCAATTAAAGTTGGAGCTGCTTTTGACACCATAAAGGAAGACATGATAAAATAGATCTTCGTGGTCCTGATCTGGTCTTGCATTTAAGGACGTGCCATGCTGAGATGTTCACACTGACTTTGAGTCCTGCTCCAAAGCACAAACCTCACTGAGCACCTGAGCCAAAGCCCCCCAAGGTTACTGGCACTGCCTCTCCTAAAACAAACACCAGCACCTGCTCCTTTCAAGCTCTGTGCAGCTCAGTGAACCCTGTGAGTGTGTTGGAATAAAAGCTAGTTCAAAAGCAGCAATACACTCACCCCCAGAGCAGGTAATGAGGGGCAGGAGCAACACAAGCCCCATGCCTCCTGACTATTAAGTGTAATAACGGGAGGAAATTTATTATTTAATATATTATTTAATATATTATTTAATTTATTATTTTAAGAGCACCATTACTACATGCTCTTAACGCTTCTATGCCTCATCAGTTCAGCCACTTAAGTGAAATTAATCTAATAATACCTACAAATTTCTTGTGCTGGGAGGCACAGCAGGGTAACACCACCCAAAAAGGCAACAATCACTGGGCTGGGCTGGCATTTGAGCCACTGGCACAAGGCTCCAGGTTCAGTGTCATTTTCCATCACTCTCCCTTATTTTTCATACTGCAGAAATAGATGACATTCTTCATAAACTTGACGTGAGCAATTTCTAGAGGAAGATGGCAATTTCCTCAGTGTCATCTATAATATACTGTGTTGCCATCTGGATGCCAAGTGGGAGTAATGGTCTGATCTGTTATTAACTATAAAAAACTTAGTAAAATGCTACAACTCTGCCTTGTTACCTTACACCCTTCACTAGGGAAAACATGCAAATATAACTCCAGAAGAATCATGCATCAGCCCTCTCTCCAACTTCAGAGTTTAGTTTGCTTTAATTTGAATTTTGTTTAACCTTTATAGAAGATCCATATTCATGAAACTTGAAATTTCTCAGGCACACAGGGCAGCAAAAAAAATATTTAATTAATAGAAGCAAATACAGGGTTTAGCAGCATCTCACAGCCAAGGTGACCATCTGCACTCAGTCTCAGCTCTAACAGCAGCAAGAGATTTCCCAGAAGCCACGTCTGGAGTGTGCAATTGCTCTCCAAGCACACAAAGATCTGTAAAGGCAAAATGATTTCAGATTCAGAAAGATGACAAGCAACAGAAAACCTCAATGATATCTGTAATAACAGTTCAGACTAAATTTAGCATTTACTGTACGGCATGTTTTGTGAGAGTCTCAGAGTTTTGGATAGGCATTCCTTTTCAACCTCTAAACTGAATTTCAGAGAGTTAGGAGTGACTGGAAAGAGAGTACAAACAGGTAACTCTCATTATAGCAATAACCAGAAGGTACATTAAAAAATTACAAACTTTTCAGGGCTTAATATGAGAATCTGAGTTCAAAGTCATCACAGCCTCAATTTCATTTCCTGTATCTAAGACAGGTTACAAAGTTATTTTATCAACATAGGTTTCCATGCAATAAAATTAAACCTATACTTCACATTATCCTACCCTTTTCTTTTGATGTGACACAGTGAATGTAGTGATGCTTGATTTGAAAATACTTTTTTTTTTTCTCTTTCCTTTACTTTTTCTTCTGCCAAATATAATTATCTGTTGAATGCATTATCTTTAAAAATGAAATGAACTCAAAGCTTATTTTGCTTTTGGAGTCAAATAATAGATTCAACTCAACTGTGAAGTAGGCTCAAGTGAACTCAAGTAGGCTCAACCCTGTTCAACATTATTTGCTTCTATTTGGATCCAAAACAACCAGCAAAATACTAAATTCTGGATGCTGCAAAAAAAAAAAAAAAATTCAAGATCCTTTAAATGTGATTGGCAGAGCTTAGGAGAAATTCACTGGCAAATCCAAACACACGATTCTTTCTGTTCAGTAAAGAGAGAGTTCTTGCTTTCCCAGCTGTGATAAGGTCCTTATTTAGGTCCATTCATTCTCCCTGAACAGCTTCTACCTGTGATCTGCTCAGAATCAGCACTTTGATTTGCATTAGTGAAAGCTTTTCAACAAAAAAAATTTAGATAAGGAGGTTGTATCAATATTTATAGGCTTTTGATAAATTCCTCTGCATGCAGCATGAAGATCTCAGATTTTTTCTTTCTTTATTTTGTTAAATTTAAGACTTTCTACTACAAGAGAAATTCAGCAATGCCAGTTATTGCTAAGCATAAGAAATAAAGGGGACTAAACCACTGAAAATATTCAAGTGCTCAACTTGAACCCTCACCTGACTACAGATCATAAATTAAAGATCACTGGAAAAGTTAAGAGCTGCTTGCCCAGCATAAGGTAGAAAGCTTATGGAGACGCTGATAAACATCCAGCTGTCCAGCTAAACACAAGCAGAGATCAAATAGGAAAGCATGCCAGGAAAAATCTTTTTAGAATGTGTTCCCAGCAGCTGGGACCCTGCTGCTTTGTGGGTAGGAGCAGCCACACATCACCTGGCACCACTCAGACAGGCTCATGTCTCACCCCAGGCAATCTCTTCCTCAGTTCTGTGGGCCACGGAGAAGCCCAGCATGGCATGGTCATTCTGCTTTGAGTTTTTTAGAAAAAATGATATTTGGAAGCCAAGGAGAAGAGGGGAGCAGGATCCTCTCCCATGAAACGAGCAGGGCAAGGTTCACACATGCAGCAGCTTCACTTGCCCAGGTTCAGAGGTGTAACTGTTCTCAAAGCTGATCACACTTCAGAGAATTCGAGAAGAAAAACAGACGAAACTTTAATCATGAGGGAAACCACAGACTCTGAAATCAAGGAGACAGCTCTTGCTTAGTCCCACTAAACCACAGCACTGTGGGTTTAATTTTCATAGATCAAGGAACGGTAAAGACGTCAACATTTAACAATGCGTGCTCTGCCTCAGACACGCCCAGAGCTCCCCCTGAATCCAGCAGGAGTTTAGTGAGTGTTGGGAATACAACTGTTAATACAAGGCAGGATACCAGTCTGGCTTCCAGCATGGTCTGTGTCTATTTATGTGCCCTGAGGTTAAAATACCTGCCAGTAATAAGGAGTACTTTATATCAAGTTCTAACACTGCTCTTGAAAACTCAGAGTTCGAAAGAGATTGGAAACAGAGGAGATCATGGCATTTACTACAAAAACAATTCTACCCTTTTAGGAACTCACACCATAAAGTACAGACTTCAACCTGAGTGTCACAGTGATCTTCCACCCTCCCAAGGACAGAAAACACATGCAGGGGGAGATTCACTCTCCTCTCCCAGAAATAGTGCAGGGTAGAGATGAAAGGAACAGAGAATGCTATCACAGTAGCACAAATTCAGCCCAGCCAAAGTCAAAGCACTTGCAGGACCTTAGAGGAGCAACCCACATTTTTTTTTCATTGTTATTTCTTCCAATTCCACCAAATGAGTTCACAAAGAAAGAAGCAGCCCTTCCTTGTTTCACAGCCATGTCAGGATAACATCCCGGGTCACTGTGACCTTCAGCAATTGTGAGGCCTTCATTTCCACATGAGCACCAGATGTTGAGCCCTCTCCCTGTGATATTCACTCTTCTACAACACCAGGCACTCCTCACCATGTGTGTTTGCAGCACTCCCTCTGAGTTTTGCTTGTGAAACCTCCCCATTTAACTGTAGCTGTTACAGCAAACATCCATTAATTTCAGCTCTCAACCCTGTTGACCTGAATCTTCATGGGATTTCAAATACAGCTTAGATTGCATCACTGCTGTTCTCAACAGCAGTCCCTTCCTAGCTGAAGCAACTAAGATAGCACTTCAGTTTGATCTATTACATCTTGGCATCCGTTGACTGTATTCACTTTTTAGAGCATTCACTTTTTAAATACTCAGAACAGCTATTTGTATTCTTGCTCCAAAAGTCTGCTTTGGAAACACAACAAAAGGAGCAAAATAGCAATCTGGGGTGTAAAGAGCAACAATGAGATGAGCCCCAGGTGTACAGCAGAGAGGACAGAAGGAATACAAAAGAGACAGCAACAGCTCATGCATCCTCTCCAAAGGGAGGGGTTCTGCATCCTCTCCAGGCAGGGGAGGAAAAGCACTAAGCTGTGATTTCTCAACCTGAGGCAGAGATTTGTTCCTGTGTTTCAGTGTTTTGGTGTCAGTCCTAATAGCCACAGCTGTGAGCGTGCAGGGAGAGGGTCCCTGAATGCAGAATGCAGAGAATGGGCTGTGAGCAATGCAGGATCATGCCAGCTCTAACAGGACAGCATTTCTCTCTTCTTAACTGACAGGAAAACTTTATTTCCTTCAGTTAACACAAGCACTCCTAATCCAGCCTTGTGTGGAAACTGATGGAGTCTGAATAATCCAATCCTCCACTACCAGGACCTTGGCTAATGTAACAGCCCCTGAACCCTCCCATGAAAAACACTTGGAAGGAGCTCCAAGAGAGCTGGGAAAGCCCAAGGAGAAGCCCTGAGATCCCCCTCCCCACTGCTGTGTGTCCCCCCTGCACACCAGGCACACCCAGGGGTTGCACTGGCATCAAATGAGCAAAGTGAGCAGCCCCTGGGAATCCCTGCCACCTTCCATGTTCTGCTGGCTCTGTGCCCACACCAGCTGTGGCAAACTGCCCCTGTGCCACGTGGGGAACAGAAACAGGGGAGAGCACACGTCCACAGTGCAACTAGGGTGATCAAAGGAACCCAAACTAAATTCCCAAATGGATTATTAAAAAATTATACCAAAGAAAAAAAATTAGCAATAAAAAATGCCTACTCTAGACAGGGGTGGTTTACTTGTAAAGATAAAAAAATCCAGAGGGGATATATTTTTCAAATGCAATCTTTTGTATCTCAGTGGGCAGACATGAAAAAATTTTGTTAAAGCAAAGATAACCATTGTTTTGATGGAACCGTGCTTTTAGGACTTGTGGCTGCTTGTAACATGTGAATAATCAGCCCAAAGTAAACAACATGTGGTCTTGTGCGGTCTTTTCATAGGAGGTTGGTATTTCACTTGAAACTAGGAAGTGACAGGAAGTGGGGAGTGCTGCACAGATACAGGAGACCCTGTGCTTTCCCAACAATCTCTGGAAATGCTGTGTGTTTGAAGAAAAAAGATCATTCCTGTTGCAGATGGGAAACGCAAAAAAACTTACATCTAAATACATAGAATGAATAAATGTTTGAGTCACATAACTAAAGAATTTTGTGTAGCCTAACTTACAACATTTCCTGACTCTTTCATGAGCATTTTGATGCTCCAGCGCCACTGAGTACCAGTCAATTCTTAAACTGCAGTGTTAAAGGAGTTCCTGAAAGCAACATAATTTGCAATATAGCTCTTGACGTGTGGTGGTGGCTGACATAAATCACCCACGTGGGAAGGGGAGCAGAGCCCTGGCAGGCAGAAAGGCTCAGCCCAGCAGGGGCTGTGCTCCCCGTGTGAGGAGTCCATTGGCTGCTTTCTTCAGCAGGCTCCTGAAGGAAAGGTGAGTGTTTAACCTGCTGCTGCCCATTTTCACACACACATGGGCTGTGGAAGGTTTGTGCTGGTTTTCTGAACCACTGCCTGCTCACCCAGCCCCAGCATGCCCCAACTCCTCCCACCATGGCAGGGAATCACACAAAGCATCAACTCCCCGAGTTTTCCAACTGCCTGCTCCCTTTCCCTGCCCCAAAACCTCTCTCCCACATGACCTATCCATATCCCACGTGGTATTGACCTCCACCCTGCCCAGCCATTCCATCCACCCAGCCAAAGCCCAGGAGGGGTTTGTTCCCTCCAGGCACCCCGCAGGATCTGGCTGGGTCCCTGTGAACCCCAGGTCAGCTCTGTGGAGTACAAGGGCAAGGGGACACAGCCTGCTCTCATACACAAAATCTGCCACTCTGAACTGAAAATGCAAACTGGAAGCCACTGCTTTGAATACTGGGGCTCATGTGGTCCTTGCCTTCATTTCTGGGCCTGTCACTCCTGAGTTAAACATCCCACCACCTTCTCCCTGTGTGGCTCTTGTCACCTCTGATTTCTGCCAAGTTATCTCATTTTCACAATTAGCCCTTCAAAACACAGGTTGTCAAAGCATCTCCTTAAAACCCCTCTAAAATCAACCTGCTATCTTGTAGGGTGGGAAGTGAGATAGAAAAAAAGATTTTAAATAACACTAAAATACTTTGAAAAAATACTCATGTGCACTCAGCACACATCCTTGCATTTGTCCATACCTTCTGTGTATTTTCTCTGACATTACTGGCTGTGAACACAATGTGTCACATCAACCCAAATGCTGTGTTTGTGCTGGAGCAGGACTCTGTTTTTCTGGAGCCAAATACCTCACATTTTTCTGAGCCCTGAAGCAGCAATCACACCCCATACATTGGGAAGCACTCTGGGCTGGGACAGCTCTGCAGGGCTCCAAGTGCTTTCCCAACACCTCCCTTCAAGAAAGAGCTGCCCAAACCAGTTCCTTCCTTCTCCCCAAAATGAAATCTCTCTGCCACATTTCCCTGGGGTGCAGCTCAGCCCCTTGCTCCCCACAGCACCAGCACTGGGGACATTCCAGAAATGCTTCCAGCTCCTAACTCTGCTCCTTTTCCTGAGAGCTCACCCATGATTTAGTCAGATTTTTTAAATTTTAAATAGTTGTTCATTTGAAAGCAGAGAGGGGTGCATCTATTCTGGAAGGCCCCTGCCCAGGTCCTCATTGTTTGGTATATCCTATTAGAATTGGAGCACAGACCAGGAGAATATTAATCTGAATTCATTTCCATTTGTAAATAACAGATGTAAATGAACGAGTGAATGCAGATTTAACAGCATTAGGATTAGCTAGCAGAATAAGAAAAAAAAAAAAAAAAAAGAACCATGAAGAAAAACCTCACAAAAAAAATTAAAAGCCAGTTCTTTGAGATTAAGGAATTTTGACAATTAAGCTTTATGATTTGCTGCTGAACCAACCAACAAGTCAAAATATGTTTTTTCTAAATCCAAGAACTAACAAGGAAAAAAACTCCAATCAATGTTTTGGTCTATTATAAAGGCTTTTTTTTTTTCTAATATCAGGATCTGAAGATTACTACAGACCATAACTAAAACATAAACAGCACAAGATTGCCAGTGATGAGCTGTGCCAGGGTGCAAGTTTGAGATGACAAGGGCAGAACCAACTTGTTCCGTCCTCCTTCATGATGTGGGGGTGAATAAAACAAAATAATCTTTTCCAGTTACAAGTAGGATGAAAGGCAGCTGCAGAGTCACTCAGAGAGGCACAGGTCAGAAACCCCTGGGGATAACACAACCCTCACCTGCAGGAGCAGCAGGCAGGACCTGCCTCTGCTGCAGCCCTCTCAGGAGGCAGGGCTGAGCTGAGGGACATCACAGGATCCCAAATGTTCCCTGCAGGAGGCTCACAATCCCCACAATGCTTCGTTTTAAGGAAAGTATTTCTTTTATTACAGGCACTCAACCAGCACAGGCACAGCCTGGGAGCTGCTCAGTTCCACAGGACACAGCAAACCCACACAGAGATCACTCCTCACTGAAGTGCTGGGCTGGTTTGTTTTTCTGTGAGGTGAATCATACTCTGCCCTTTGTGTTTAATACCTACATCCTTTTCTAGAACCTACCACCTCAGCTCTGTGAATTGCCTCATAACATCCCACTGATGCCAAAAGCAACAAGGGTTGGTCACCTCTTCTCTGTGCCCCAGAACAGCACAAATCTGCCCCTTGGCAGCCACCTCCAGCTCTCACAGGGCAGTGTTTGCTGGTCCCTGGTACATCTCTGTCATGAGCTCCCCTCAAACACAACTCATGTGGATTCTCTTTGGTATTCAACAAACCACAACAGGTTTCCTGCAGGTGGGAGCTGTGATAGATCCTGTCTCATCAGAAATCTCAGGGTAGGGAAGTTTAGATCATCACTAAAACAAAAAGTTGCCATTTTAGGGTTTTTAATGTTTGGCTTGTGTCTTTTTATCCTGCCTCCCCCCGTTACGCATTTCAGGGTCTGATGAGACTCAAAAAGAAAATGAAACACAGACATTAATTTGGGTACCCAGTGCTCAGACACTTCCAATAAATTGCCCTGCGCCTTGCTGTAATCTAGCTCAGGAAAGCAGCCCTTTTGCTAAATTAAAGATATTAGAAGCTTTATGAGTAAAGTGATCCTAGGCTTTGCCCCTTAATTCATTACCATTTTCATTTGATTTCTCCTATTTTACTCAACCCTTCATTTCAGAGCTGGTCAAGTCACAGCCTCATAGGTTCATTATCACATGGAGAAATCCACGTGCAGGCCATCCCCAGGGGCTGCAGCAGCACCCTGAGAGCAGCAGTGGCTGCAGAGGAGGGAGCTGCACATCCCAGCCCGGGTTGCCATGGCTACCAGCGATGCTCAGCGAGATGAGATTGCCATGGCACCGGCAGCAGAGGCCACCGGGGCAGGGCACACACTCCTGAGTCCGGACGCCATCGTTTTAATTAATCAGGGGTTGTAATGGAGCCAGTTGCACACAGGTAATGCAGATTTATTTCTGGGGCCATTTCTGCTGGACTAAATTTAGCAGAGGTTCTAATCCAGCTTTAAAAACAAGTGTCAAAACCGCACGAGTTTGTTAACAAAATAAATCACAGACCTAACATATTGGATTTCTGCTGTTGCAACAATAAAGTGGGGGCAATTAATATGGATTAAACACAAGTAAAAACCAGATGAGGATCCCTCACATCTACATGAACTTCATATTACTTTCTAAAGATGAAAGGTGGAGGCTTCTATCCCAGGAGGCAGATATAGGGCAAGGAAAGCCGAGCAAGCAGCAATCTCCTCTGTACCAGCATTTTTAATCCTGGAAATTTGTCCACAACTGGGGGTGTTCAAAACTCACCCTGTGTGACTCACAGGCGCTCCTGAGCAGGGCCATGTTATCAGCTGCCCCCATTGAATCAGACACCTGCAGCACTGAGACACTCACCTCACACAGCTGAGCTGTTGCCAAGACACCATTCACACTTCTGGCTCCCATTAACATCAGCTAATAATCTTCTGCCCTGGGCTTTCAAAGCACTCCAGAAGGATCCAGGGCTGCTGTAAGAAAACAGAGCAAGAGAGAAAAGCTTCTTGCTCTCGCAAGCAGTCAAATTAAGTTTAGCCCGTGGCTTTTACATGCCTCAGATAACCAGGAAACCAGAAAAATAAAATCCTAAATCCATTACTTTAATCATCTGGGGATCTGAGTTGTGGATTTTGAATTGCAAATGGCTAGGAGTTGGCAGGAGCAATTAAACTTTAAAAAGCAGACATGACCACAGGTTCCCCTGCCTCCACCCGTTTCTCCCTCGAGTGCTAACAAGCTCTGTCTCTGCTTACATCCACAGCTGGGTCCCTCCTCCTTCCCTGAAGCCCACAGCACTGCCCCATCCCTGCTCAGCTGCTCTCCCATTTTGTTCAGAACACAGAGGGTTTGAGCAGAGGTTCAGACAGGGGCACAGAAGTGTTCATCCTGAGCAAAGCCTTTGGGATCAGCATCCCAGGGCTGGGGCTAGGGAAAGCCCTGCTGCAGAGGCTCCTCAGCATGGACAAGGGCAGGGAGGCAGAAGAATTCCAGCCAGCCTCATCTCACCCCATTATTTTGCTCTGACTGAAACAAACTGTTTTCTTTGACCCTGCTCTCCTCCTAGGATGCAATCACAGCACTTGTGAAATGCTACTGCTTCTGCAACACTGAATCCTCAGTGGGGAAATCAGTTCCCCATAGATGTGGGTCTGAGCAGGAGCTGCAGCCCCCCAGTGTGCACCACCTCTCCAGGGCTGTGTGTGCCAGGCTCTGCACTGCCAACACCCCATCCATGTCCTTACCCTCAGCAGGAGGGGAACAGGGGCACAGGGACATCAATGCCAAGGCTGCTGCAGCAAGCCAACAGAGCAATAAATGTCCAAACTCTACTGTAGCAACCAGACTGTTATTACCCTCAGGTGGGTTTGTGTCAGATCTTATTTCAGCTGAACTTGATATCAGCCTTCAGAACAGGTAAAATAAAGAAATCCTCACATCTATGAAAAGAAAATTGCAGATAAATAAAAGAGGCATAGGAACCCCAAACCAACACATTTTGAGGTTGGTGTGATGATACCTGGGTGCGAGAAGTGGAGATTTCTGACTTGCACCCTTCGTTCTGTCTCTGGTCACGTCACTGGCTCCAGGACTGAGAGGAAAACACGACGGGGTCACTGCCCAGCAGGAACACAACCTCCAGGGAGGTCAGGGGCTCTCCCTACAGCAGGAAAACTACAAAGGATGAATTCAGAAGAGATAAAGATTTTTTCTTTTTATTTTGCTCTGCTATTGTGAAATAGACAGTCAAAATATTTTCAAAATAAATAAAGTAGGACTGGGAAAATAATTCTTTACAGTAATGAAAGGTATTGCTTTTTTCTTGGTCCAAAATGTGAGGGAATCAGGTCAGAGCCATGGGTCTTTGCTCTTGTGGGAGATTCCCAAATTCACAGGAAAACAAATGTCGCTGCTGCTCACCCAGTCATCCTGCATCACCAAGGCATGCACGCAACTGCTGTCGTAACTGAGTCATTGAGGAGCTGCAAACATTTCCCACCATTTTCCTATAAGGTTGTGGGGGTTTTTTGGTCTAGTGACTGAAAAGAAAAAAAACAAGTCAGCTCCAGCCCAAAAAATTAAAATTACATTTTAAATATTACTTAAATTATATTTAAATAGTATAAATGTCTATTGCCATCCTTCACACCTTCTCTCAGCTGAGTTTTCTTACACTGCAGTTTCAGGGAATGAAGAGAAAAACACCAGTAGAGATTTTTTTTCTTTGAGATTACCAACACAAATATTTCATTTCATTAGCTGAGGAAATCAAATAAATTCAAGTAAAGGATCCAACCTCACACGGTCTGAGTTACTGATTCCCTCAGTGCTGCAGGAGCATTCCCCCCAGTGGCTGCAGTCACAAGGGGCTCTGTCACACTTGTTTGCTGATGTTCCCAGCAGTTGGGGACCCCCTGGCTGAGGTGGGTGCAGCTGCTCCAGCCCCAGCTCTGTAAACACCTCCAGAAGTGACGTCTGCTCACACCAAAACACTCCTGCAGGCAGCTGGAGGTACACACTCCAGAATAAAACAGATGAAGGGAAGGAATAATGAAGAGGGTTAAAGCTTCAATATACTTTAGAAAAAAATTTGACAAGACTTGTGTCAACTCAGTTAATACAGAAAGTCTTTTGCTGCAGTGAACACGTGCTTCGATTTTAAAAATGATTTATAAGTTAGGAGTAAGATACCAGATGTGGAGATGATGCAAGCATTTGAGATGCATCAATCTTTAAAACTATTTCTCTCCGAAAACTATGAGAAAGGTCTTGGCAGCAAAATCAAAACATTTTTTAAAAAGGGTGAAAGGATACTAATTGTTTATTAAGGGGAGCTGGGAAAAAAACCAAAGCAGGACTGTGGACCAGTGGAAGCTGGGTGTCATTTTCTGCAGCCTCTGCTGAAGGTTACCACAGTGTCCTTCACTGTATAAAGTCAGTTTTTAGGGGGAATGAGCTCAGCTCAGGGGCTGCTGTGGGGAGGAAAGGCTCCGTTTGCCCGGCAGGGTTTGTGCAGGCCCTGCACGGGGCGGGTGGCTCTGCCCTGCCCGGTCACAGCCCTGCTGTGCCAGGGCTGAACTGCGGGAGGGAGCCGGGGCAGGAGAGCACCCACTGCCAGTGTTACCCATGGCACTGCCAGTGCTTCCCATGGCACCACCAGTGTTACCCATAGCACTGCCAGCACTCCTGTGGCACTGCCAGTGCTCCCTATGGTATTGCCAGTGTTACCCATGGCACTGCCAGTGCTTCCCATGGCACCACCGGTGTTACCCATGGCACTGCCAGCACTCCTGTGGCACTGCCAGTGCTCCCTATGGTATTGCCAGTGTTACCCATGGCACTGCCAGTGCTTCCCATGGCACCACCGGTGTTACCCATGGCACTGCCAGCACTACTTTGGCACTGCCAGTGCTACCCACAGCACTCCCAACACCCTCCATGGCACTGCCAGCACTACTCATGGCACTGCCAGTGCTCCCCACATCCTTGTCAGTGCTCCCTGTGGCACTGCCAATGCCTCCCATGGCACTGCCGGTGTTACCCATGGCACACCCAACGCTCCTATGGCACTGCCAGCACTCCCCACGTCACTGTCAGCACTCCCATGGCACTGCCAGTGCTCCCCATAGCACATCCACTGCTCCCATGGCACTGCCAGCACTCCCCATGGCACACCCAGTGCTCCCTATGATACTCCCAGCACTCCCATGGCACTGCCAGCACTCTGGCAGATAAAGGAATAGCCAGAGATTCCCACAGGTACAGGCAGAAGAGAGCATGGAAAAGAAGGAACCCCACAATCCTTTAAAGAGGTCTCACTTAAACCAAAATCTGAGAGAAGCCAGAGCTTGGCTGCAAGCTCAGCCCTGAGAGGGGAGGAAGATGTGGAATGGTGTCAGCCTGTGTTCCTAAAGAGACTTTCCAAGGCTTTGCTGCACTGAATCAGCACAGGATTCTTCAAACCACAATGGGCTAGAAGTTTCTATCACAATAAAGCTGTTCTGAGTACTACTGGAGCTTTCTTGAAAAAGTAAACAAACAAAGACAAACAGATGGAAATAATTATAATTTGAATACTTGGAATTGTTGAAGTGCTGCTTTCAACTGTCCCAAATTGGTTTGGGCCCATCCAAACTTTTTCTGGCTAAATCTAGAAAAGAGAAAAAAAATTACAAATTAAAAAAAAAAAATAAAATCAATAAATAAATCCCTCCTGGCACAAACAGGTGGGAGGTTCCTGGGCTCTGGCCCACCCAGCACACACTCCATGGAGCCCTGAGGCACAGCCTGGCACCCCGGGCACTCCCACCCTCAGGGAGGGACAAGCCCTTGGAGTGGCACAGCCAGGGAATGCCCAGCAGTTCAGGTACTGAGCAGGTAATTCCTGCGGCACACTAGGGCCAGGACCATGGTCCAGCAAAGGAGAGGGGCAGCCAGTGCCCCCAGCACAGAGGGCATGGAGAAGGGGTGAAGGGGCAGCATCCTGGCACCAGGAGTGCATCCCGTGGCCAGTTAAACAGTCAGACATCACATGGCAATTCAGAACCTTGTTTAATATTAACTATGGGATATTTAGACTAATGGAAAAAGACAGGTGTCAGAATAATTACATTTTTTTCTCTTTTCCTTTTTCTTTTTTAACCAGGTTTTCCATTTCCCACTGAACTGGGGCTGCAACAGACCAGCAACACTGACTGCTCACAGATCCTCAAGCCAGAGGCTGAGGACAGCAAACCTTTGTTTTCATGGCAGGCATTTCTCAAACGGAATTCTTTCTCTCCACCAGATTAGCTCACCTGGTTCCACCAGGAGCACAAAGACAGGGTGGGTACTCACCTGCAGAGTCCCTGAGCACAGGCTGCTGCAGGGGACACCTGGCAGGCACAGCCTCCCTGTCCCAGCATTTCAGGAAAAATCCTACCTAGAAATCTCTGCCAGTCAAGACTTACAGAGAGCATCATGCCTCCTGTGGAAGCAATCCAATTTATCTACATATTTTTGTAAATTCCGTAAAATAATATAAAAAAGACAAACCATCAGTTATGGGAAAAAAAACATGGCAGAAAGATCTGATCAGCCCATGGTATAATGAAAAGTTACTGGTAGAAAACAAAAGTGAGAGAAGGAAATGGAAAAATGGTTTAAAACCAAGTATCCCTTAGTAGCACTGAGAAAAAAAATCTAGGGAAAGTCCCAAATTTCAACTATTTATGAAAATATGAGGAAAATTACTGTAAAACACCCACTTCCCATCAGCAACATGCTGCCCTCAACCAGACCTGCCACCTGCCAGTCCTGGAAAACCTCAGATAAGCTCAGAAAACCTCCATAGCTAAGCACATGGAGGAATAACTATGGGAGATACCTTCAAAGAGACACTTCAGAAGTTTATCAAGACTTCAAATAAAATGAAAGAAATTTCTGACAGAAGTTTTAACACATTTTACTTACAACATCCTCAGAGAGACATCAAACAGTTCAACAGAAACCACCTCCCCACAAAGCTCCATTCTGCACCAGGAAGGGACAATCCAAAACCTTCTGGCCCTAAATGTGCCCTGTTGCAGGTCACCCACACCATGTTTGCCTGTCAGCCCATGGGAGTGCAGAGGCACAGGCACACATCCCACTGGAGCTGCACTCAACCAGCAACTTTCCAACCCATTTTGATACAGAAATTACTCATGAAAAGTCTCCCTTTTTTTGCTTCTCCTATTGTTTTACAGCTCCTATGCAGCTTTGGCAAGCAGGGGAGGGAAGAGGATGTGATGCTGAACAGGTCACATTGCTCACTGGCATTCTCAGCCCTCCTGCTAATTGTGTTACACTGCTTTAGCTGGAACAGTCCTGAATTGCAAAAAAAATTGAGCAAAACCACCTCATTTCCAAGAAACCTGGCAGAAATACCTAGTGAATGTGTGTGAGATCCAGAGGACTGATGAAACATAAAATGCTTAATGAGTTTCAGTAAATAGCTTCCTTACAGCTTGCTAAACATCCACAGCCTATCTTCCAACTACATTGCATAACAGGAACTTTGCAAACCATTCTTTAGCCTTGTAAGCTATATGCTTAAGATTTAAAAATAACTATGCAAATATGGTACTAGAAAATGTACCAAAAATAGAGAGTTTGCTAAAAAATTCCCAATACAAATCTTATTTCAAAAAACTGAACTGTACCTGACCAGCATTATTAAGATAAATACAATGAATTTTATGGGAATCTGATAGTTTCATTTGCTATTAATAATTTCATATTTCAAAATTATGCTTCTTTCTCCCTTAACCTCTCTAGAAGCCTAAAGTAGCAGAAACTCGATGTAAATTTACTTTATGTAAGGAAACTCACTCAATGTAAGGGTCTACATCAAAATCTCACCATTTCAGAGGAATAAAGCTCATTGCCAAACACTACTGATTGCACATCAATGGGAAGCCATATACACTTTTCCACTGAAGTTCAACTCTTACATTCATAAAGTTGTCTCCCAATTATCTGCAAATAATTACCAAAACAAAAACCAACCAACCTACCCAACCCTGCTACCAATAGAAGGCATTGCAGTTCCAGAGAAAGAAATAAACACACACTTGTAATGCAGTGGGAAAGGGTAGGGTGGAATACATGCAAATTCAGGGGCTAGAGATTCAAAATGGTACATGGTTTTTCCTGCTGTTGCACTTGGCAAGACTGAGCACCCCTGAAGTCTGATATCAAACATCTTTTTGACACTTCATGCACGACAGGCTGCACTATCCTTTTGGGTACTTGTGCTCCCAGGAAACTGAACCCACCCAGCTCCCAACAGGGCAGCAGAGTTTGCTTTTCTGCCAACCACCCTGTACTGGGGAGCAGGCAGCATTTGGGGATGCCCATCCAGGAGCACCTGCAGATGGAAGTGCCCCGAAGGCCAGCCCTGTGCAAGGTCTTCGGTTAAAGCCCAGCCTTGCTTGCACATAAAGCAGGAATTAAAGGCTGAAGCCAGTCTACATAATGAAATCTGGAATTCAAATCATGGAGACACTACTAGCTAAAAGCCACAGGTATCTATTTTAATTGTAGCTAGAGTATAGAAAATACCTGCCAACACTCTGAAATGTCCAGCCACGCACAGCTGCTGTCCCTCCAGCCCCACAGCTGAATCCATTTAAAGTATTACAATTATTTTTTCAAAAACTACTCACCTTTTCAACTCTTTGAGTACTCCCTTTTCCTGTAGTCATCCTGGATTTTTGTAGACAAGAACAGCAACTCAGATTGACAATGTTTTTATTTGTATTTTTATTGTATCTATTTTGGATCCCCCGTGCCTCTCTAATGGCTACAATAACATATTTTCTGATATGGCTACACTTATCCTTCCTGAAATTAGTTGCTATTATAAATACCTACTATAATAGTTCTGAACTTGTTTATTTCTCTTTACTAAAGAGACCCCTAACAGCATTTTATTAGCTATAAATATCTAACAAAAGAAAAACAAAAAAATCATTTAAAGTGAATCACATTATCCTAAATAATTTGAAATAAGTTTTCAGTCTTAAAACCCTCCAGTATTTTTGAAAGAAAAAAATAACTTAGGATATAACCGAATCTAGAGGAAGCTGAAGCCTTCTCATGGCTGGTTAAAGGGATAAACAAAAATATCAGCTACACAGCAAGGAGGGTTTGACATTTTGTCAGCACTATGAATGACCCTGGGCATTTGGGGAACCTGTAAATAGAGACACAAAAAAGGCAAAAGAGGCTTCTGCTGAGATGCCTCCAGGCTGGACTGTCACCAGCAATGGTTTGTGAGCTTGTAACCAAAATTTGAAATTTAAGTGCTCAAGATCTCTTAAGAAGTCCAATTGCAAGCATCTAGTATCTGACCCTTCACATACAAACTTAAGGGAAGTTATACACTAAATACAAGTCCTAGCACACTTGGATAGGAAAAAAAAAGTCATAAGCCTACAGCTTTACATCAGGAATTACCCACAGCCAGTGCTTTTAAACCCAGGTAAATGGCAGGTCATATGCAAATAAAAATTGGTCAAACACTATTAATTTTCCTGCAGTGAAAATCCACACTAACCTGGGTAATTTCTGCTCCTGCATTCAGTCCAAAATGGTCACATGTATTTGAAACATTTGACAATAATGAACACATTTCTACATTATCAACTCTGTACCACTGGAAAAAAATGGATATACAGAACCCAATTTGTGAAATTAATTTTATTTTTGAAACATGATATCCAATTACAAATAAATAATTCATACAATATAACTCAATTAGGGTATACAATGTTCAGGCAGTTCAGAGTAACAACCAAGATCACATTGAAAATGAGTTTACATTAAATAACCCATTACAACAATATACAATTGGTCATTCAATTCATGTTCAGCCTGGTCCAGGGTGTAGGCAAGTTGAAAATTGTTCCTCTTACCAGTAAAGAAAGAGATGTACACTATTTTATACCAAGTCCAAAGTAGTTAATACACCACAGTAATAAAAATTAAAAATGCTGCATTGCATCACCTAAATGTAGTTTTAGTACAGAATAAAAAGGTTGTGAATTTTAGCAGGACAGAGGTTATTGCTAAGGAGTTTTATGTCCTATAGCAATTTCTGCATACACTTACCAGCTTTACAGGCTGCTCCTAATGCAGGGTTTGGATTCCACACCCTTCCCTGCATCTGTCTGTAAAGCAGTGGGATGTAGGACCTGTTATGTTCTTAGCTCCAGTCACACATTGCAGTCACTGCCATTCCAGCAGGATATGTCCCTGCTCAGCTGCAGCTCCCCTCTGAGGTGTGCTCCTGCCTCTGGGAGACCTGCAGCAGCAGCAAACTCACTTTTCTGACATGTAACTTTTGAATTTCTTACCTACCCAGAAATCCTATGCTCTGTAAAGAACAGATTGATTGAACATCTAGATTGAATGATAGCCTAAAGTCCTGAAAATGTTTTAAAGAATTGTGAAATTTAAAGGATATTCACAGCATCCCTGGAATTTCTTGGTCAACCATTTTAATAATGAAATACATAAGATTTTTCACAAGAGAGTAAGTAGTTACAATTTTCAAGGATTCAGAGACCTGCTAAGTTTTTATTTACAAAAGTTTTGTTAAAAACCCCCTCTTTTGGGGGCCTTTCAGGTGAGGTATATGCCCCTTGCTCTTAGTTTGAACTCAGATTGTTTAAAGTTACAGTTCTTTCCATCACAGATCCCCCATGTGACAGAGAGCACTCCTCCCAAACACACATTTCTCAGTTCTGCACATCTGCCCTCAGCCCCTGGGACACTGCAGTGCATTCCAGCAGGTACTTCTGTACTTTTGTTCTTGTTACTCAGGCATGGGAAGACACACACACACACAAAATTTAAAAAACATGGAGGAGATTCCCAGCTGGGAAGCAGTGCATCTCTGCAGGGCTGGAACAAACCCCTCCAAAGCTGTCCTTGTGCTCAGCAATGCAGGAGGGGCAGCCAGAAGGACGTGGCAGCCCAGAGGAGCAGGGCAGGGATGGAGGGAGCCCCACACCTGAGCTGCAGCCTGAGTGACCATCCCAGTCCCCAGCACAGGTGGCCTCAGTGGGACATGGAAACACTCACAGTCCAGCAGGAGTGGAGTCTCTCTTCTGCTATCAATCAAAAGAAAAAGCCCCACACTCATCACAAAGATTTTTTTAAAAGTCTATCTCCAGCACTGAGACTGAACTTAATGAACTGCTTTGTTTTCACATTCTGTAGAAGAAATAAATGTCCACAATGAATTTTAATGCCTAATGAAAGAGAAACTATATATATCATATGCATTTTAAACATAAAAAACCCCTGAACTGTAAAATCAAATGCACAGTTAGACAGCAACCCCATCTTGTGACTGGATTAGAAAAAAGGAAAATAAAACTGTTTCCAAACCCTTTTAAAAGTTTCCGTTATGCAATTTCTCAAAAGGGGATTTAAACCCTTAGCAGAACAAAATACTAACTTCAGATTTGTTTAACCAAAAGCAGATTTATTTTCTTAAATCTGCTGCACAATGCACCAAGTGATATACATAGTACTTCTGCAATTTATTATTTTTCACTAAAAATCACAAAAATATTTGAACAATGTACAGTCTGTGCTGAGTTCTATTTAAGAACCTGTTGATGGAGCACAGATAGAAATTTAAGTGTTAGTAATGTCTAATACATGGTGTGACACTTCCCTACAGCCTTGGCAATTTTTCCACATTTGGATTCTTCAGTCATTTTTCAACATTGTCTTATCTCTATTTGTCACAAGGTTTTTCATTCATGATCTGGATATCTAAAGGCAGTAATCTCAAAAACATGGTTCTGATTTCTTTTTGTTGCTTCTATTTTCATTTGATTACTTACACCAAATTTACCAAATGTTAACAGTTTGTCATGGACAGCAGCAGGGGAAATCCATAATTAGCACAAACCACCCCATCATTTCATCAGGGAACCTGCTTGATAGCCTTCAACTCCTATGAATCTGCTTTCTATAGTCAATGGAGAGCATTAATTAAAACAATATTTCAGAGGTTTATAAAATGAGAATTTGCACATCAAACACCTCCCCAAACCTCATGTCACAAAGACAATCAGCAGGAACTCCCTCTCCCAAATCAAGCTTCAGCATGGCTATGTGCTACCATAGCAGGGCACTAAGTAAGCATCAGGACCTTGAGTTTTAGTACTGCAAGTAAATGATACACAAGAGAGTAATCTCCAAATTAAAACCATTTTAGTATTTGCTTCATCACAAAGTTGACTAATGTATGCCTTTTCACATTCTCATGTAACCCTGAATATTCTTTCCAGAAATATTTTGAAAATAAAATTCACATCTGAAACAAATCTGAATGCTCTTACTCAAGATGAAAAGAGCCCCCATATTTTTTCAAACAATATCCATGAATCTCTGTTGAAACAGAAATTGAGACTTTCTCAAAGCAAGAATTAGATGTAACAAACCAAGCAACATAAATAACTCTGGCTGACAAATGCTTCAAATATCTGTTTTTAAAGCAAAAAGTACAACACAAAAGAACAGAGAATCAAAGGGAGATTTTTAATGGCACAAAGGGCAGCTAGGCACTGTGTGAGCTGAGAACATAACTGTCATTATGACTTTAAAAATCCCCCCAGGAAGATTTGGGTTGCAGCTAGGGCAGAGCAGGGGTCTTGCCAAACCTTAATAAACAACAAAAGAGGAAATCCACTGTAATGTCCAGACCTAATGAGAAAAGACAAAGGTTGCTACAGTCCCTCTGTTAAAAGGACACAGTCAAGCTTGTAAAGTATAAGGTGAAATTAATGATGAGAGTTCATAGTAGCACTACAGAATTCAGCTCTGGATGAAATGGTCACGAGCTATTTAAAAAAGGAGTTTCTGTATCTGAGAGATTATTCCTAGGTTTAACTTCTGCTGTGTTAATAGCATCTTCTGTATTAAAGGAGCTTCAACTAACACCTGCAAGTCTACCTGCCTTGAGGCAGAGCTGTGCCACGACCATCCTTCCATTTTCACATAAAAATAAAAGTAACCATTAGGCACATATTGAAGGTGCATTACACAAGCTGGAATGTCAAACATTTTCTCCCTCAGATTCACACAGAAAAATAGCACAGCAGCAAATAACCTGGTCCTCTGTTCAACAATTACCTTGTTACAAGCATTTTCAATGTGCATAATGTCACAACATCAATACCTTCTTATCTTTAAATAATTAGGTAAAAAAAGGCCCCCAGTATAACCATTTCTTATATAGCCAAGTTCTCTCTATATACATCCAAATTTTAAAGATACAAATAAAACATTATACAGGATTTATAAATGCTTAAAAACTTGAGGCTTCAGAATCATGGTTTCCCAAAAAGACCTGGGAAAATCCACAGACTGACAAGGTAGCAGAGAAAACTGGAGAAAAGGAGACACCCAAATTTGCTGCCACAACATTTTACCAAACTCGCCAGTCATCGCGGTGATGTCATTAGAAAGAGCAGTTTACGCTGGGAATGAGGAGTGGTGGTTTTGTGTGTTGATCTCAAGTGTCGGGTTGAGACAGGCAATTCAAGTATTTGCTGCTGGGTCCAGCTGAGCAGAGCAGCAGCGGGCAGGGGCTATTTGACGTTGGTGCCGTACATGCGCTCAATGTCCGGCTGGTAGAACGCCGTCAGCTCCTTGCGCTTCAGCTTGAACGCGTCCGTCACCAGACCAGTCTCTGGGGTCCAGGGATCCGGGCTCAGGCGGATCTTCACTGGGATTTCAAACTTCTCCAGGTTGGCTGTGGAAAGAAACATTTTTAATACAGAACCTAAATGGAGCTGTTTTCCTGAAGTTAAGCGCAGAAGGAGAAATCATGTTCTCACATAGGTGACCTGAATGAAGAAGTGCCCCTCCAACTCCCCATGGTTGGTTTGACCACCTCTGGGGTCACAAGCAGAAGAACAGAATCTAGTTTGCTAGTACTTGTTTGCCCAATTTCCACAGAAATATTGGAATAAAATTCAGCAGTTCAGGTATCTATGCAGCTCCCTAACTTCCATGCACTTCCTCAGTGCATGGAAATGATATCCTCAAAACAAACTCTGTTGGAATTCAGGACATCCCTCTGTCTGTCTTGGATGGCTCAAACCCTGCCAGGGGGCTCAGAGACCTTGGCACAGACACCAGGACACCTGTGACTTTGATTATGATCCATGGAGAAAATTACCAATTTTATATGAGGATCTGCAAGCCACGAAAGTCTAGTTAGTTTGTCACGGAGGTGAAAAATAGATTTTTGGGGTTTTTAGAATGGTGGCTCAGGAGGCAAGATAGACTGGACACACCCAGATTCCTCTATCTCCTCCTTCTTCTTGGCCTCCACTTTCTACTGTGATGCTGGCACATTTGGATCAGTTTAAGGTAGAATCCCACTGTCTAACACAGGTAACAGGTATTGGGAATTTATTGTAAATATTGTACATGTAGTTTTTAGTAGAAAAGATAAGACCGCCCAAGGGCAGCCAGTGTTCCTCTGTCTGACCTGCTGAATGGACCTCAGCAGGCCAAAGAATTTTATAGATAAGAAACAATAAACAACCTTGAGAATGAAAACAGAAGAGTTCTGACTCCTTCTTCAACTGTTGGGCTGGGAACAGAGACTTTCTAACACACCTCAGGGTCACTCTGACCAGCAGAAGGCCTGAGAAAACTCTACTATATCAGAATAATGGTACTCATCATCTGGAGAGAATATCTTGAAATCCATACTCTTAGGTTAGAAAAAATGGGGGAGTTTGTTTTTTCCTCATAGTTCTACATTGATCAAGGGAATTCAGTTCATATGGGAGCTCTTCCCTGTACTGAAAGAGAGCAGTGCTCTCCATGTTACACCTTCAGCACAAAACACTACCATTTGCAACAATTTCTGCTGTGGTTTCAGATATGAGAAAAGAAAATAACTAAGAAAAGTAGTCAACAGATAGCAATAATAAAAAAATACTCTCCTTTCAAGCTGAATTTCAAAAATATACACAAATGTGTATTTATCATGTGCAACCTGCCATTTTTAGATTTTCCTGCCTCTTTTTCTCCCTTTGGCATTAGATTACTAGATTTGGGTTTTCAGGGGTTTTTTTTGCAATTTGTCACTAAAAGCCATAGTGTTTAAAGGTAAAGCCTGTGATACCAACGTGAAAACCAAAACCAAATATAAAATAACATCAAAATCATTGAACCAAATACTACCCTTTATCAAATCTTTTAAAAGTACTTAATTCTGTTTAGAACAATGTTATACAAAAAATGAAAACAACTTTTACATCAGAGCAGCATGTGAGACTGTCTCATACCTAATATGCACATTATGATTATGGATCTATAGTTGGCCCACACTGGTTTTGGACCAGCAGCAAGGCCAACAAGATACTACAGGACATCTTAAAGAACACACATACACACAGAGAACTGTACTTGGAAAGCTTCACTGGTTTTATATTCTTTCCTCAGCTATGGGCCACACTAAAAGAAGCTTCATGAGACAAAAGAACTGACCCAATTAATCTTTTGTTGTTGGGGGTTTTTGTTTTCAAATCTCACTTCATACAGGTTCAATGAAATATACACACACAAGGAAATATTTTAGGGCCTATGTTTACCTATTTCATAGACACTACAGTCTGCAAGATTGACACCATCTACCCAGGCACTCACCTGCCACAGCAGCCTCAGCCAGCACCTTCAGAACCTCTTTTTCCATCTCAGGACTGTTACAGATCTCTTCCCAGGTTCCTTTAAATCCTTTTTTTCGGGCTAGTTCTGCGAGCTCTTTTTGATTTGGCACAACAAATCCAATGACATAAGAATGGAAACTGAGAAGCACAATGTACTTTAGTATGAATTTGGCAAAGTAAACAACTCTTCAAAAACAATATTTCAAGCTGGGGGTTTTACACTACACACAGAGATATTGCTCTTAACAGCTGGCTTTTGTTCACCTGATAATCCTCCTGAAATAGCACACAAATTACCTCTGCCTGCTTAAATGTAAGTAGAAAGAGAAGCTACTTACCTTACAGTAACTGGATTGCTTCAAGGTGTGCTGTCCATATGCATATTCCACTGTGTCTCTGCCCAAAGCTTTGGGAAGCAGCACCCACACGATGCCTCTGCTCATGTTTGGCAGCCCGGAATGGAGCCTGGTGTGAGGCCTCCCTACCTCAGATTCCTCTCAACTGCAGAGTCCAGTTACTGTAGAGGAGTAGAGGACTGCAGTGAAGAGGGGTTGGACAGCAGATTGTGGAATGAGCATATGCACAACACATCTCAAAGGATGCCTGCTTCTGTAAGGGAAGTGACTTCTCTTTCTCTTTCCAGTGATTGTCCATACACTCACTCTGCTGCTGGCACTCTTTGTCTGCTCCTGACATGCCAGAGCACAGGAAGATGTGATCTCTAAGTCTTTGGGCCCTGAAGCACAATTCACTCTGAAAACAGGTATTCAAAGCTTTTCTGATGGTGCAAAGTTTAGGTAAAATGTGCACAGAACTTCACACAGCAGCTTGACACATTCTAACAAAGCAGATCACAGAGCCAGAGTTGAAAGTGATCTCAGAAGAGCTCCTAATCAATTCACCTGCCCTGAAGCAGGGTCAGATACATCAGAGATGTTTGTCTACACCTTGCTTAAACATCAGCAAGCACTAATGCCAACACTTCATCATTCATAGCATGGATGAGCTGCTGCTGATGGCAACTCCTGACTCTTCCTCTTTGAAATTTACCTCAAAGTGTCAGATGTCCCCCCTCTTTTCCACAGAAGCTATTTATTCATTCACAGATTTTCCTTGTCACCTTTTTAGTCTTGCTTCCTTTTCTAGGTTTATTTAGACATATCAGCAGTGCCCTTTCCTCCCAATTCATGCCATCACAGGTCTCTGCCCAGACATTGCCATTTTTTTCTGGATTCCTTTCATGAGGTCAATCTCTTCAGATGGGCTACATGTGGAACTCAGACCCCTTAATACTTGTTAGAGCAAAGAGATCATTGTGCATTTTGTAGGCAATACATCTGGTTATGTCTTTTACCTTCTTATAACAGCATGGCACTTGTGGACTCATGTCAGCTTCTACAGAATTGCTACCAGCTGGTGGTTCTCACCTTTAACTTCTGCAGTTTATTTAGCTGTAAGTATAATCTACAACTCCTCTCTTTCAACTCACTGCTATTTTCAAGCAAATCTCCACCTAGCCAAGCCTGCTCTGAATTCTCATCCTATCCTCCACTGTGGCTTTGGTTCCCTCCCATCTTAACTATCTACAGAATTATTAAATCTTTTCAACTCTCACCAGACAGATCACTAATACAAAATATGGAAACTCAGCCCTAGCATGCAGATTACTGTACTATATTCTTTAAGGTCTTCAAGATACTTTGAAGATACTACCTCTAAATATGCTTTTGGTTACTGCACATTACAATTTTCTCCTTTGTTACTGGAATGAATGATAATGGGCATCTGACAGGAGCTGAGAAGACAGCACCAACGTCCATTATAAACACAGACTTCCCTGGCAGCACCATCACAAGCTTTGCCTGCCAGCACAAAACCATTCTCATATTCCTCTTCCTGAAAATGTATTAAGGGATGATTTCAGATTAGCCTCACTATCACTACTGCCTGCATCTCACCTTCTGCCTTTGCCTCTGCCCCATTTCCCCCATGCACACTCATGCTGTACTCTGCACTGAACCCCTTGTTTCACTCCTGGTTCCTATAGTCTTTTGAAATGCTCAAGATCATGTCCTGCAATATCACCAGTGTCTCCAGGGATAAACAGTACACAGAAGTAATCAGTTGGCTGGGTAAGCGTCAACTTTCTGTTAATCTAAAATTCAGCTTCTTCAGTAGAAGTGTACTTGTTTTGGACAAACGGGTTCATCCAATTGTTTTTTTCCTGGAAAGAACACCTTGCAGCTCTCAGTTCCTGGTACATGTAGTTTTTCATTCTGTGCCACAAAGTTAAATCTTCACTCGTTGCAGTTCAAATGCTAAAGCACTGTTTTCTCTAGAGAGTTATCCTGAAGGTACATCTTCCCTCTCGAGCAGTCACTGCCCTGTCGCTGCTCCTTATGCTGATCCTTTGTACTTGGTACCTTTGTCTTGGAAGTAATTTTCAGTGGAAATTTTCAGACTTTGGTCCTCAAGACCTCCTAAGTCATCTCTGACATGATGAAAAATTTTGCCAAAATGTCAGTCCTACACTAGGCAGCCTCATTCCCTTGCTGTGCTTACAGTTCTACCCACGTAAGGCTCTCAGAGCTGTGCTCAGAAACATATTTAATGGCACTACACATAGATACCACTATTTCTATTCTGTAAAGCCTGGTTCTCATCTCCCTGAGATTACTGGGGACCTCCTCAGGTTTTGTGCCATGTTTGCTCATTCCTCAGGTAACAGCTACTCATTTTCCTGACGTGATGCTTGAAACCCACTTCATGTGTCTTGGATGGGTGAAGTGTTGATAAAGCAGTAGGAGTCTCCCCTGACAGAGCTCTAATCACCATTCCTTTCAGCAAATGTTTTTATTCCTTATCTCATTTATTTTGTCTGAAGTCAATACAGCTTTTGAAGTGGCAATATCATGCAAACAACTCTGATGCCCTACTACAGTGTTCAGAGGAGCTTTGCACCCTAAAATCTAAGGTCAAATCAGATATTAAACTCATTTGTACAAGTCTGCCCTCCTTGTCCTTTTGCACGTGGGAGACAGAACAGCTACAAATAAAGGACTCCTCCTGCACAGGAGATCACCCAGGCCAAGTATTAGGAGAGACAGGATCCAAGAAAGGTCACAGGCACTGTTACAAAACCTCTCTGAGCTCACACTGCTGAGGTGAGCCCATGCCCACAATGAAATGTGCATATGTACAACCATTCAGGGACTCTATTACATGGCTACTCAGGCCACATTACACACATAACAGCATTAAGAAAGTACAGCAGCAACAGAAAAACCAATCTGGAATGTCCTGTCTTGTTTGTCCTTGGTCTGGACTCTTGTTTGTAAGTTACCTTTAAAAATTGCTCATAGGTTTTCCTGGTTTTAAGTAATAGACAAGACATGGCCTATCAGAGTCAAGTGTCTGGTTGGCAAGTGCATTTTAGCTTCCAGTGTTATGTTGGCCTGGCAAAATTAACACAAAAATTTGGTAGCACAAGTCCAACAGTGAACTGCAATCCTGGAAGAGAAGAAATCACATGTAGGAAGCTCTTTCTCCACAGATTACAGAGGGTGCTTGGAACAGCTGCAGCTTCAGGCTGTCAAAGCCAGCAAATGTGAGACTCACACAGTGAGTCCAAACCACAAATAAAGCTTAAAAGAATGGAAATTTCCTCAGCAGTGGCTGGCCCAATCCATGCCAGCCAACTGATCCAAAGCTGTCACAACTGCAGTTACAGAATGACTGCACAAACCCCCCAAAGTTACAGAGAACCAGGTGAACAAACCACAAGTTAATTATTTTATTTATTACCACTGAGCAATTCTCTGGTATGCTTATCCTGGCTTCTTTCAAAGTAAAGTTGGGCTTTTTGGGACATTAATGGGAGTCAGAATATTTCTGATCATTCAGAAGCTCCAAAATACCTTTCCAAACATCAGTGTCAAATGTCAACAGGAAACAAAGACTACCTGAAGTATATTTATATGTGTAAGAGCTAAGAAACTCTAGAAAGAGAAACTTTAGACATGTTTGAGCCGTTATCACCTCATTTATTAGTACACATATAAAGCAAATAGAAATGACATTTGATTGTCATCTATTGTGTGTTTGCACAGTGTTTAGATTGTGGTTTTTCTCAAGCTTCAAGGTGGTGTACAGCAGGGGTAAAGAAATGTAAATTTAATTCACAAGCCAGCTACTGTGCCATTGGTGCTTTTTTCTCCCACCTTCCTCTGAAGTACCCCAGTACTTCCTCTGAAGGACAAATGACAAGTAAACACAGCAAGGAACAAGGTGCCCTAGGGCTTCTAAAGGTAACAATCTCAAAGTGCTTGAGTGATGCCTGTAATTAATGCAAAAGAGCTCAGCTGCTTTTCAGATAGGGGAAGGGGGAATGTAAGACTCATCACTGGTATTTCCCAATAACTGATGACAACAAATGAGAGCGGACAAATAAAAATTGGATTTCAGATCTTCTAGTTTTGATAGTTATTCCATTGTATTATAAGTAAAAGCCTTTTTTTTAGCAGATTTAAAAAAATTCTACACATTGAGCAGCAAAAAAATTTGTTTCAAGAGGACAAAACAGAGCAGTAAAAAGTATAAGCTGCTCTTACCTGCTTGCATATGCACAAATATTATCCACCAGTGGGAGATTCTTCAGAGCTGCTTCTACTTTGCCAAGAGAAACATACTCTCCTGCCTGCAGCTTTACAAGATCCTTTTTGCGATCTACCGAGGAAGAAAGGAATTTAGTGTTAATTACAGAATAGAAAACTCAAACATTGATTTTATATTTTTCTGAAATGCTTATTTAAATACCCAAACTGACTCATGTTTGGTGAATGTACCACAAACCTTTAATGTTATGTTTCTAGAATGCATTTTATCAGTCTGTCTGTCCCAACAAAATTAGGGATATTACAATTCCATGCATTTTCTGCCTTCAGAACAGCATTTCCTATATGACAGCACCATCATGTGCATGGAAAATAAACAGGACTATGCAAAAGCACTGTTAGCCAGGAGCACACATATTGTGCTGTCTGGCCCAGACCCACAAAGCAAAATATGCACCATTTGGTGGCATTATGTTATTTATTTCAGGCTAAATCCATATTTAAAGAGCAACTGTTCACCTTTTGCTTGAAAAACAACAATAGGAACCAAAAATTATGCCTAAATTACTTGAGGTTATTGAACACAACCATACAAAATTATACAATATAAGGCAGCTTATCTACTCAGTTAGCTTGTATTTAACTCCCTAATTACTACCCAGTCTCACTAACTTAGGGAGTCAATGTTAAGACTGTTTCAAAGTGAAACAAAATTCAGCTTTTAAAGCACACAAACAAGATTACATTAACATATCAGAACTTCTCTGGGATACATGGGAAGGCTTTAGATGGCATGTCAACATATGGAGATTTTTTTCATTACTGTATTTCACAGCCCTGAAAAATGTGTGTGTATAGAAATATCTATACATATACATGTCACCTGAATTTATTAACTCACCAATAATTTTTAGACATCCATCATGATGAAACTCTCCAATGTCTCCAGTATGGAGCCACCTCTGCCCATTCTCATCAACAGTGAAATCTTTTTTGGTTCGTGCTTCATTTTTGTAGTAGCCCACAGTCACATTCTGCCCTCCAATAAGGATCTCACCTCTAGGATATGGTTTATCAGTGTTGTAATATCCACCTGGAAGGATGAGGAGTTTTATTAAGTTTATGTGAATGAAAACATACTCCAAAGGAAAAATGTGTGCCATCCTTCTGGCAGGAGTAAGTAATGTGCTTTATCAGTTTCATACAGGCTCAAATAAAACCAAATAATTTTGCCTCATAGTTTAGAGAAGAAAAAATCCATAAGGTTTTGCATTAGTCCAAAACACACTTAAGTATTATGCATTTCTACTCCACAGTACACAAAAGCCTACAGTAAAAGGAAGTACTGAAACGCATTTCAAAATTTATTATATGTATTTTACAATGTATCCATTAAGCTTCTATTCTACATGCCAATTTTAATGACTTTAAGAATAATATTATGAAGATTATTTTTAAATAATTTCTCAATGGCAACTGAAGGTATCATGCATACTACTACTTAGTCAAAATGCCACTTGCATTGATAACTTCTGTCTGGATATTTCCCTGTTTTGAAACTACTGAAGAATTTATTTTATGTTTCTTCTTCCCAAGAGCAAACTTTTATAGGCAAAAGTAGCATTTAAAATGCAAACAGCCAAGAAATAGTCTTTAATTACTGCTACAGAGCAAAGCCCAATAGAAAAACACAGTTCTTAAAAACACATTACAATTAAATCATAAGCAGGAATTCTCACCTTCTTCCCAGTTCATTAACTTGATTTCACAACAGACCAAAGGTGCTCCCACTCTTCCTGTAGTGTAGTCCCAAACTAGAATTTTAAAAAGTGCACTTCAGAAAAACAAAAACCCAAAGATAGCCAGAAAAGAAGTCTTTTGTTGTCATGCATTCTCAGTGAAAATTAACTGCTATTTATTTCTCAACTTTAACTCACAGAACCAAACCTCCAAGAAAACCCAACCGATTTATCAAGAGAACACTGACAAAATTCTTATCCCACTAGGAGAGTAGACAGCTGTATTAACAGATACTCTCAGTATCTAAAAGGCAACTGAAACCATTAGGTTCTATGAAATTAGGTATTAGGTTTTCATATAACCATTGGGTTATATGAAATTAAAATCTAGTGCAGGAAGATTTTAATTCCTGACACCTCAATATACTCAACAAAATTAGAAAAAAATTGTTATTAAGTTGATGTGGTAAGTACAACAACGCCAAGATCCCATTCACACTAGAATGGGTGGCATTACCTCATTTTACACACGGGTCACCTGTTTTAGCACTGACACTGCTTGATGCATTTTTGGGAACACCTGATTGCAGGATTCCCTGATGACGTTGGTGGCATCAGGAGAAGAGCAGGCGGGCAGGGCTGATCTGCGTGGGGCTGAGTGCGGGCGCCGGTGCCCAAGGGCCACAGTGCCACCCACCTTGGGTGATGGTGCCAGCCCTCAGGGCTACAGTGCCACCCACCTTGGGTGATGGTGCCAGCCCTGAGAGCCACAGTGCCACCCACCTTGGGTGATGGTGCCAGCCCTCAGGGCCACAGTGCCATTCACCTTGGGTGATGGTGCCAGCCTGAGAGCCACAGTGCCACCCACCTTGGGTGATGGTGCCAGCCTGAGGGCCACAGTGCCACCCACCTTGGGTGATGGTGCCAGCCCTCAGGGCCACAGCGCCACCCACCTTGGGTGATGGTGCCAGCCCTCAGGGCCACAGTGCCATTCACCTTGGGTGATGGTGCCAGCCTGAGAGCCACAGTGCCACCCACCTTGGGTGATGGTGCCAGCCTGAGGGCCACAGTGCCACCCACCTTGGGTGATGGTGCTAGCCCTCAGGGCCACAGTGCCACTCACCTTGGGTGATGGTGCCAGCCTGAGAGCCACAGTCCTACCCACCTTGGGTGATGGTGCCAGCCCTCAGGGCCACAGTGCCATTCACCTTGGGTGATAGCGCCAGCCCTGAGAGCCACAGTGCCACCCACCTTGGGTGACGGTGCCAGCCTTCAGGGCCACAGTGCCACCCACCTTGGGTGACGGTGCCAGCCCTGAGTGCCACTCACCCTCGGTGATGGTGCCAGCCCCAGCGGACTCGGTGAGGCCGTAGCCCTGCCCCACGGGGCAGCAGAAGCAGATGTTCATGAAGCGCTGCGTGGCCGCCGAGAGCGGGGCGCCGCCGCACAGCAGCACGCGGATCTTCCCGCCCAGCAGCATCCGCACCTTGCGGAAGATAAGGCTGAAAGGGAAAGAGACAACTTGGAGCTTCAAGACAAAGCAAGAGAGAACCTAGTTTTGGATCTGAATTGAGTTTTCACTGTCTTCAAATACACTTTATGACTTCCAAAGAAAGCCTTGAAGGAGCACATGGAAGTTTTCAGAAACACAGGCACAGATTTCTAAGATGGTTTCCATGTTCTAGTTTGAAGATGGGTTAAATGTTTGAGAACACAGATTTAATGAGGCAGTAAAGTTGCATGATTTTCTCTTAAAAATACTTTAAGTTGTATAAATTTTGCAAATACAATCTCCTTTACTCTCATGGAAACCCAGAGTTAGACTCAATGGTCCTATGGGTTCTTTCTAACTTGAGGTATACCATTGTTCCCCTCTGTTAAAATATGGAGTCTACAGTTTTCTGTAGGAATAAACTTCTATCCAAAAATGGTATAAATCTGTTATTAAATTCCTGATGAAAATTCAATAAATGTAAATTTTCAGTTTCAAGTTAAAGAACACTCAAATTGTATCAGTAAGCATTTAAATTCATCACACAAACTCCTGATTTGTTGTTTCAATTTACACTCAAGTACAATTTGTTCACGTTCAAAGTGTCAACGATAAAATGAAGAAAAGCACCAAAAAACCAAATACTGCTCCTGTGGTAAGACTTTGATTTTTTGGTGCCATTACAAAGGAAGTTAACATTACCTGTCACAGAGTGGGGTAGTGTAACCTTTGGAAATCTGTTCCATTTTGTAGTTGTAGGCCAATATAAATAGATTCCTCTGGAAACTGGTCATTTCATTAACTTTATTCATGACATTTTTGTAAATTCGATCCATGATTTCCTAGTACATAAAAATATGAACTTTATCTCAAAGAAACAGAAATCCTGAATTCAGTACAGCAAAAAGAAAACACAATCTAGAAATTAAAGTGAGCTTCAGGTGACAACCCCACTCCCAGGTTCCCTTCTCTTCCCTTGCTAAGAGACAGCATGATGTTCATGGAAAGGAGGAAAGCAAAATCTGGGCAGGAGCAGCAGTTAACCCCCAGCTGCCAACTCTATTCCACTCTTTCACAGTAACAAACTAGAAATGACTAATTAAAATGGGAATTGACTCTCTTTAGCTATCTTAGCTTTGAAAAAGTTTGATACTCATATCATGATTGTTCATCCCCAACATACAAACAAGTACCAAAATTATTATTTAAAGGCAGCTTAACATCAAAGATGCTACCTTTTCTATTTAAATGGTAATGTTATTGATTTCATTGCTAAAAATTTAATTATAAATTATATTTTTAAAAAGGTTTTAAAAATTATTCATCCTTCAGTTACTTACCGGAACTGCTGCCATTAGAGTTGGCTTAAGTGTAGTAACATCCCCTTTGCTTCCTTTCTTTATTTTAGAAGACTAAAGTGAAGAACAAGTTTACTAGCAGACACATTCAAGATCTTGAACATCAGAAACAAAATTTGTACTATTTTTAAAGAAATATTACAAAGATCTGGTATAAGTAATTTTTTTTTAATTTCTTTTTTACTTTACTGTAAGGACTTACGCCATACCTGGTCAGCCAGTGTCTGAGGGGAGGAGTAACCGATGCGGCACCCGTGAGACAGACACACGAGCTCAGCACTCAGCTCCAGAACATGGGCAAGGGGCAGGTACCCAATATAAATGTCCTTTTCCCTGCAAAGAATTTATTTTAAAATATAGCTTTATGCTGTATCCTAGAGTCCTCAGATGCGTCATTAGGCCAAATTCATGCAAAGTTTATTGTAGAAATGAGAAAGCAGAAAATGCCTTTGAGCTTGACAGCATATTTCAAATCATATTGGTTTTGTTTCAAAAGTTGCATACTACTGTAGGTTTCAGGCATGAAAAAAGGCTGATGGTTACTCTGGTTACTCATCTCAAGACAATTAACCATGTGTTAGGGTTGCAAAGGCAACTCAATGGATGAGATTAAAAACTGCACCACACACAAAGAAGCCACAAGATTTAAACATTAACCAAGGCAAGCACTGCTTAGGGAGGCTTTCAACCACTCTAGTGCAAGGAGGCCTCAAAAGTTTTTGTGTCCTGGTCTTGCCCACATACCAAAGAGGAGAGAACAAAGAGTACATGAAGTAGTACCATGTCATTTAGTGCAGCGCTGGAAGATGCTCAGATGTCAGTGCATAGTATCATGTGTCACAGACATAGCAATATAAAACAGTTCATATTTTACCCAATAATTAATGTAAAATTAAAAGCAACTACATGACTTCTTTATTTGCTGGTCAGTAACAGTTGGTACCCACCCCAGATTTGGGATCCTCTCAGCCATTCCAGTTATCCCAGCAATGATGTTGCAATGGGAGATCATAACTCCTTTGGGAATTCCTGTGGATCCACTTGTGTACATGATCACTGCGATATCCGAGGGCACAGGCCTGGATGGCTGCTTGTTTCCTGCAAGTTGTTAAAAAAGAGGATGTGTGATGTGTGGAGAGCCTCTCAAGCAGGGAGATCTGACACACTGACACATTTCAGCAGTGCTGCAATATAGCACACCACAGGACTCACGCTATTACATTTTGCTTTAAAAAGATTATGGTCAAGCTTAAGTGCCTTCACAAAGAGTAGGAACTTTGCACTAGCTGAGCAATACTTTGGCTGATTGTCCTTATCCACCACAACAGTTTTCCTATTATTTTTCCCCTGCTCCTGCAGTGGAGAGTAAAAACAGGCAGAGCTTTAGCTTGTCCAAAGCATCACTGAGCATCCCTGCCTGGGAAGGTTCACTGCTTCCACCCCCTGTGCAGGGATCACCACACTGCCTCATCTGCAACACCTGGAGCAAAGCACTGCTGAGCCAACCTGAGGTCCCACCTCCATGAATATTTAAAAGAAGTTCAACAGCTTTAATTGGATTAAAGTGCTTTTTAAATACTTGTGCTGAGAGCAAGAAAATACAAAAACTACTGTGCTTACTCAGAGGAAACTGCATCACACACAGTGCATGAGGCACAGTGCACACACTGAATGAGAAGCATGAAAGCAACATTTAATAGTTTTCCACTCACTGAATCCTGCCTATCCTGCACAATAAACAACACAGAGGAAAAGAAACACAAGCAATGGCTCATCTACTTAATATTAATTGGACATGCTTGGCCATAAACAATTCATGATAGCATTTCACAGTTTATGAATGGTTAACTTGACAAAGATAATGTTTCTTTATAGTAGTGCAGAGTATGTGATATTTAAAGATTAAATACCTTTTTACATAGCACATAGATTAAAAAATTTCAGAGAGCTAATGACTTACAGCCAAAATTTTTCTGCTGGTGTTGTATTAAACTGTTTTAGTAGTGCATGAAACTGGTATATCAAATTGGGAAATGCATCCTCCAAAGAAATTGAGAGGTCATGATGTTTGGAGCAAATCTGCCATTCCCCTGAACACCAAAATCAGATGGACTGACCACCCCCCACTCCTAAAATACAATCCAACATTCCTGAGCCTGGAATACTTACAAGATTCTGAAAACACAAAGGATAAGAACAAAAGAAAGCAAATACTGAATATATTGAAATCTCAAAATATTAGGATGGGCAGCTCTTCAGAACCAAGAATAAAAATTTCTTAAGATTGCAATTAAAATAAGTTCTGAAATTCTGAATTAGAGTTCTAAAAATATTACATAGACCAGAAATAGATTTCAATGAATTACATAGATTGATTGTTTCAAAAACGGAATAAGTGACCAAGTTCTATCAGACTCAAATGACTATTTTACATTTTGCTATCTGTGAATTTTACAAAATTTAATGGCTACAAATTACTGATTTTTTTGTTATAAAATACACAGTGATTTTCCTTCTCTGCCCTGAATAACCTGGTTTTAATATATCTGATCATAAGAATGCTTTTTAAGTTTGTATCCTGAATTAATTTCTTATCCTATAAACTACCCTTCAACCTGTGACACTTGATTGTGGAGTCAGTTTTTATACTGTTGAAAAACAAAAAACAAACTTACACCCCAAAATCCAGCCACCCACAATGAAAATAAAACAAACAAAACAAAAACAAAAAAACCCCACATGGATTTTATTTAAAAGAAAAGGACATAAGAAAAGGTTAAATCTGCAGAATTTTGAAATCTGCAGTTTCTTCAAGCTTACTCAACAGGGTCAAATTAGGGCACCAAGAGAGATGGTCTGAAGAGGAAGAACCTACCAGTGTCAGCCTTGGCCCCCATGGCTTGCACAGATGCCATGGTGTGAACGATGACCCCCTTGGGGAACTCTGCCCACGTTGTGGGTTTGCCATCCACTGTAATTATGTGTCGCAGTAGTGGAACTTGAGAAACTATTTCCTGTGAAAATGAAAAATTGGTTCAGAAATTAAAAATTTGTTTTATGCCAGGAAGTAAAAAAACCACAAAACCAAGAACAAAAACCTCCATGCTCTCTGCTGCACACTTTTTAAAAAGCACTAACGTAAAACATCTCCAGATTTTAAGGGATAAACCTACCAAGATCAAATAGCTGCAAAGCTCAAAGCTTTCCAATTTTAAGTCCAAAAACTTCTCCAAGCATTTATTGATTTGTATTTTATTTCATGAGAACCCCACAAATAAGACTGCAGTGATTTATACACATTATTGACTTTCTCTTCCCATAGAACACAGAGAAAAATTGGTGATACTGAGCTCACAATAATTCTTAGGCTGCTCCTTGGTTATTATGCTATTTAAAATAAGCAACAGCTAACAAAAATATTGAAAATTACTAGTTAAGCATTTCAAGCAAAACATGAGTTCAAAGACATTAATCAGTGTTTTCATGGAAGAAGAGATCACCACCTATAGCAGAGCAAACACATTCCCTCACTGCAAGCTGAAATAAATGTGCATGGCATAGATACTGTCATTGTAGTAACTTCTTTAAAAAGTTTGGGAAATTCTCATTCAAATTTCCACAGCAGCACAGTTTTTCATAAAAACAATTTCCTTAACTGAAAGGTCCAGTTTCCCCAAAACACACAATGATGAAGCTCATGCAGATTAGTTGTTCCACTTGGGTATTCCACCAGGGTCAGTAAGTCAAAAAGGTTCTTTGACTGTGCTAATGGTTAGTGAGCTTTTTCTCCCCTGCATGGAAAAACAGCTCTATCTCTTTAAACACCCATCTTTAGACATAAAAATCATTCTCTTCTGAGAAAACATCTGATAATAAGCCAGGAGCACAATCACAGTTAGCTCTTTATACATTTTTCTGCTCTTCCCATTGTTACATTTATAGGCACTAAATCCACCCAGAAACCACGGCAGTTTCTTGTAAAGGTGTTTTTCCAGGCAGCACTCCAGCTCTGCAAGACTGCAAATTGCTCATTCTCCAGCCACTGAGCAACCTACAACCCACTAAAAGCAAACTACCACATTCTGTACATGAACAGAGATACATAAATCTTCTTCCCAAAGTGTCTGCCGTATGGAAAGGCAATAAATCATTGCCCTGTACAATGGAACCAGGCCATTTAGAATGGTGAACAGACACACTGCAAAGAGATAGCCAAAGAACAGCTTTCTGACCTTCAGTTTTGTTTGCATCAGCTCTTTACTGGTAATGATGGTGGTCACCTCTGTCTCGTTCAGCCCATGAACTATTGCTGGGCCTCCCAGCGTGGCGTACAGAGTAACAACTGAAACACAAAACACAGCAAATGGTCAGGCCCTGGGCTACATTTTCAAGTGTAGTTTACAAAAAAGAACTCTGAGATTAATCTATTCCAACTTAGGCAACACAGTAAAAATATCTGTCAACTCAAAGATGGGACAGTTTTGTATTTAAAAAGCCTCTTAACATCTGAATTTAAATACAGTGTGAACTTCAGTTACTCCCAGAAGGAATAATGAACAGCCATTCTCTATGTGACTGTTTACTCTTTTCCAGGTCTAATTAGAGGTCCCAAAACCACATCACCTTATGAAATTCTGCTGGATCTACTGTCATACTGTCACTGCTTTTACCATTTGAAAAAGAGGCAAACCTCCTCAGCTTAATCACTGTCTTACATTCCTCTTGCACACAGGAAAGAAATAGCTTTCATCCATGTGACTTCTCTTTCCAGAATTCACATCCTCTGTTACTAACCTTTTACAACTGACTGCTAATAACAAATTATTACAGCATGGTAATATGTGTCAACAGGAGAGAATTCTCACACAGAAATAAATCTGTGACTAGCTTGTTCTGCCATCTATTTAAAATAATGTAATAAAGGTTTAATCATCACAGTCATTAGACCTTGAACTGACATCATGAGAATCACGCAGAATAGCAAGAAAGAAAATATTTAGAAAATTGGCTAAAAGAAAAATTGTTTTTTGTTTGTAAGGTCAGCTCATTAGTGAGCATGTTACAAAATGATTAAATATTATTTTAAAGGTGATAATATGAAATTTCCTGGAATTTTCAATGGAATTGAATGACGAGAGACCAAAATAGACCAAGGAAAAAAAAAGCAGCCAAAAAGTGAAGAGAAGTATTGCTAAAAAAACAAAAAATTCTATTTTCCAAGCACAACACTAAACAGGGACATCACATAAAAGCTCTAAGATCAATCAACACAATCTATAATTATAGTATTCTTGATGGGAGTTTTGTCACATCAAGGTATCTGATTATTTTCTGCTTTTTGGTCTGTGTATAGCTGAATATTTAAAGAATGTAATTATGAAAATAAGACAACCCATTGTACATTAGGACTGTGATCACTGCAAAGATTAAAAATTAAAATTAAAGTTCTGTTTTATTTTATTTTAATATTTTAAATCCAAGGAGTTACTAATCCAAAACAACTCAAAAGCAGTCTTCTTACACAGAAAAGTAAATAGTTGACCTCTACTTATTTTTTTTCTTGTTAAAACAGCCCATCATAGTTCAGAACTGTTGCAGGGCAAATGCACATGCACTGTGTTTTCTTTAATTTGGTGGGAGCAAAGTCCAGAAGAGTGCCTCTCCTCGTTCCCACGAGCTCTCTCTCCTTGCTGCAGTGACCCCTGTTATGTAAACACGTAGCAGAAATTCAGCTGCCCCGAGCCAAGGAGCAGAACCGAGCTGACAACACCGCCCAGAAGGCAGAGCATCATCTCAGGAATAACCACGGGGTCCTTAATTACTCATCTGCAAATAAGTGCTTTAAGACACTCAGAGCTATATGACAGAGCCAAAGGGAAAGAGAGACCATTTATATGATGGTGCACTGATGTCATGGAGAGAGCAAAACTGAGCATGACTCATCTGTGAAATCCTCCCTTCTCCACACTGGCACCTAAAAGTTTTTCAGGCAAATCTTAAAGTTTTGATAGGTTTTTTTCTCTCCTCATTCTCTTGAAAATGTACTGAGAACAGATTATTTTTTATTCACCTTTATACATGCAACAGTACAAGTGAGTCTTTGTTATCAGACCAAAGGCTTGACAAAAAGAAAATCTCCAACAACACTAAATTTGCCAGCTTGTAGAAAAAGACAAAACCTTACTCAAAAGAAACTAACAGAACTTTAACAATTTATTTCAGGGTAACTGGAATGTTAAACTGAGTACTTCAGCACCCATCATACATCAAGAATAAAAAGCAAAATGCACCTTTAAAGGCTTCAGCCAAATTTACTTCTGACAAAACCACTTCTGCTCAAGCATGATTGAAAAATGAACCTAACTTCTTCTATTCTACCATTTGGCTATGCACTTTTGTATTTTATCTGCCTACTCTGGTGAAGAGCTGTTCACACACATGAAGAGGTACTCAGGCAGAAAATCTGTTTTCATGCTAGTACTACTTCTTCTATCTCTGATCTAGCAATCCCACTCCACCTCCTGCAAATATAAGACTTAGAGAACTTCAGAAAAAGACAGATCTAAAATCAAGCAAGTATTTCTAACCATAAAATAACTTGTTTGTGCAAGTAATCCATAACAGACATAATTTTCCTCATTTTAATTCTGTAGTGCAAAAGGCATTCTCTCCAACACTATGTACCAGGCAGATGAACCTGTTCTGGGCCCACTCCATCAGACTGAACACATCTCACATTTGGAAACAATGTCCCAACACCCCCACAGAAGTTGGCTGGTATCAACCCTACACACTGAAAAACGCTAACACAAGCCATTTAGCAATGTCTTGCCACTATTACTGTTTCAACATCATCTGAATCTCCCAATTTGTCCTGCAAGATGCCTGTGGACACTGCACAGCTCTCTCCTCATCTGCCAGCACGAGTCAGCCAAGTTCACAGAAGATGACAGAGCTTAGCTGCTGAACACCACGTCAGAGTGTGTGCCGAGGCACGTCGCAGCAAGGGGATTTAAACCTCTAATCCAGCAACCCAAAAACACACACATACCATTCTGCTCACAACATACAGCCCCTAGCTCAGATTTCTCCCCTCAAATTACAAATATCCCTGGGATTTGTAAATGTGCTTCAGCTCCAAAGGAAAAAAAAATTATACAAACCCTCACATTTTATTCCCAGGATAGCCACCAGGAATGTGACAGATGCCAAAAGTGATAAAAGGGAACTGGCACAGAGACATGTAGTTTAAAAGCACACAGGCATCTTATGTGAGAAGAGTCTGTGCAGTTCTCTGCTCTGGTTGGCAGGCCAGCAGCATTTACCCACTGAGGAACCAACCAATACAATCACCAGTTTAGGTGGGAAGGCACCTGCAAAGATCACACACCATCATTGCAGCAGAGTGCTCAGAGCCATGGCCAGTCTGGGTTTTATGGCTCTCCAAGGATGGAGATTTCACAACCAAATCTTATTGAAAGGGTAAATGTAGCACAGGAGGGAAAAGGCCAAAGCCTGTGAGGAACAGCAGTTTCTGTCATGCTCTGAGGGACAAGATGCGTCCCCCTGAGAGCATCCCAGAACCCAGCCAGGCTGGGCTTAGTTAGGTAAAAGACATTAAGGAGGGATGATGAAACAGACATTTAAACAGCTATAGCACACTGAGACCAGCATTCAGTACATTCCTGACCAAAAAAAAGGCCCAAGCAAAATCCAAATTGAAGAACTAAGACAAAATATCCAGATAAAACAAAACTTGCAGGCACAGATGAAGGTTTGACGTCAACTCCTGAAACTGAGTCAATGAATTCATGTGTGATTTTTGTTTGTTTGTTTTCAGAAACTTGGGAATCTGTACTGATTTGAGATGAAAAGAAAATAAACCTCTCACAAATTCATTGAGCAAACTATCCTTACCAAAACCATTCTTAACATCTACCAACAGATACAGGTTTCTCTAGTCACTAAAGCAAAAGGCTACAAAGTGCACAGTTTCCACATTATGCAGTATTTTTTTAATTTGAAAACTTTAATGCTCTCTATAAAATCTAGATAAAGTTTTCTTTGTACAAAAAGCAAAGCAAGAAAGTTTTGTTTTCAGATTGTGAGGTTGAAAGCCATAAAACCTTCAGGGAAGACAGGTACTCACGCTGGTAGTTGCACATAAAGCAGGCCTGGGCTGCAATCATCCACTCAGCTCTGGTCTCACAGAAGATAGCAATGTTAGTCTTTGGCTGCTGACCCAAGACTGCTAAGCCATTTCCAAAATTAACAGCTTTAATGTATACATCTTCGTAAGAAAGCCAGGTGTACTTGCCAAGGATGACCTAATAAGAACAATAAAATCAATTTAGAAAATGAAAATCCTTAACACATGTCCTACAACATCTTCACCCATGTGAAGAATCCATGGATGTTAGAGTAACATGTGCTTGAATTGTAACTGCAGTTTATTTAAGATAAAGATGACACGTTTTCTTGCCAAAAGCTACAGGGCCTGTGGAAGTTCCAACATAAATACCATATCACAATGCAATATCTCCATGCATGTTACCACCTCAGTTTCTATTTTCACAGAAGGGAAAGCACACAATTCCCACCATCTTTTGTAGCTTCAGGAGCCCTCTGAAAGACTGTTTGGTTACCTGGCCCACATACCTCTACTTTTTAAATAAGTTTGGTTTATGTAAAGGATGGGAAGCACTAGTTAGCACAGTACATTCTCTGTATTTGCTTTCTTGGATATGTGGGCTACAATTCTACACAAATACAACACTCAGATATTAATTAAAAAAAAAAAAACAAACCAAACTTGAAAAGGGAAACTGGAATCCAAAAAGCAGTATATCCATGGGCCCTCAGAAATTGTGAAATCCCTTTCCCTTTGTTCTGAAACAAATGTCAAGGGGATGAGCAGTAATAATTTTGCCCTTTTATTACTGTTAAACAAAAGCAGGACAGAAGACAGATAGGAAATGACTGGCAAACCTCAGTTCTGAGAAGTCATGTAGAATGTATTATGCAATCTCACTTTTCCATGTGGGAAAGCTGGTGCACAGTAAAACTGGATTTGAATTTACAGGTTCCTGTGTGGACTTGCACCTTGCAGTACAATTTCCTTACTGACTGACAGGACATTTCTTTGAGACCAACCTAGAAATTTTCATATGTAGATACAGTATGAAGATGTTTTATACTGAAAATCTATACTTCAAATTATTATATCCCACCCATCTATTTATATAAGCACATTGACAATTCTGAAAAACAATTTATTAATCAAGTACTTCAGACATGTTTTTTTACAAAGCATTAGTAATAAATGCAAGCAAACACTACAAAAGCTAGAAAAGCTAGAACTAGAAAAGCTCCTTCATTCTTTTTTCCATATTTCATTCATCAATGGGAACTAAATCTCAAACTTTGAGCTGTCAAATCAACAATTTTTGACATGCAGCTACATTTCTAATGAGTCTGTATTTCCACATCTGCTTCTTTAATAAAACATATTTTAAAATCTCTCTCAAACTCTAACAGAAAAATAAAATTTAGTAGATTTCTGTTGTTAAAACTTTTCCAAACTATTCCTAGTTAACATTAGTTGTAACAATGCATTTTACCTACTACAGCTCACTGCATACTGCTCATTAACCTACTTATTTAGTAGGACAAACAGGTACATGTGCAGCTGCTTGGAATTTCATAAATGTCTTTGTGGGAAAATATCATTTAACAAGCCCAACAAACAACATTTGTCAATAACAGCAATATATGGCAATTCTACCAGAAAATACAGATTTCTCACACAAATATCTGCTCAGTTTTTCCTGGTTTATTTCCAGAAGCTCTGTTTCAGTGGCAAACAGGCTGTTTCAAAACCCAAAACCTGGGAGTCCCTTTTTGTTTCAACACACCAGGATATTTCTGGTGTGGAAAACTCTCACTGCTTCCAAAAAAAATATTGCACCTCTTCCTGTCCATACAAATTTTGGTAATTTGGAATTTAAATTCCAATTTGGGATTTTTTTTTTCCCCAAAGGCAGTATTTTTGGCAGATGGGGAAGTTCTTGACAAGCTCATCAGCTGTAAACAATTTATAGCAGTGACTTGGGCAATACCCTTTCCCTCATTATACTCTGCCTACAGTGCAGCCTCAGGAAAACTGCTCACAAATAATTAGGCCAAGAAATACAAGCAGATTCTTGTTACTGTTTCTGGTAAGCTTGCTAATCCATAACAGGTGTTAGTAATTTCCACCACTCTCACTGAACTGGGGAACATAAATCAGTAATTGGCCAAAAACTAATCTCTCCAAATAATACTTGTGATTCTACTTTTTCCCCCCTTTATTGTCCAAAATAATTCATCTTAGGCTTGTTGATATGTCGTGAAAGATCACTCACTGGTGCTTTCTTTTCTTAAAAAGGAAAAATCCTTTTTAAGGTTGTGTAGCACCATTGGCTGTAGCTATTTATATAAAAATACATTTCTGAAGAACACTGACATGAGAACCTTTTTCAATGCAGCAATTTTGAGTTTTACTTTCCTACTGCCTTGCATATATTCAATTCCAGTGTTCCTTCCCCATGCCCAGTGTTTTTTCTCTATTCCCTCCCTATGACATTTACATAATACACACATTAGTGAATAACAGCTGTTCATAGAGCCAGCTGGGTAATATGGATAGAAGTCCCCTTCTCCTGCATTTCTCTAGCAGCTTCCTGCGCAGGACACAGGGCAGGTTACAGTTTATCTCGCACTCCTCATGTTGGATCGTGTCTCCAAACCCATTTCCCTTCTTGGCCCTGCCCTCAGTAGCTTTTGCTGACATTTTCCAATGCACAGGCAAGAAAGACAAGGAGCTACTGGAGAGAGTGCAGTGAATGCCACAATCATGAGGGGTCTGGAGCATCTCTCCTTCAAGGAGAGACTGCAGGAGCAGTCTCCTGGTTAGTCTGGAGAAGAGAAGACTGAGGAGATCTCATCAATACATACAAAAATCTCAAAGGGGTGCCAAGAACATGGTGCCAGACTCTTTTCAAGGGTTCCCAGTGATGGGACAAGGAGCAATGGCCATGAACTAAAACAGAATAAATTCCACTTCAACATGAGGAAGAACTTCTTGACATTGAGGGTGGAGAGCCCTGGAGCAGCTGCCCAGGGAAGGGGTGGAGTCTCCCTCTGGAGACATCCCAAACCCACCTGGACACGCCCTGTGCCACCTGCTCTGGGTCACCCTGCCTGGGCAGGGGATTGGACTGTATGGATCTCCAGAGGTCCCTTCCAACCCTAACAATGCTGTGATTCTGCTTCTGCTGCCAACAGGTAAGACTGGCATTAGGCACCATAGCCTTTAAACACTCACACGTTTAACTTAACTTTCAGAGCTTACTTCTGCTTGGTAAATAATGGCAAGAAAATAACTGTCCAAGAGCTAGCAGAAGGGCCCAAGAAGAGAGTTTGGGCAGAGATGGAAGAGCCCCAGAGAGAGCAGGCAGCAGGGGTTTCCCTGGAAGCACAGCATTCCATGGGAGAACGCTGCCCTCTCGTGCTCCAGCCTTCCACTGCAGCCTCAGTCACACCGGCACACAAACACTGGGAGCTATCCAGACTCTACTGATATTTGGAAATCCAGAGAAGCAGAGACTAAACACACAGTTTAGTGTGTGTTTTAGTTAGTGTGTGTTTTAGTGTGTGTTTTATTTATTTTACCTGGATTTTAGAAACATATTAAATTTTTTAGTGTAATAAAGGTGAAATAAAAACTTGATAAAGCTGCAGGCTCATGTAGAGTCATTAAACTACCTGATCTCAGTTACTTTGAAGATCTTCCTAAAAGTACCTTATGAGGTTTAAAGAACACTGACTATGATTTGGAAACCAGTGATCATGAATTGAATACATTTTCCTGTAAAAGTATATTAAAAATAATACAATGGAGGTTATTTGAAATGCCCACTTTTGGCCTTTTTCACATGAACACCTGGATTGCAGATGAATATATCTGAAAACCCCCACCCTAACATACCACTTACATAGCAATCTATGGTTTTCAACATGGTAAGATTCTTGGCATGGCAAGAACCTTCCTGAACCTTCACTTTAAGTTTCAGTATCAGCAATAATGAGTAAAGCTCTGAATTCACAGAATTGCCCATGTGCTTGCTGTTGCACCCAAGTCTCCCAGGCTTTAGATGCATCACCTTACCCAACAAAGCTGTGTTTTATTTATTATGCTCCCAGTAATTCTGTTCTTGGTTATCAACCCTTTATAAAGCTGAGCAAGACAAATGAACAACCCCCAAAACAAACAGACATGTCCCTCAAAAAATACAGCAATTAAAGAACACACACAAAGCCAAATCCACATACCAACATAGATCAAAGCAAGCACCTGATGATATAAACGACAACTAAGATGACACAAAATAACAAAGCTCATCTTTTGGGCATTATAAAATTTCAGCTGTGGTTAAATTAAGTCCCTTTTCCAATTAATTACATCTTAATCTCAGAGGTATTTTCAACATTATTTTATACTGACTTAAATACATGGTTTATGAAATGAATATTAGGTATGCATGATATTGGAGAAGGAAATTTCACAGTACAATATGGAAGGAAATAGAATAACTAACCATTTATGAATTACTATGAAAAGCAACAAGTGCATAAGCAAGTATTGTATTTTATTCACATCCATGAATTTTTGCTACTTTGGAATCTGCACAGGAACAAATATTTTTGCAACAATACACTATCATAAAAATTTTAAAAATTACAGATTATCTGAGATATCATTGTTCTCACAAGAAATCAATGGAGTATCTGATCTTAAAGATGTTAAGAAACTCTAAATAATTTTAGCTACAAGTGCAAGGACACTTAGTTTTCCCAATAATCAAAAGCTGAATATTTTACCTTTTTATTGAAATATACATATATATAATATAAAGATATACTGCAATACTGTAAAGTATAGAAATAACCCACATTATACCTAAGAATTAAACTTGTTGTGCACCTTTTTGAAGTACTGCACCAAACCTCAGCAAGCTGGCTTTGTGCTAAAGGGAACCAGGCAATAAAAGGTGCCTGGAATGAAAGAAATCAAAAGAAGAGAACCCTGACATTTAGAATCAACAAGGTATCTTGAGAAATGTTCTGATTTTCCTCACTTGCTAACACATGCCATGAGACCTTAAGAAACAATGTATTCCCTAACAGGAAAAAAAAAAGAAAACTAAATGGTCTTGTGTGATAATGCCACAACTTGGAACAAAGTAACAGGAGATTAAGTATGGCAACTGACCACAATGAACCCTTGTGTCGAGCTTAGACAAAATTACCTAACTTGGGTAATTTCTAAACCTAAATACTCACAAACAAGTAATTTAAGTGGATCAACACAAACATCCTTCAGATTTTCAGATTTCCAATATTCGCAACACTCTGCTTGCATAATGGAAAAGGCTAAAACTCCTAAATCCTTAAGTCTTACATTCAAAATTATGATTAAAAAACAGGGCACATGTTTTTTATGTAAAAAACAGGGCAGCCAAAATTCTGATCTGTGCTCAGAAACCATTCTTTGTACAACATGAACTTTCTGTTTCTTTATAGGGTAATGAGGCAGCAAAATGTGCATCAAGCACATTTCCTTCATGCTGCAAATCTACCTCCACAGCTAAGGGCAAGTTTCACTAACAATAAAGATTATACACAGATTTTAACAGAACTGAACTTTTCCATATATTCTGTTATTAACCAAATTTGATTTTAAACATACTCCTCTATCAGAATTAAAACTAGTAGCATGAAGATAAATTTTCTCCATCTGCACAGAAACTAATCTTAACTAAAAATTAACTATTGTGGCTATAATAACTTCTAATACAGGAATGCAGAACTTTAACACACAGAGATGCACAAATATGAACATTCTGTTGAAGTATTCTGCCCTTCTTCAGGCAGAAGTGCATTTTTCAATGTGTCTGAACAAATACAAAGCAGCAAATGACAATACAGGCTTGAACACGATACACTTTAAAAATTAGTCCCTTGAAACAGAGCTGCTGTCAGACACTGAAATCACATCTCCCACACACATGAGGATTACAGATTAGCACAGTGGTTCACCTTAAAGAAGACCAAAAGAACAAAAGACTCCTCAACCAAATCTGAGCAATCATTTTCCAAACAAAAAATTCATTTAAGTCCTGAATTCCCTGGACAGAACAGCAAATCCTTAAATCAAACTAAGGCTGCTGGAAAGGCACATCTGAGTACTGGCATCTAGTATTTTTGCATATTTATCTGATGACAGTTCAGAATAACACAAAGGGAGACTTTTTTAAATTCACTTAAAGAAGAAACCTTTAAAATCACTTACATCACCAGCTGAATATTAAAAACAAATGCCTAAAACATACTTGTGTTTTTTCTTTGACTGAAACCATAAATAGGACATCTATTCAAGAGTGCAAAAAGGTTTAGATTTGGTTTAAATGCCAAGTATTGAAAGATTGGGAATTAGATAATTTAATTTCTTTTCACAGCTACTGAATCTAAGCAGAGAAATATATTTTTTCCCAGCTTTGCTTTACTGGACTAGAAGTGCTGGTAAACATACTTTGGAAAAAAACTCTTGAAGACAGACTGCAAAAAGACTTACCTTTTTAAAAACTTTTCCTGATGGCTGGATTTCATCTTCCTCTTTCAGAATTTCACGTGTTCCCAAGAGTTTTTTGTCCTTATATTTCGTTTTAGCATATTTAAAAACTTTGTCGAGTGTATCACACCCAGGATATAAAACTGAAGCCAAGCAATGCAGACTGTTCACTGATCTGTATGCACCCCCAGGCTTGTTATTCACAGGCCTGGCTTTAACCTGCTTGGCTTTTGCTATAGCCTGCTTTGATCCTGAAAGGATGTACCATGGAATGTATGTTACAAGGGAGTACACCAGCACTATGAAGTTTATAAACTGTAAAAGAATAGGGTTGATGTTATGCTTCAACTTCATTTTGGCCGCTTGAGAATGTTACAAGAGACAGTTTGGAAGCATGGATCAGCTAGAGAGGGGTCCAAAAAGATCTGAAAAGAGAAAAGAAAAAAAGAAAAGGTTAGTAGTAAACTATTACTGTTAGCAAAAGTTATTTTTAAACATGCTATTACAATCCATATCCCAGAAGGTGTCTTTATGCAGGAGTTGGAAGTCTGAGCCCCACACACAAATGAAAGCAGATACATGAGGCAGAGCTGTTCCACCCCCCTTCAGCAGGCTGCAGTACAGTGACATTTGCATCACAGGTATTTATCTGAAAGTGTTTTGTGAATATGCAGTTTAAAAGATCCTCTTCAACATCAGAGCACCTCCATGTGCACCTTCACTACGAATCCCTATGACCTCTGACTGTGAACCATCAGCCTCCAAACAAGCCCTAGGAACAAGGCAATGTCACTCTGCACATGGGAACCCCAACCATTAAGGATGTTAAAATGTTTCCCAAGTGTTGGACACACTGGGGCAGCCACCTGAGAGAAGGAAAGCTGTGTATGTGACAGAACTTTGCTGCTTTATTCCCAGGGACTTCCCATCAGTCCTATGATTTCAGTCTCAGAACCAGTATCCAGTGAGCCCACTTGTACCAATAAATATGAGCTAAGCAATATTGGGTAAATACCAGAAAAGAGCTTATAAATATCCCCAAATTCCTAGCAACAGCACAATGAAGAGATGTGTAACTTTTTCCAGAGTCCTTAATGATGCCAGGATATTCACTTTGTCTTTTTTAAAAGCATAATTTACTATATCTAATGACTGCAATAATGATGCAACTTTCTAATGTATTCTACTGTTGAGTCATGAAATTATGCAATCTGTCTAAAAGATTAAAAAGGTAAATCAACAAAATAACTGAAATCCTTATGGAAATCAGGGATGGTTGTCATAATGGCTAAAGATGAATTTCTGCAACAGTCCATGAGCCATTGGCTGAAAAACAGGGCTTTGTATATAATAAACTACAAATGCACTTCACTCAGTAAGCTTTCAAACTTATTGATACAACTTATTAAAAGCAGTATCATAAATCAAGCAACTAATAATGATGTATACATAATCTGCACAGCTTTTGACAATTCTAAATTAATTTTTATTTATGACATTCATTATTCTGTGCTGATATCTTACACTCTTTGACTTTTCCTCCATTAACTCTCTGAAATCCCTAATAAACAGAAATTTGAGTTGAAAAAAGTAATGTTTAAATCATATAAGATCCTTCAGTAGCAATGGAAAGAAGCCTTGCTTCATTAATCCTAGATCTGCAATCCTTTTGGGAATGGATCAATCCGGCATCCTTCACTTCTAGGATGAGATTCATTCCATCTTTCCCTGAAACACAAAACTTCCTAAAACTCCAAGCAAAAATATTTCATGATCATCTTTTTCCCTAACAAGCTGCTGTAATCTCACTGTTAACAAACTGCCAGCAATGATGCAGTGAAAGAACCAAACAACATCAAAGTCTGTTCTGCAGAGCACCCCGAGACACAAACTCAAATAAGCCACAGGAGCTCTTCACAGCAGGAACTTACTGCAACAAGCAGCAGCGGAGGAAAGATTTAAAATATTTTAAAAATTAAATGGAAGTGCATATATTTTAATGTTCAGATCAAAGGCAAAAAGCAATGACAAACAGAAAACAAACCTAAATAGGCTAAAGGGCAAATTCAGTAATCACTTGAAGAGACTTATGTTCTTAGGGTGCCACTGAAGGATACGTAATGAAAATAATCATGATCCAGCCAATCAGCTACTGCAGGCCAGAAAAATTATACTGTTGTTGATAGCAACACAGAACGAGATGTTTAAAAGCCAAATCCAGAGTTCACACAACAAGAGTTTAGTAATTTTTAAAAATTTTTTATGTTGTACTATTATTTTGCCTGGCACAGTTCAGGAGATGAACATCTTTTTTCTCCTTATAAAGCTGGAGAACTACTCTCTGCCTAAAAAGTAGAAACAGAATTTAACCAAACACTGCTACATATGAAAATTAAAGCAACTCATTTAATAACTTTAGGCAAACTGTATTTCAAAGAATTTTAACACACAGTCAAAGCTGTTCAAATAATATTTTCTCTAGGTTTCATAACTTTCCTTGGTTAGAGAGGCACTGAACCCTTCCAGAACAGCAGCCTCCCATTTCATTTTGCAGTTAGTTATCTCAACAGCTTTATTCTTTCCTCAGAAGGAGAGAGGAACCTTTTCCACTATTTCCATGATAACCATGCCAAGGTGCCATGTCAAGTTCCTCTTCTGGCTCACCCTTGCATAATAACGCCCAAACCTGCAAATCTCTGCTTTGAATTGCAAACATAAATTGTGCTTTGCTCACTATTTAAGGCTGCATTGCAAGGAAGGGTCTAAGGAACACTCCAACAGAACAGACTAAAGTGACAGTCTTGCTCAGAAAAGCAAGCATCCTGTTCTAGAACTCTGCTCTGATGTACCTCTCTTAAATTGCTAATTATTTCAGTTATTCCTTCACAAAAGTGAGCCTATTACCAGTCATCTATTGAAAACAGTTTATTTTAAAAATTAAGACAATTTTTTTTCACTAAAAATGTAATATTTTTGAGATTCAAAATTACCTTTTGCAAATGAAGTTTCTTGTCTTACAGGCCGAGTAAGAGTCCATTTTTATCCTTCAAAAATCTTATCACTATGAGATAGCAAACTTCAGCAAGAGAGAGAGTCAAGTGCCAATGTCTTAAGAATTTGGCAATGGATTGAAGACTGTGATATTTACAGAGCATCTATGCTTGTAACTAATTGTAATTACCATTGCAATTGGACATTGGAAAAGTACAATGCCTTTTGGAACAAGAAAGAAAAATATATTCCAGCAGTTTCATTAGCAGAATAGGCTCCAGGACCTTCGTAGGGTGATGGTTCTAAGGAGAGCTGAGCCATGACACCAAGTTCCTGGGTGGCAATATAAAGGCTCCCCCTCTTTCCCTGTGTAACTGAGGAACAGAAGCTGCATTTTAACTCATCATTTTGTTGATTTGTTTGCTATGTTGTTGAAGAGGAAAATACCAGGTAAGCAAAGGAGATGCAGTTTAAACTGCCTTTGTGCCCCACAGATTTATAACTGCCATTCCCAAGACAACATCAAAGTCAGCTAAGTGGATCACTAAACATTCAATTAAAAAATCATTTTGATGAGAGTGTAGAAGCAAAACTGTACCCTGACTTGAGGCTGGAGTGCTAGATGTAAGGCAATTATGTTTTACAGCAAGCAAAACCAATGCAGCTGAACATGACAGTACATTTTGTTTTGGTTTTTATTTTCCTTTTACAAAAGGTCATTTAACCTCCATTAAGAAAACCACTTTTAATGCCAATGTAAAAGAACAACACTTTACATTAAGATACAATGCTTGCTCATGCATTCTTCTCTGTAACAACTATTATTTCAAAATGCTATTTTATTCTATGCTATTTTAAAAACTCAAAATGAAAATACAGTATTAAAAATCAACCTGCAGAACTAATCTAAAAATTGGAAGTTTCAGTGAAATTTTCAAGGTTATATCAAACCGGGAAGTCCTAAAAGGGAAGCAATGTTTGCTGTTTAATATTCTGTCTTTAAAAAATGTAGTACCCAACAAAACCAAAACTTTGAAATGTTTAGTGAAATACTATACATGGTTTTAACAATATGTTGTACTTTTCAATTTTGGAAGTTGATGACTGCTTCTGACTATAAAAAGAGTAAAAGCAAACCCATCATTTTGGGGCAGGGAACAGAAAGCAGAGGACATGATCCTAAGCAGTTTTTGCAAGTGTGAGACTATGGCACAGTGAGAAAGTTCACTGCATTTTCATGTTCTTAGGTAGCTTAATCACTGACAAATAAAAACACATGACATGTGGTAATATTCTAACTCAGTGGTTTGGTCTGCAGATTAGCAGTAGACACTCAGGTTCTTACAGAACATGAGTCCATCCTGGTTTCACATAATCCTGCTGGGGTTTTTGAGGATTCAGTGCTCAGACCCTGACTAGTAATGCAGGAAAGGTTGGGAAGTGAAATCCTGGATGAAAGGGCTGCGAATTTATACAAGAATACAGTTTATAGAAAATCTGCTCAAGCAAAGGGTTCTGGATATGCATAAGAGCTATTCAGTAACATGTCATTCATGTTTAGTCTGGTAGTCACCAAATGGGAAAGAGCAAGACCATAAATTAAGTCTGACACACTTTTTCAACAGCAAAAAGAAGCAGCAACCAGCACACTCATTCATGAGTCTGGAGAAATAAACCAGCACTTTTCAGGACTGATCCTTCTTAATGCATAATCAGTGATTTGGCCTGATATACTACTTATACTAATACTGTTATACCCTTTAGTTTCAGAAGAAAACTTTTGTTAGATGACAAAGAAAAAAATCCTTCAAGGAATGTGTTTACTAATTGACCTGCTTATAGCAATTACATGACAATAAAAGCATGAATTAACAAGAAAAAAAGGAACCTTATGCAACTTCTCATCGTGGCAGATACAGGTTCAAGGGCTGATACAAGATGTTCCAGTCTCAGTTTACTCAACAGGAGCTGTCACAGGCAACTGCATGAAATCTAAAAATGGAAAATTCCCATTAAATACAGCAATTATAAAACACATCCTCCATTTTTTCACTCCTATTTTATAAAAAATAAAACCTTTTTCTTATCTGATACTGCACTGTATCACCTCAGAGAGCCCAGGCCCATTGCATGCAAGTTATTACAAAGCCAGATGTGACCCAGAGCACAGGCACTGCTCAGACCTAAGTCCTGTACAACCAAGGTGGCTGCAGCAGCTCTGGCTGAACTCAGGAGCTCATGGTGCTTGTCTCCCTGAGAAATTCTCACTCCCCAGTGCCTTTCAGTGTACACTGAACCATTCTGTACATTCTACCATGTGGGACAGGAAAAAGACAGACCTATCATTGTGTATCCACCCACACAGAGAATGCACTTCAGCCTGAGCAATAAAATATTCTTGAACATTTTACAAAAGGACTTAATAAAATAGTAATCATTATATTTATTGATTTTGCTCTACTATACATTAAAGTTTTATTTATTGTGCTTTGCAGAAAGAAGTCTTGAAAACCTGTGCCAGCCAATCACATTTAAAATAGGCCAATGTAAACATTTTGTACTTATTACCTTTATGCAAACATTACTATTTACACAGTTCTTAAAGATAATCTTTTCCAGTGTCAGTGGATTAACTATTTGCTGTTTGAGGTGAGCACCCAGGGCGCTCACTGCCCTGGTTTTTGACTTCCATGACTTCACGCATAATAACCAAACTCCAACCCAGAGACTCCAAGATACTCTTGCAAAAAGACACCATTTTGGTCAACAATTTATAGTTGTAGAAATAAATATTAAATTTCTCTTATCGGTGGATCTTGCAAAAAAAATCCCCCTGATTTATTAACATTCACTGTAAGGATAAAAATGTTATACACTGGGTTAGACTTTAACAGACAAAATAGAGTATCTTCATGTACTGCCCAATCTCTTCATTACAGAATAGAAAAATAGGAGTTCTCAAGACAATATAACAAAGCCCTTCATACTTTAAAACTGCACCAAAAAATAGCCTATATTAGTTTACATCTGGACTCAAAAAGTAACATTAACAACCCTGAAGAGGCAGGCTTTTACTACATCTGGAATTCACTCAAGAGCTGTCAGTATTTGCCAGCACTCAGCAAGTAAGTCTTTCTTTTACAAAAAAGAAGAGACCAAAAAGAAAGAAATCCCCATCACTGATTTAAAAATACTCATGTAGTCATCTATATAAACATAAGGCAAACCAAATGTGCACAGACACAACAGCCAATGCTTCACAAGGCAACTCCCTGGACTGTGGAGCAAGGAGGGCCCAAGGCAATGAACAGGGCAGAGGAGAAGCCCAAACATGCACCTACCTAAGGGGAAGGTCTCCTTAGCAAGATGGGTTTAAGGGACAGCTCTATTTGAAAACAGATGCTCTTCATAGGTACAGCAAAAGTGTTTTCACATATTTCTTGAAACAAAGGATAGAAATCCCAGCAAGCCCTACTGAATGCTGGAAATGGATGCTTTGGGTCCCTGGAGAGGAACTGGTCCTCAGTACATCCTCCCAAATTGGAAGCAACAACATCATGGGCACAAGGACACATCTCACCTCCCCAGCCACCCTTCACTGCTTCCCACAGGCCTCTCCTCCCACCACCTCCTGCACTCCCTGGGCTCTGCCCCCCTGGCCCTGCCTGTGGGGGCTGTGCTGCCCCCCTGGCCCTGCCTGTGGGGGCTGTGCTGCTCTCCAGGCCGTCCTGGCAGGCCCCTCTCTCCCAGGCCCTGTGGTTCCCACACCAGTGCACACGCTGTCCTTGTCCACTGCTTGCTGATTTTCCAGCCTCTGACCCCTCCCAGTCTCCCTTTTCCAGGCTGCTGCTGGGTCTCAGCATCTCTTCTAGCACAAGGGAGACCTTCCATGAGCCTGCCAAACATCCCCAGAACCCTCCTCCAGGCAGACCTGGACGCTGTTACAAACAGGAGTGCCTCTCTGCAGTCAGGCTGGGAACAGGTCCGTGGCTCTGTCCCAAAGGACATCTGCTTTCAACAGGGAGGAACAGCACAGCTCAACACTGACCCCCAGGAACCCCCACCCACTGGGAACAAACCCAGCAGGACCTTCCTCAGCAGCTCCACATGACCACACAGGCATGGAACAGCCTCTGCTACAGAGAGAGCTACAAGAGGACTGCATGGCTGTAACACAGGCGCACACTCAGCCAGAGGTTCTCCTGAAACTCTTTCAAGCACACAAGAATGAAAGTAATTCCCACATCAACTGCAGTCCCTGATGTCTCACTCCCAGTCCTGGACAGGAGACAACCTGTCTGTCCCTGGACTCTCCCCTCCCTGCTGCTCCACATTCTGTGAACTGCTGTGGTCTCACACAGAAAGAGGGATGGTGGGACACTAAAATTGCTACTGATTATGTCTCTGTCCTCAAAAGAAAACAGATCTTTAGGATATTAACTGAAGAACACTCTCTGAAAGGACAGGTAGGGCAATTCTGAGCTACCTTGCTCAGATCATCTGCAGCCTCCAGCTGTGACCCAGCGCCAGCACAAGGCTGGGTGAACCCTAAGGCTCTTTAAATGCTTCCCCTCGCTCTGCCAGGGAGCACAAGGCTGGCAGATGGCCAGAGCCAGCACAGCACTCCCAATCCTGCTTCCACAGCTCAACCCACTCAAGGCTTCAGCATAAGCACATCTACAACCCAGCTCCAGTCCTGAGGGAACCTCAGGCACTGCTCTGCAGGAGCGTGGCTCTGAACAGCACAGGGGTATAGTACAAGTCCTAGTAAAAGATCTGTATTGTATTTTAATATCTGTATATAGGCCTTGCCCTGATAAGCCCTGGTTGTTTTTGATGGGCTGCAGCTGTGGCTAGTGAAGATAACTGCGATAAAAGGGGGTGGGCTTGGCCAGTCAGGGAGAGCCTGGAAGGAGCCCTGACTAAGAAGCAGCAACAAGCAGAAGAAGTCTGTGCTGTGAAGAACTGTCCCCAAGAAATTTCTAAAGTCCTGTACCTTCTCAATGATATATGATTGCAACAGTATGGGAATCTAGAAATCAGATAACAACAAGACAGGGGCACGCAGAGCAGCAGGGAACAGGCACCATGACCTGCAACAAACCAGCTCCCAGGTAGGAGTTTGACACACTGCTGGGGCAGCAAAGGGTGTGCATGAACTGCACAGCCCCAGGCTGTGATTTCAGAGTGGCTCAGGCAGATTTAACGCTGGGCTGCTAATAAAAACAGACTGCTCATCTCCAAAAGGTAATTCCACTCTTGCCCTCCACTGTATCAACACACCGGTGCCTGTGTGGCTAGGAGTGAGTCAGATTAGCTTGTTGATCCAGTTTAAGCCCTCTCCTTCTCACGGTGGAATGGTGGATCTTGTGGATTTTCCTTTATATCAACTTGTTTGGAGCCTACCCTGAGTCACTGCAATCACCTAAATCAACAGAAAATTAGCACTACAAAAGATGTTTTCTTCTGCTACGGCAAACTGAGTAACCATGACCTGACAGGAGTTACTGACAAGGCAAAACCCGAGGAGCAGAGGGAAGGCAGGAGCCTGGCAGGGGAGCTGCAGATGAAATCCCACTGGGCTGTGGATGAAGCAGGCTCAGCACAGGGACAGCAGGATGGACACCCTGTGACACGGGTGTCACAGCACTCTGCTCTGGGGATTAACCTGCTACTCTCCTGCTCATCATCTCACTGCTTACTTCTACACAAGAGCTCAGCCTTGGGGGGTTCAAGTGCTACAGGCTTAAATACCTTTAAACTTTGGGTATGGGCTCATACACATCCTATAAACACAAAGGGGTTTAATTTATGTCCTTCACATGTCAATGCTATGTTTGTAAAATTATACTCCAATTTCCTTAGGAAGCAGCCAAAAGGCATGTTATTAGGATTAATAAATTATTGCGTCCTTGTTAAACACCAAGATACTACAAAGGTAGGAATTACATGAACCAAAGAAGTCCATCTACCCTAGAGAGACACTCTCTACAGTATTAACTAAATTTTGATACAAAGGAGGAAGTTTTATTATCTAGAAAATATTCCTTTTCCTCTTGTAGATTAATTTACATCAAGTAGGAAAAAAAAAATCACACCTAGTGTTGGCAGACAACAGGGAGCCAAATGCAGAAACACAGAACTAAACTAGACAGAAGGAACTTCTTCAGGGCACAGAACTGTTCTTTCTCTAAAATAGAGCCTTAGCATATCCAGTTATTCTAAAAAGGTAATGGTAAGTGGGTATTAAAAACTTCAATTTGATATCAACCTCTTTTAGGTACACCCAACCCCTACTGTCTGCAATATCACAGCACACTGCAGGACAGCAAGGTTTGTACATTTCTCCTTCCTAACAAAACAGAGTGACATCTATAAGAAACTGAAAGCTAAAGTGACATCACAAAGCAGACAAACAAAAAGACAAACAGATTTATTTCCCCCACAAAAAAGCTACAGGATTCCAATGCACAGCCTGACTGCACAGGCTACAAGATTGAGTTTAAACCTTTGTTCCAGGTGAAAAATAAAACTAAATCAAAGTGAGTTCAACACTAACAAGCTGCAGGAACAATAATTAAACACTCCTAAAGCTACCTTGCCTTGTAAGGTGAACACCCTTCCAATAAAATCAACTAAAAATGCAAGCCTCGTTGTAACACTGCATCTTAGATTTTTTCTATTTAAAACATTTTAAAACTTATTTTCCTTAAATAAGGGTTTTTTTTAATTTATCCAAGACAGGTTAGATATTTAGTGGATTGACAAACACATCTTTATTAATAAAAACAATAAAACACAGGTCTAATGTGACAACTTTGTCAGCAAACCTGAAAGCGCTTCCCAAAAACAATTGTGCTAAACCCACTTCTTTAAAATCTTGTATGCCAGAACACAATCCAGTGCTGCTCCATCTTTCATCTCCTTCCCCTCCCACTACATACATGACACTTCATGGCAAACAAGTGTCTTAAATCGTTTCAGGCACTTTGCCAGACACTGTCAATACACTGCTTCCATTCCTTTTCACAAGCAATTATTAGAGCATTTAAGAAATGCATTTAGTGTCAAACTAAATTAAATGTTTTCATGTTTGTAACAGAGAAAAGAAGAAACTAATGGGTAAAGTACCTTACTAGTGGAGAAGGCCTCAGAGGAACTTTAGTCTCTGCCAATTCACTGCTAGAGAGAGATGAAACCACCAATTTCCCCAGCATCCTGCTGGATTTTCAAACCACAGACACAAATTAAACGTGGAAGAGTACATAAGCACCACGGCACATACAGTATGAAAAAGTCTGCATAAAAATAAGCCAGAAGCCTCAGCAGTAACCTTTGCCTACTGATTGAGTGGTGGAACAGCTGAGTTATCACTGCCAGCTTATCACTCCAAATTCCTACAGTCATTTTCCGGCTCGTTTAAGTCAATTGCCCTAAGTGCTTCCACTGGGAGGCAGACTCTGCTCTCCATCCCGATCCAAGGGACTCACCAGAATGCCTTCATGTGCTGTTTTCTACTACAAAACACAGCCTAAGATCAGCTCTCCAGTTTCTGGGAAATCTGAAATGCTAAGGCATGAACAGCTCTGGCTTGTTTGCTTCTTAGCAAATAGAACAAAAATAGATGGTCTACTGCCATACATTCAATGTGATTTGTACTGTATCCTAGTCATGTATTCATTAGATCAGAACCAAAAAAATTTAACAAAACAATCCCACATATTTTTAACTGTAAAGGTGCTTTGGGATTTTTTTCTCCAGCAGAAGCTATACATGCAGAAAATTGTTCTTACTTTTAGATAAATTTGAGTTCATGTAGTGCCACAGTAAAAATTATAACCCATTACCCTATATTCATTTTTCAGTTCATTTTGGCCAGGTCTGAAATCTGGTAAGCCTGTATATTTATGTGGTCTTTGCCTTCTTCCTTTAACATTTCTTCTCTATTTGGGATGGGATTTTGTCAGGGATAAGTGTTGACCCTGATGCTGGCTCATTCGCTGGTGTGCAAGGTCAACTCACACACACCAAGATGAGATATTTGATTTCTTTATTCTAGTTTGCACAAAGGAGGGATCCAGGTGTAACCCCACAAAGTCAGCAGAACTTGACACTAGTTACACCTTTTACCAAGGCCATCAGTGTTACAAATACACATAACTAGTACTCAAGCCCCTGTTCACTGGTTACCTCTCTCAGCACTCCTTGCCCATCAGCCCACATGCCCAGCCCTTCTCTGCACTGGGGTCAGGCTCTGATTTCAGTGGGTGCTCATGGGTGGGTGCCCATGAACCCCTGCAGAACCCCCTTTGCCCAGCCACTGCTCAGTCCTGCTGACTCCACTCCTGTGCCCCTGTCCCGACAGCCCTCTCAGCTTGGATTGTGCTCCCCTTCCCTCCAAACACAACATCAGCCAAGCCTACAAGTCTCTACAGGTTTCACAATGCAATTGCTTCACCAGAACTGCCTACCCATAGCTACTAATTAACATCAAAACAACTGCACAGCTCGGCGCAAATCTTGGGGGACTTGATAACCTTACACCAGAAGCTCCTGAAAAACAAGCAGCAGATGAATACTCAGGTAACAAAAGAAATCTGAGAGAACAAAATAGAAGATATAGACTTCACAGGAAAAAGTGTGAAAATTCCAAGTCTTTAGGCAAATTTCTCACGAGAAAAATATCAGATGAACAATACATATAAGAGAATTTTACAATACATTTCAAAGCAACAAGGACATCCGCAGCATGATCTAAGTTATCAAAGTGATAAAGTGGGATGTTTCACCATTTAATTTGAAAGGCTAAATGACATTAGCTGGTGACATTTTTAATACACTTTCTCTTTTGAAGGATAAATACATTCTCAGGTTTCAATTATTTGGAGTTTTGCTAGATTTGGTTTGTTATTTCTTTTTAAACATCATCGTGTCTAGTCATCTACAGATTTACTGTCAAAATAAATGGAATTAAGTGGATCCCACACGAATATCTACTTTTCTCACATCCCATGCTCTCTACTGTAGTGCTCCAAACCCCAGAACAGGAGCAACCCCTCTCCTCTGGCCTGCAATGGAAGTCACAAGTCCTTCAGGAAGGATCACCACTTTATTAAGGAAACACTGCTGCTCCCAACCCACGTGCATGGTTCAGATTGTGTAATCCAACATTCAGTCTTGGTACAATGAAGAAATGCCCCTCAATCCACACAGCAGAAAAACAAAAGAAATGCAATTTATAAAAACCACAGCCCTAGCAGGTCTTGTCTCAAGCCAATACTCACACAGGATTCATTGGGAGTTTCAGAGTTTGTGGACTGAATCTCTTGTAAGGACTAACCAAAACATCTCAAAAGTAGTGCTTCACTCCAGCAGCAATATAAATGCAAAAAATAACCAGTGGAGCTTTTCCTGAGCACAAACACAAAGAGAGAAATGAAATTTGCTCCAAGTTCTGGGAATATGTAATTTTCACTTTTGGTAACTTTACTTCTGCCACAGGTTAAAAACCTATTCTCAAAAGCAGAGTTATCTGCTTCTTAGATTGCTCACAGTGGTGTCTGTGAAACTCCACATCCTAAACACCCAGGTTTACAGATTATTAAGCCTGACTCTTAAACTGGTTTAACAGAAATACTTTGCTTAAGATTTGGAGTATATGTCCAAATGCAACTATTGTCCTGCAATGACCAGAAACTGCCTCCCTCCTAGTATTATTTAGGACCTAATGCTAAAAAATAACTTCACTTATTTAACTTCAGATTTCAAAAAACTCCAACTAAACCAAACCAATTTATAAGGCACCAAAAATGCTGCACACACAATCAGTAGAAATGGGACTTCAGTAAATATTTCCTATGGATACAAGCATAGCCCCATAAACACCAAATTGCTAAAAAGAACTGGAAAGCCTGGAAACCATGAGCAAACCATTGACCAATCAAGCACTTGATGAAATCTGGGGAAAACTACCAAAGATGATTTTGGCTGTTAATGCTTCAGCCTCACTTCATCTAATTATGGTCAGACAGCACATTTTGCATTCAACAAGTTGTGTGGTGACTGATGGCAAGTCACAAAAGGCTGAGCTACAGAAAGACAAGTAGGCTGATTCTCTGCAAACTGCTTTGTGTGGTTTTATTTCTTTTGGCTGCTCTAAAGTTCCAGGAACAGTGGGGAATATGGTACTACAAAATAAAGAAACAGCCAAGGAAAAAGAAAATACTCAAATTCAGTGTTTTCCTAAAGAGCTACTTGATCTAGATTTTATATCTATACTGCTTGGAGAAAAATTACTCTTGTTCAAAATCCAGCACTATAATTTATTTAACCATGGCATAAAGAAGTCTACCCTGCTTATTTGAGTCATCATTCTATTTTCTAGCTTTAGAAATAACAGAGTATCAGGACAACCTCTCTCCATCACACTGGAACAAATATCCTTTTCTCTCTTTTTATCACTCTTCCTTTTGTAAGCAAAGCAAGGCAGGATCAGTCATGAACATGCTCCACAATTGCATAACTCAAAGCAAGCAGGGAACAAGGTCTCATTAAATTAGAAGCCATTTTATTCTCTGAGAAGCAGCATTACACAAGTGTGCTTCTCAGCTCCAAGCTCTTATGTGCCACCCTTAAAAACAAAACATACAAACACAGGTGGTGACAATCAGAGGACAATATCCAGTGCCCACAGATATGTTCAGACTGGGATGAAGGTGAGGAAGGAACTCCTCATCCTCCCAGGAGATCACTCAAGTCAGTGGCTCAGGATCAGTACACAAATACTGCGTAGGTAGAGGGAGGTTTGGGTAGAAGAGATTCCTGTTTTTCTCTTCAGGGAAATCAAACACACCCTTAGACTCTGATTATGTAAACATGACCAAAATTGAGGTACGTGGCTGGGCAGAGCCTTCACTGCTAAGTTTCAAGAGCATTGACCTTTTTAAAAAAGAAAGGTACCACCACCACAAATGGTAGCAACACCATTTGTAAGAATTTTGTGAATATTCTCAGGAAAAATTATTTTGTCTGTCTTATACAGATGTCAGCATTACATTAATACAATCTGACAAGGTGGAAGTCCAGAATAGACTATTAAATATTTCTAGAAGTAGAATATAAATATTTCAAATGTTTCATGAGCTGCTAGCATTTCAAACAAGAGAAATAAATCTTGCTGTTAAAAAAAAAACCCAAAGAATCATGAAATATTAAGCTAATGATGTAATTAAAATACATGCAGTTTCAACCACTGTACTCTTAGAATCTGTTATCTTAGATGTATACACATCTATAGATACACAAAAAAACAAGTCAGGGTAGCAGATGTGTCAGTCCTTTCACAAGCTGACCTGGCCACAACTGCATTTGTGACTGTGTAACACAGGATTTGGGCAGAGGACTATTTTTTTCTTAACTATAACTGATTTTATTAGCAAATTAAAGATTTAATTTTTTTGAGTGTCTGCTTTACCTAGCTTTCCTGATCAAAAACCTTCACCCCCCCTTCCAACATCCACTAACAGCCTTGCCTTGGTGACCTGGACATTCACACATGAGCACACAGCCCTGCTGGGAAGTGGATTTGTACCTTGCTCTTGAAAGTACTGGATGTTACCACATTAAGCCTTTTGTGCAGATTGTAAGAAAAGCAGGTAACAATCTCCACAAGCACCCTCAAGAAAGGTGAAAAAATGAAATCTACCCAGTTTTCAGCACTGCAGAATTGGAAAATATTTTCTATGCATCTCAAAGTTATCCATTAGGAAAAGCATTTCTCTATTCACAGTTTCTCTAGAACAATGCAGTGCAGCAATACTTCATCAGGACAATTAAACTGCAGCTGTAAATGCCTGGAAAGTTCTGTTACCAGGGCTGTACAAGTCATTTGTGGACTTACAATGGGACAGACCAAACCCAGCTTGCCACAAAGATCACCAAGCTCCTGCCTGAGCACTCCTGGGACAGCTGTCTCCCCTGGGTGCCTGCTGCCTTTACCTCTCTTCAGCACTCACCAACAAAAATCCTCACAGAACCTGCAGACAGAAAAAAGCAGATGTTTCTCTACATACCCATTTAAATCCTCCTGCAAGCCATCACCTCCTGCTGCTTCTATTCCCTTCTGCCTTTCTCCATACCCATACACTCAAAGCCAACTACAGATACTTCTTTACCAAACACAAATTATCAACTCATCTGAATTCGGAGTTAACCACAGGTGCTCCACTTTCCAGTTTTTCATGGGTTCTCACAGAATGAGCTCATAAACATTGATTTTAATAATGGTTTGGTGAAACAACTGCAGTCCACACTCAGTTTCACAGACTGTCTTCTCATACTGTCTTAACTTTGGTTGGCAGAAATTTTGCTGTATGTCTGATTAACAGAATTTACATCAGCATGCACATTGATGTATGGCACTGCTCTAACTGTTCAAGCAGCACAGCACCCATGGAAAACCTTCCTGAGGATGGCCAAGCCTTCCCACATGTCTGAGCAGCCATCCTGAACAACATGAGGGATGTTCCATACCCTGTCCTGGAGAGCAGTAAGGCAAAGGCAGAAGTCTTGCCTCTAAAGATGCACAAAAAGCATTTTTACACAGTTTTCAGTATCCTTATGAAGTTATTTCAGGAGAGAACATACTACACACAGGAATGTCACACAGCAAATAGATGGGAATGAAAGTGGCAGTACTGCACTAGTGCCACGCTGATGCTTCAGCTTCTGTAAGTCACTTCTAATCTTCACTATTTTCCCCTTCCAGGTCTCATACTGGTTTCATCAAATAGATACAAGCATTCAAGGTAAGGATATTTTACATAGCTCTAAAACCCAAAGCACTAGATTTCCAGTTTTATAAGGCAATGGGAGATTTGCAGTTTGTTCTTGCTGTTTTCAACATCAACAGTGAAAATCCATAAGAAACTCCAATAATCATCTTCCTTGCTTTTCAGGAAACTCACTGGACTGAGAAGGCAGCTTGTCCCATTTCAGATATGGTAATTAACTAGCACATTTTTGTAATTAATAAGACTTATGAACACTGAGGGAAAGACACTGTCCCAATGCACAGGTGGTGACAAATTGCCACCTCCTCCTTGGGGATTACAGACACCTCAAGTCAGCACCTTGACTTCCCATGAGCTGCAGGCTCACTTATGGAATGAGAGGACACGTGGGTGAGGATTCCTTCCCAGGGATCAGTAAAAGACTCCTGCAAGTTTTGAACTGAGTTGATTCAAACCATTTTGAATTGTGAACAACTTTTCTCTAATTGATTCAGAAGGTAATACGGAATAAGATCGGAGTTTCCTTCAAAGTTGTATTCCTGCCCCCCGGTATTTCAGAACAGTCGTTCAGGAGGTGTGTTTAAGATCTATCCTTGTACACATGGTTTCCTTCAACAGACTCAAAACCATTAGATCCCAAACTACTGAATCCTGAGAGCCCCTCAGGCTTTACTCCATGGCAAGCCCTGATGTAGACCAGGCCCTCAGGAGGAAGAGCAGGTTCTTCCAACTCTAGCTGCATAATTAAGCAAATAAAGTGCTGCCATTTGAGAGCTGCCTAGGACTGGCTTGACTGCTTGCTATACTGCTCCAAGCCTGACATGTAAACCTGCACTGCCAACCCTAAATAAGCTGGCTCACAACCTTCCACTGCAACTGCTCTGTTGGCAGAAAGTAGATAGAGCCATAGGATAATTCAGGTGGAAAAGGACAACAGGGGGACTCTGCTACAACCTCAAGCTCAAAGCAGAGTCAGCTATGAAATCACACCTGCTTTCTCAGGGCTTTACCCAGCTGGATTTTGAAAACTTCCACAGAAGGAGTCTGCAGGAGCTCTCTGGGCTACCAAGTCCCACCACTTGACACACCTCAGGGTGCAAAATGCCTTATGGACACAGACCTCTGTGACTTCAACTCACACCTGCTGTCTCTTATCTTCCCACCACGCACCACTATGAAGAACTTGGCTTCACTCTCTTGAAAACCTTCACACAGGTGCTGGAAAGGCCCCCCAGGCCTATTCTTCTCCAGGCTCAACAATAGGCACAGCTCCTCTACCTCTCCTCACAAAGCAAAAGCTCACAACTCCAGCCAATCTTGGCAGCTGTCCCCTCAACTCACTGCAGTTTATTGACATTTCCCTCGTCCCAGGGAGGGGAGCACAAGTGGATGCTGTATTCTGGACAGGGTCTAACAAGTGCCAAATGGAATGGGATAATTGTCTCACTTGACCCACTGGCTGTGCCCAGCTCACTGCCCACCATGACCCCCGAGCCCTCTCAGCTGGGCTCCCCCAGATCAGGCTGTGCTGGTGCAGGGGTCACTCCTGGCAGGGACAGAGCCAGAAGCCCCCACCCACCCCTGAGGAGCTGCTTAAATGGTAAATTTGCTTAGTAATCGGCAGCAGATGAAACGGATCGAAACTGAAGCCAAGTCCTCTTAGTGTTAATGCACCTTACTTAGTAGGACTAAGTCGCCTCTTAGGGCCATATTCAGATGGCCTAAATTCCACATAAATCCTTCTGCCTCCTATTTCTTATTAGCTGGCTTTCAGGCAGCTCCCCACTCAGTGTCTTATGTAAATTCTCTGAATTGCTTTTCAGAACCACCTAGAATTCTCCGTTGACTGGGAAAAGGGCCTGCAGAGGAATTGAGGCCACCTGAGCCTAGTTTTTAAGGTCCAGTAACACTGCATCAGACTGCATGATTTTTTGGATTTGCCACCATGGCAGCAAGTAGCAGTTGGCTGTCAGGACAGGTTTAGTTACTCTCCCACTGGAACAAGTATTTTAAAAGAAAATGTAGACTGCTAAACAATTCAGGACTCAGTTCTTCCTGGTACTTTCTGGAAATTTAATCCATAGCTGGATTTCCTTTAACAAGAACACTTTATCCATAGTTCTTTTGAATTTTGTCCTGAGCCATGCGCTATGTTTGTTCCAGAAGTCTTGACAATCCATTCAAAAAAATTGGGTCTTTAGTACGACTCAATGGCTCAAACCATTCACTGGTCTACAGAAAGGAAGAATAAAAGCCCTACAATCAGCACTGAATGGGGGCTGGGGAAAACAGTGGCTTAAATGCTCACCAGTTCAGCAGAAGCACACCATGCTTTAAGTCCAACATGAAGACAACTCCGCTAGTTCTTCAGAGATTAACAGTTTTACAATAAACACTATTCTGATTTTCTGAGGTTTCTGGCTAAACCACATCTTGGGTTCTGGGAAGTGTCAGAAGTGAGAAATTGCTCACACCAGCACAGTCAGCTCAACAAGCCCTACTCAGTGTTCTTACACACTCAGGATTCCCCAAGCAAAAGAGATGGAGCAGGGAAGATGGGAACCACCAATAAACATTTCTGAAAAGTGGAACCAGATTCCACACACCACAGTCCTCACACCTCTTTTTAGGCCATTAATGGTGCTTTTATCAAAGCCTCACAGCACTCAGGTGCACAGGCATGGAGAGTCCCTGGTCCACAGCTGTAAGCCAGAGCTCTCTCAAAACATCCCACCTCTGTGAAACATAAAGAATAAAACTGAGGCTGGAATTTACTACCTGCACCCTTACTTGAGTGGAATTGGACATTTGAAGATAGAACAAACATTCAGAACCGAGTGCCAGCTTATTGCAGGTGAAAGAGACTACTGTGGAATTAAGTCAGTGAGCCAAGAGGGACCAGATCCATACCACAGACTGACTTCATTATGAGTTTCAAAATTTTTCATCTCAGACTGACTGAAGTTTGTCAGCCAGCCATCGACACTGAACAAATGTTAAACCTGAACCTACCTCCCGTTCCTAGGGACCAACAATAATAAACATGCTGAACAACTACAAACAAAAACAGGTCTGTAAGTCACAATGAATGGTTTCAGCCATTCCTGAGGTATAAATCTACAGGTCATTCTTGGTAGTTCTTCCCAAGCTTAAAAATGTCTTAACTTTTCAAAGCACACAGAACAAATAGTATGAGAAGTGCTGCAGATAGTAATGAACACAAAGTCTTATGAATGCACCCAGATGATTATCTTCCTCTTAGGACACAGTCAAGACCTGATAACACATCTATTATTTCATGCTTCTGGTTTTTTAGCCCCAGGAAGTAAAAATCATAAGCCACAGTGAATTTTTGCACAATGAGATGGCAATCCACTCTGGAGAAAGACTGTATCAAGAGAAGAATTTAACCAGTCAGAAATCACATTAAGGCTGTTGGTTTCAGTTTATGTTTTTCTTTACATGATGCTTAAAACAATAACAAGACAAAAAAAAAACAAATTTCATGCGAACTAAATTTTTGTATTCTGAGTAAAAATGACTGCCCTTACCCTTAACAGACTTTTTTAAGAAACCAAAATCTTTTACCATTGGTATTACTCTTTTTCATTAATTCTGTACTGGTAACAACACTTTAAAACTAAAGCTACTCAAATACAGGAATTTCAGGTCTGGTGTTATCAAACCCATTTCACAGGCCAAAAAAAAGTGCTAAACTATACAATCTGATACTCCTAAACAAAATGCAGTAATACTTTACAATAAATAAAAGATTACATAGCAGCTGCTGTACATAATTAAATGTTGGGGGGGGGGGGGGAAGGAGGGCTTGTTTCTTCAGTAAGGTAAAAAAAAGTAGTGACCATAAAGTATCTTACAAATATTTTTACTCTGTTACTGCCCTCATTTTCCTGGAGGTTACTGTTTCCTCATTTCCTAGGGATTCTGTATGAGTCCTAAACACCGAACTTCATGCTATTTATGGCACTATCTGCAATAGTATTTTAAGGCGTGCTGCTCTCCCTACGAGTGAAAGGTGTTCCTGTGCCATCCTTTCCGGGCAGGTGCGGGAAGGGAACGCACCTCAGCTTTAAATCCCGCATCAACCCCGGGAAACCGGGACCGCAATCCCGGCCCGCTCCTCCCGCGGCCCTGCCGCGCTCGCATCACCCGCGCCCACCGACCGCACGCCGGGACCGCGGGGCCGTGTTGGGTCCCGGAGCCCGCGGCGGGGACACGGCACACGGCACCGGGCACCTGCCTCCCGCCACCGCCTCGGCCGCCGGAGGCCGAACACAAAGCAGAGCGGAGAGCAAACCCGCGCGTGTTACCGGCTATTATCTCGCTAATGATCCGGAGCGCCGCTCCCGCGGGGGCGACGCCGGTGCGCAGCCGCTGGCCCCGCCGGCAGCCGGGCCCGCGGCAGCCCCGCCGGGCGGCTTCAGCACCCCCGCGGCCCGGATGGCCGCCGCACTCGCCCCCGCGGAGGCGGCGGGACGCCCGGCGGGGCCCCGCACGGCCGGGCGGGAGCGCTCGTGGCGGCGCAGGGCCCCGCAGCCCGCCCCGGCCCGCGGCCCCGCACTCACCGGCCCCGGCCCGGGGACGCCGCGGCGGCACCGCCCGCTCCTCGCACCACCCGTTCCGAGTGCGCGCCCGCGCTCACCCGCGGCCGGGCCGCCCGCCACCGCCGCGCGCGCTCATTCCGTATGCGCCACGGCGCCTCCTGGTTGGCCCGCGCCGAGTGGCGCGCGGGGCCGGGCTCCCGCGGAACGGGGTTACTACAGGTCACCGCGCCGGGGGGCGGGGCCGGCACCGGGGGCCAATGGCTGGCGAGGGGCGGAGCCGCGCAGCAGCGCGTCCGTCCGCGGTCGGCGGTGGGCGGCCCGTGCCCGTACCGGTACCGGTATCCCCCTCACGGAGCCTCCTCATGGCCGCGGGCCCGCCGCTGACCGCCCTGGCCGGGGCGCGGTAAAGAATGCTTTCTGCCACGTGTCCCGGTCAGAGCGACTGACCGCGGCATGAGCGTGCCCCGGAGCCCCCGGCGCGGGTCGCTGTAAGAGCCGGGGCCGCGGCGGGGCCTGAGGCCGCCGTTCGGGCTTTGCCGGCCCTGAGGGTTTTACCGGAGCGTGGCACCGCGGCAGCTGCTGCAGGGCTCCTGGCCTGCATCTCTGCTGGGAGAGATCGGTCATGGCACATCCAGCACATCCACCCTGACCAGACTGGCCTCACCTGGAACGGTTTTGGTCGGTGCTGCTCAAGGCAGGGCTCTCCCTTAACAATTCCTGAGGACCTTTTGTCAATATTGACTCATCCAGGCCCTGCAAATGTTCGCTCAGAATTAGAGGTTTTCGTTTAACCGGTGTAATACAATACTGAAACAAAACAAACGAGCAGCTGCCAAAGAGAAGCGAAACAAACCCAACGAATGTGAAGAAGGTTTCAAAGCCCAGGGGACAGCTCTGGTTCCTGCGGTGCCGGGGTGGCTCCGCGGCGGTGACAGCCACCATTGTCACCAGGGGAGGTTTGTTTGGCTCGCCTGGGGCGGGTCAGGCCCTGGCACGGCAGCACAGGGATGTGAGGGCACGGCACGTGGCAGGGGGAGAGCAGGATTGCCGAGGCATGAGCCGGGACACCGCTGTACCCACAGGCACCAGCAGTGAGTTACTGTGAGCCGGGTGCGAGCTGTGCAGCTGCCACCGCCCCGGCTGGGTCCTGTTCCTGCTGCCCCTCACACAGAGACAGAAACGCTGTTTGCATCTGCAGCCATCTGCGGAGTTACTCGGGTGGCAGAGAATGTGTCTGCTCTTGCTAAAAGCAGATTAACAGGATATATACTTGTAATCCAAAGACCAACTAAGTCAGTCACCTCAGTTACTGGAAAAAACACTTCCAACTGTTTAGAACTGGAACACAGGAGATGGCTGCTGACTGTTTGAAAACATTATCCACAGGAGTTACCTGAACTATAAAGGTCATGAGCTGCTTAAGCAAAAAGGTTGCTACCTGAATTATGGGCAGGAGTGTGGAGACATACTTAAAACAGTTGCACACTCACTGGAAAAAAATGAAAAAGACATGGAAGGAGAAGAAACTCAGTTTTCAAAGATGAAAAATGCAGGCATTTGTGCAACAGAAGGGAATTCAGGCATTGTCTGCCAAAAGATTTACTAATGTTGGTAGAGACAGAGTAAAGTTAATAAATTCGTTGTGAACAGTAGCACAGGGAAAAGTCCTAGATTTGTGTTACACCATCTTTCACATTTCTTCCAAGGCAAGGAAGGTTCAGGATAAAACTACAAAAGTGAGTTGATGTAAAGGAAGATGAGAGATAAAGCACTGGACAGCACAGAGCTCATCTGCTCAGCATCAGATCTCCTGTTGAACCCTCTGCTATTATTTATTTCTGGGTTAGCACCAGCAACTGAGCCATAAAACACCTTGTCAAAAGCCTCACTTTGAGAAATGCTTGGAATCTGTAACTTGAAATTAAATATTATCCTTATTAAACTACAAGATCTGAATACTATCAAGTTGTATTAGAAGGAGTTTTCAAATAAACTTCAACTTCAAATACAGATTTGATGTAAACTTTGTACTTCAGCCTCACCTTTATTACAGGGTGCATCAATTTAAGTTTGCCTGAACTTTTCAGTCATTTGCAATCCAAACACTCACTGTGGAACTGGCTATATTTATTCCAAATAGACACAGCTATTGGCTGTATCCCTAACAGGGTAAATGAGGAGTTGATGGCTCCTGATTCAGCTCAGCATCAGAGGAGAAACAATAACTGCAGCCTACAGTGATAAAGCAACTTCAACTTTACAAACACCTAAGGCTTAAGAAATTATACCTATATACACAAACAACAGCATGCTAATGTAAAGATTCTTATATGTATGCAGTATTTTCACAAGGTTCTTCATAGATTCCTGATGTTTACATACTGTAGAAATAAAGCTTTTTATGATATCAGTGATATTACCACACCTTTTGCTTAAATGTGGATTTTACAGGGCAGGGCTTTGAAAGATACTGGTGTCATGTGTTACTTTGGCACTTTTCTTGCATGAGCCCATGCTGAGTATTCCATGGGGAAACCAAAAAATGTGGGGATAGATGGTACACATAAGAGTCACCAATAAAATCAGGGAATAACATGTTTATAATTGGAAATCTAACCTACACAAGGCACTACACTAGTGACTGGGGGGGACAGTGGCCTTTCCTACACAAGTTGTGCATAACGATGGGTAACTGAATAGTAGCTTATTTATATTTTCATTTAAAAGGCACAAGAGCACAATTAAAGGCAGGAAAGAAGTAGTTTTATCACCCAAGAGCATTCAGGCAGGGAAGGAGTACCTGGGAAAACATGCATGGCTGTTCCTAACCACATTCATGTATTCACAAATTCTTGTTTGCCTTGGTTCTTTTTGATTTCCAGAAGGAGAAGCTCATTAACTATTCTCACGTTCCCTTTCAAAGAGTTTCAGGCATGCAGTCAAGGGGAAAAAAACATTGCCATATGTTTTGTTCAACAACAGAGAATGAATAGCAAGTGGTAAATAGCAGGGAAGATTGCAAGTGATCTTCTGAAAATGCTGATTGGGAAGTACAGTCAACTGACTCATCAGGAAAGAGACCAGCAAGCCAATGTCATAGTTGGCCAATTCTAGCTAATACCCAGGAGGAATTAATAAAAACAAAACCACGAGGCACTGAAAGAGGAGAGTCTGTGAATGGGTAAATGTGTGTGGAAGGTTGGCGTTGATCTTTCATGAACAGGCTGCTGCCCACCTACTCTTGGGAAGAAGCTTGAGGGGGAAAACCCAACAGTGCCACAGATATAACAGATGTGGGAGCTTTTAACTAAAAATCCTTGAAGGCACACAAAATTTAGGAGTACAGGACAGTACCTACGTTTAAAGTAAAATCAAACTGAGTTCTTATGTGAAATAACAGAAACCATTAAAGAAGGGGGGCAAAGTTCATGCTCTCAACAGAATATATTTCAGTGTATGCCTTCAAAACTGTGAAAAATGAATGACTAAAATTACAAAACTGTCTTCATGATTCATTAAATAATTGAGTGCTACAACTCAATACAGTGTTAGTCTAAATTAAATTATTTGTAACTAAAGGTTACATTTTCAAAGTACATTAGAAAGATTACAGTTTGCTTAGAACTTATTTTGCTTTAGTTACAAACAATAACATGTTCAACAAAGGGATTCATATCCATGATCATTTTTAATTAAAGACTCAAACTGCTGTTGTAATAATTTATATTGAAAGATATCCTGTTAGTGTGACATTGGAATGCCCTTTTAAGCATAGAGAGGCTGAGCTACTACTGAAGGGGCAGGTAGAGCCAACTGGGATGCAGGTTCTGGCAGCAAAATCAGCTTGTTGTGTTCCTAAAGTGATCATTCTCACAGCTGTAAATTTTGGGGTGTTGCTTTAAAAGATGGAAAAACATTTCTAGACCAAGCAACACGAGGTTTCAATGCTAAATAGTCCTCATGTACATATCAGTACATTTGACTCATTTTTATCTGTGAAGCTTTTTGTTTCCAAATAAAGAAACAAATGAGTAAGTTGCTAAGATTAAATTGGAAAGCAGCAAACTCTGGCAGCGTGCCCCAATGATTAATTATTTAGTAGAACACTTGGTCATATGGGCATGCCCAGAGCCACTTTTCAGAGAGAGATTGATGACATTAATAATAAGGTGATTGAGGGTATAGTGGAAAATTTATCACCACTTGACACAGGCTCAGCTTTGTTAATGCTTAAAGTACTTCTTTAAATTCCTGGCTTGTATTTTCTCATCCTCCAGCTCTGTTACCAACCCACTGTGATAAATCAGAGTGTCATTCAGGTATTAATGGTAGGATAACCCCACAAACCTGAAATTTCTAATTAGGGGAAAGCATGTAAATGGGTTAAATCTGTAAAACAGGCTGCAAGGCACACTCGGCAACACTGCCACACCCTGGAACTGCCATGCCATGAGAAACTGTGTCACCCACGGAAAATCAGGGGAAGGATTAAAAATAGAATTTATTTCTGCTCCTGAACTTTCTTGCTCAAAAGCTGCCTGTCATTTTCTAGGCCAGTGAAACCTTACAGTGGAGCTGAGTGTCAAAGGCAGCCAAGAGGGATCAAATCATCAAATGGTGTCTCAAACCTGCAGAAAAACATTCATCCCTACAGGCTCCAAGGACAGTGGTATCTAAGAATCTCACAATACAATTGAATCATCAAATAGACCATAAAAACATCCAAGCCCAGACCTAAGTCCATGTCTGAGCCTTCCACACTGTACCCCAGCAGCTGCCCAGACTGGGCTTCCCCATGGATGCGCAGGACATGCTGCAGCCCAGCCCACCACCCCTCCCAGCTTGGTGCAGCACAGGTTTGAGTGTTTCTTCATTCAAGCAGCACTGGCACAGAGTCTTTTTGCTTTTTAGACCACACTAGTAAGACTCAGCAGGTTTGTCTGGATTACCCTGTGTGCACCTGAAACAATTTGAGAAGGGTGGAGAAAAGCCCCTTCTCAGGACAGATCTGCTTTCTTCTGAAATGCTGAATAAATAAACATGGATAACAAGTACTGTTACAGATAGAGGTGGTACATTATAAACTGTAACATGACAATGAGTGGCCAAAACAATCCAAGAGTGTTTTCCTGGTCTACCAGGTGAAGGCTGCAAAGGCTTCCAATAGTTTGCTTTTATTAAATGGGCTTTGTTTAGTCAACTACTGTACAATGTTTTCATAAAATAAATCCACTTTGCTGTCTGAGGCTTCGACCAGAAAACAAACGTGGCCAAGGGTTTCCAAAACAGAAATTTGGGTTCTTGTGCAGAAAGGTTGTTTGGGGTTATTTGAGAAAATTGAGGTAAACTACCACATCTTTGGCAGCCTGAGAAATGCCATGGCTTAGGTGGGTGCCCAAATGTACCCAAGCCACATTCTGGGAGAACATCCTCCAATTATCCTGTCTTCTGTGCAAACCACATTCATGGTGGAACTGCCCCTCACAGCTGGGTGTCTAAAAGCTAAAACTATAAAAAGAAAGATATTGCAATAAGTTCCAGATCTGTTGTGCAAAAACCAACTGTTAATGTTTTGTGACTCACAGACTCTAAGGTGCTGTTAGTCAGTACACTCAGGGAATGACTATTCAAACTTCATTATGATTCATACATAAAGCTGATTTTGAATTTGGGGTTGCTTGCATCCTAATACTTGCATCTGATTTCACTTTGGGATAAAAAATCAGTCACCTGAAATTTAGTCAGCAAAACTTAAGTTCACTGAACAAACTTGGATTTCCTTTGTAGTGCAGGCCAGCAATGCTTCCATAAAAATGTCAAAATAATGGCTTCCAGTGTGTTTTATTAAGGAGGAAACATCTTTCTTCTAGCAGAGATATGGAAAGGAAAAAGCCATTCCAGTTTCAGTAAGCTTAACTAGGGAATTCAAACACCCAGGGCTGTAGCAGGGGGGTCTGATTTGGCAGGCTGAGCTGATCAGGGCCAGGCTGTCTCCTGCTTGGCCCCTGCAGGGCAATGCTTTGTTCTGTTTAGTGCCATTTGCCCATCATCCTTCTGCAGAGCACTCTGGAGACACTGCAGCACATGCAGGAGTGGAGCAGCAGACACGCCAAGCAGAGTGGAGAAAAAAGTGAGCTGTTTCCTGAAAGCCTCACTCAGGACATTTGTACATGTGTTAAATCAGGGATTATTTAGGGGTTTACATGTCCATGGGTTCTTCTGGGAAATGCTGAGCTGAATGTCAGATCTGCTCAATTTTATATTTTCAGTGTTCCTTACTGATTGTACCAGACAGTCCACACAACCTAGTGCTTAAGGGAACCTTCACTCTCCAAATCACTCCTCAGTAATGATAAAATGAGACTCATTTAAGTTTTGGCTGATGGACATACTCCTTGCTTCATTACAATTCCTTAGTGAATCAAAATCTGATATCGGAAACAACAGACTATGAAACAGAGCTTCCCTAGCAGATAAGTTTTATATGTATAAGAAAATAATTGTATGCTAAATAATGGCCTAATTCAGTAATTCAGTAATAGTACTTGCAAAATTCAATACATTTTAAGGCTATCCCACCAAAATACTAGAGAAAGGGATCACTGATTTTAAAAAAATCTAAAATTGAATACTAATATACTTTCATACACTAACATTCCATTCTATACAATGAAAACATATTAGAAAGCATTAGAAACATATAGAACTGAGAACTCACAGTAAAATTACAATCAGAAAATACACAGAAAATAAAAAAGAATATGCATAGGATAAAGGTAGGAGGATTTAAGAATGAGGTCTCATTCAGGATTTCTGAGCTGAAGGTGCAATAATGAAAGTATGATTTTATAATCCTCCTACACCTTGGCATTATTCTGAAGTAAATCTATGAAGGCATAAGTAAGTGAAGGCAGTGTGATCTCTTTGCTGATTAAAGTGATCCAGCACTGATTTCAGATACAGGGTGGTCTGGATTTAGGGAAACTAGGCCAGTGGTAGCTGGGAGCACATGGAGCATTCATCCTCACCTGACACAGGAAAGGTCTAAGGATTGAAGGATTAAGGCAGACAGTTTATGTGTGAGGAAGACTACAACCATGCTTGCTAAACAACACACAGACCATGATCTGCAGCGCTGCAAAATGTTCAGTTCTCAGCTAATGGAACACATGTGTGTCCCTGAAGACACTGCATTCTGCACCTCTTCACCCCTCTGATATTTCAAAGACATGAACTTTCCCAAGAAATGAATGTAGAATATACAGAAATCTGTAAAAATTGGAAACAACAAATGCTTTGTATGTGCTGTGAATATTTTTTGAGGGCTATCTCCTTAATGTTTCACATATGAGATCAAAACCCTGCTACATTTACAGGAGAACACCACAATTCAAAGAAGTCTTTTATTCTGAATAGTGATCCAGCTTGAGCACAAGCAGTGTTTGCTCCTGATGCTGATGCTGGACCTTTCTGGAGACAGCCCACGCCAAGAAGTTCTAACACCAATCTAAATAGCTGTTACCTTTGGCAGGAACACAATGAACATGAATTTCTCCTCATAACAACAAATCCCTCACAAAATACTCTTGGGGCTGGTGTTTGCCAGCCAGGGTAGTTCCTGGGCCAGTGTGCTCAGTAGTGGGTGTGGGCTGTGAGCACTGTGCTCCCGTGCTGTCAGCCAGCACCCCCCCAGCACAGGAACTCAAGGGACCTCCTGCAAACACACATTCTGTGCTTCAGTACAGTAAGATCCCACACACACCAGCTCGGGGAAAACTGAGCATCCTTTAGCTGGAGATCACCCAGTTACTCACTGGAAATTTTTAAAATTGTACCTGCACTTCGCTTAGTGCAATTTGTGTTGCTTTAAAGGCATTTTGTCTCATCTAATTCTCTACTTGAGACAAAAGCTTGGAATTCTAAATCACAGTCATTAGCACAGCTCACCAAGGTCATAATCTCACATAACCTGTTTTGCTCCTGGAAGACAGCTCTGAGGGCTGGACTGCATGCACTGAGTCAGCTCCCTTCTCTTCCAGAATAGGATGTTAACACAGCAGCAGCATTGCTTTTGCTTGAAGTAAGGCATTGCTCTTCACCAGGGGAGGGTTTGGCAATAATTGCTTCTTATATAAACAAGCAGAAATTAATGATGTTTTCTGGACACCTAAATAAAAGTCTTGTTAATTATTTGCAAAGATGTATGGATGTAAAAATCTCAGGTCTGATAAATGTTGAGTATTATACAGTTAAAGTTCTATTTCATCTGTTATGTTTAAAGAATAAAGCAATAGGTTTGTATTATGTGGATGTGTCAGAAATGCCTACAAACTATAGGGCCAGTTTATTGTCCAGTATTCTTAGAATATATTAGAGCAGATTTTTTTCAAGATATTAAGTCTGCAATAGACAAGTAGACTACTCAGCTGACACTGCAATTACTTTGATATAAAGGTAGTGGTGAATAATGAGCGTTGCTGCTGAAAGTAGATTGTGGACTTACAAATCAGTGTGTGAAATCTGGGTACCTTCAGGATAGGATCAGCCAGAAGAAACTGCCAGTAGGTGTTATTTGCTTTGTTCTATCTGAGGCAAACAAAACATGGTACAAACCATTAAGAACTAGTATTTATTAAGAAACTTACTTTATAATGCTTTCAACTCTCCTTACTACTTCCTTATTTGACTTGTGCAAGGGATATCAGATTTTATAGTAATGTTACGTTCCCTCTGACTATCTGAAAGGACAAAACTTCTGGAAAAAAAGATGATTAACAGTTCCATCTTTATTTCTGTACTTAACAGCTTGCAATGCTAATTCATGAAGCCTTTTATACTTCTTTATCATTCCATCCATCCCCTCCTCAGTACCCAGCACTTAAGGTAACAACCAACACCACAGTCATTACACCATGAAAGGAGCAGTTATTTTTTAAGTGAGAAAAAAATCCAGCTTGCAGTTTGATCTTAGAAATTAATTGGTAAAATGCTGCAAACATGATCATGCAGTGTAGAACAGATCTATACCCCATCACTCTTATTTAATAGTTTGATATTATATTTAGTAATGTCTTTTGCCTAGAGGAATACTAAACAGCCACTTTCAATTTTAAGGAATCAAATTATCTCCCAGCCTCCTGAAGACACCACTCCCAAATCTTTTCCAGCCCTCACATCTGTCTTGGGGAAGCACACAGCTTTCCTATGTTCCATTTGCCAGAGAAAAGTACAAAAGAAAAACTAATCTTCACCTAAAAAAATTCCAGCAGATAAGACATTGGTGTTCCTATAAACAAAGTCTGAAATTGTGGCAGTCTTTGAATCCAGAAGGATGATTCTTAGATTTGCCATTAACATTTTTTAATTTTTTCTGTAGTGCAAGTAAAGATTTTTTTTTTTTTAGATTGAGGCTTGCAGTGGGGCCTTCAAGAGACACTTATTGCCTACAGAAGCCAGTTCTCGATTTAGGACATCTATATATATGCTATGGCTATATATAGGAGATTGGCTAACCTAAGTCCCAAAAAAGTCACGTTTGAGGTGCCAGCTGCAGGGTGCCAGCTGTGGCCAGCTGGAAATGCAGGCAGGAGAACTGGCACTGGTATTTCAAGAACATATTGTATTTCAGCAAGAGCTCAACAAAACTGGCACTGGGGAAGGGCAGGACAAAACATGGGTAATCCTCCTGCTGAATCAAATGTTTGGTTTGGAAGCTCTGGCTTTTCCCCTTCTGCAAGAGCTGTAGACATCAAGCACAACTATTTCTGGAGCAGGCTGTAACTCACAGCATCACACAACTCAGCTGCCATAACCCCTCTCTCCATGTCCCCAGTGCTTGTTGTGCTAAGTGGACCACAGCCCTTGATCTCACAGCAGTTGTGCTAGACTAAGATCAAAGTCTAGCAGCAGGAAAATTACCATGTGGGACTCCAGTCACCAGGAAAAGGCCTTTTCATACTTGAAAAACAATGTGCATACTTCTGCTGCCATGTAACAGAAAACATAGTTATGGTGAGATACGCGATGATGAGTAACAAGGATACAGATCACTGGCTCTTGAGTGCATGGAAATGTGTTCACATCATCCAAAATGCTGACAGTGCCAGGATTCATCACTTGCTTTTGGTGACACCTCCCCCTACATGCTTTTATTTAGCTATCATGAGCTAAAATTTCAAAATGTGGCAGTAGAAGCTACTTATGGATGTCCTGAACTGACAAGTTATTCACAGAAAGCCAGATATCTATATAAAAAAATTGGGAAGTTCATGCATGTGTGTCCTGTTTCATCAGCACTACTTGTGGTAACAGCCTCTCTACATAGCAGGATGGTGATCACCTCTCATCAGCTGCATTCCAGGCCCCTTAGCCTGGCCAGGAGGTGGCTGACAGCTCCTGCTCAAATGAGACAAGGAGGAGAGTTAAAACTGAGGCAGTTTCTTCAGGGTTTGGTGGCCCTGAGCAGCTCTTGCTCTTGGTTTTCACTCAGTCCTTTGGTGGGTGATGAGGAGCACAGGACAGTGGGCCTTTGAAGTCATTGGCAGTGGTAATTCTGGGACCTGCAGCCAGTGTTGGCAGGATGACAGCTCTCACTGGGATCAGTGGAGGCACTGCTGCTCCCCAAAGCCAGTTATTTTAAGTCACATCTAAACAAGGAATTATCAGCTTAAGATCAGCCTTTCTCCCCTGCAGGTTCAATTAGATGCAATACTTGGTAACTGAAAGGCAAAAATCACATCCCTCTCACTTGAGCCAGACTGCTCTTGCCTTCAGTGGGTGTTGGCTGCTGCTGAACTGAAGAATTTGCAGCCTGGCCAGAGGTATGTGGGTAAATACCTGGGAGGCTGACATGCCCTGTGTGCCTGTTTACTTCAGCAGAGGCACAGCAGCCTCATTTCAGACACTTCCCTGCATGCCAGTGCCTGACATCCCTGCCTGTGGGAGGGCAGGTGACTCTGCACCTTTTCTTGTACCTGTACCGCCTGCCTGGCACCACCAGGCCACAGTGGTGCTTGTTTGCCTTCTCTCTTACTCATCTCCTGAGCAAAACTAAACCAACGCACCACCAGAAGCTACCACTGGACTCTACACTTCACAGCCTGCTCCATGCATGCTCCTTTCCCTTCTTCCCTCCATACTCTGCATTTGCAGTGGGGATTTGCTGCTCCAGCCATGGTGTGCCTGGTGGCAGCACATCTACACCAGCTGTCTGCATCATTGCCATAATGCAAGCAGAGACTAAAAACCCATTGCAGACAAGGTCTTAGAAACATGAAGGGGCTTGCAATAAGGAAAACAAAACAAAAATGCTCTTAACACATCTGTGGGGGTTTTTTTCCTGTGAAACGTTTTATCAGGTTATGTTTCTTTAATTTATTGCTATGCAATATTATTGCCCATTAAATAAAAAGATTACATACCAAAACAGAAAGACACACTGTATTTACTAACAACCAAATCCCAGCACCTTTCTAGGTTTCCAGACCTAGCTCAGGAAACCTCTTTCTGGGCTGTAGGGCTAAGCAGCAGCCAGGTGCTGACAGACACTAGAGATACCCCTGGGCAGTGATGGCCATCTCCAGAGTGAAAGCAGGCACTGCTTTTCCCAGCATTAAACCCAGCATGAGCAAACCCCCTGCCCCCACAAGTCAGAGCACCTCTGCTAACATCTCTTGGATAAAGACTTCACTCTATATCCAAATACCTCTGGAGCTGAGGTGGCTGCAGATCCAGGGGTGGCTCTCCTGTCCTGCTGAGATCCATGACGCTGCTCCTCAGCTTGCTTGCAGCATTCCTGGCCCACATCTGAGGCTCAGCTCCACCAAGCTTCTCCTGCAGCGTGTGGGGCTCCTGAGAGACCCCAGTCAGCTGCTGTGCCCTCAGCTCTGCTCAGCCCCTTCAGCTCCTCTGGCTATGGCTGCCTCCCCAGCCAGGCTTGTGGAATGATTCAGCTCAGGGAATAAACAAAATGGAGTTTCCTCCCTGGGGCAGAGGCATGAGCAGCAGGTGAGCAGCGAGGATACCAGCACCCTGCTGTCACAGCCCAAGAGTGTCATTACCTTACACCACAGGTAATTAAAGTCAAAATCAGTCACACTGAATCCATTTGTTCAGTCCTCATTTGCTTGCTTTTAGTAGAGGGGAATAATTTGAAAGCAGCTGAAATCATGGCATCAGGTCACCTAACTACACATGGGTTTCAGGTGTGAAGTCACATTTCAGGTGTGTGCTCTTCAAAGTTAAAATAAGAAAACCTCTGTCAGGCCCCTTTTCTAAGTCTTCATGCCTATTTCTTCTGTTGCAAACATTTGTTTGAAATTACTGATAAATCAGGAAATGTTTGGGGTATCTGAGCAGAACAGAAATCCAGGTGAATTTTGTGTATATATACATTTTAAAATGCTCCATTTAATGTTATCAATTTTGCTGTACTAAGTGCAATAGTTTTGAGAATCCAAATATGCACTTCATATGAAAAAATATATCAAGCCTGGGACTGATTATGAGAGTGCTGATGGAACTAATGCACAATTTAAATGAAAAACCCTGCCTTCAGTATTAATTTGATCTGAGCTATTGTGGAGCAATCACAGCCCTCAGATTGCTTTATACTCCAGTAAATTAGACTTAAGTGCTTCATGAGAGAATTAAGAGAACCCAAGATAGGAAAAGCATCATTTAAAATTTGTAAGAGCTATTAGGAGTGGTAATCAGCTACAGAAGGTTCTGCCATTTTATTACATATATGCACACACATGCATGTAGAACTACTTATTTACTCATTAATTAACTTTTTGTATCTCCCATCCATTGTAGCTCATTTGCTGCAATCCCCTAATCTAAAATTAGCGGGGCTATACATCCCTTTTCAAACATTAACCAGACCTGGGAATTATGTTCTAATTCTTGTATTTCAAATGCTCATAAATTATTGAAATAGGAGATGTAGCTGACTGCTGTAGAGAAATCATGTTTTACCTAAGCTCAGACTGTTTTTTAAACAATACTGTTTATTTCAATACCTGATAAATTCAAATATATTGCCAGTGAACACATAATAAAAAGCTATTTTTTTCTGTTGAAAATTTAATTGAAAGTTATCCCAAGTAATAATGAAAGCCCCTAGCAGCACTGGCATCACATCAAAGAGTGCTGGTGCATTACAAAGGCACCTCTGTACTGTTCACGATCATAGAAAAGATTAAGTGATACAAAGAACCGGCTGAGGCTTTTTAACAAATTCTGGCAACGAGGTTACAACTCTGGACAGTGGCCAAGGGTGCAGTTTTCATGTGCAATCAAGGGTATAGCTTAAAGCAGAGAAGGAATCAAATCCTCCTTTGCAGCCAGGGCTGGAGAGGGGACAAGCCAGCGGGTGGCCACAGTGGAGCCCAGGAGCCACAGCTGGGGCCAGTTGTACACTAATACTCCAATTAATTTTCATAGATATTTTTAATGCGAGTGATTAAAGCACAGCTGTCCCTCTGCACTGCCCAATGACAGCTGGTTCTGCCTTCTCCCACATTAAGTAAAGCCAGTCAGTCTGCAGAGCCCACTGAGACCACTTCCCATTGCTGTCAGTGCCGGGCTCAGCCCCAGTCCCACTCCACCCTCTGACGGGGAGCACAGGTGGCTCCAGTGGGACAGCACATGGCAGGGCAATCCAGAGGCCTTGGTAGGACAGGCCAGGCTGGGGAGGCTGTGCCGGACCCTGAATCACCACAGGGCAGAGCAGCCCTCCTGTCAGGAGTGGCAGCAGGCTGAGCAGGAATTGTGAATGAAGCAGAAAACATCATACCCGAGATGGCCTTTGAGGGGCACCTTAAATCTCAGCACACAGCTAAAAGGACACCCTTCCACAAATACCACTCTGCATTAAGCAAAGAAGTTGTATTTATATCAGGAAGGGTCACAGGGGTCCTGCAATATGAATCTTCATTGGAAGCAATATCAGATGTTTTTGATGAAACTGTGTAAAAACTATAATAGCATGTGATTAGCAATTTCACAGGGAAGGGATCAATTTCATGCTTTTCTCTGTATTTCCTAGCTCTTACACACCTGCACTGTGAAATCCTAGACAGCAAACAGCAATACAGTTGAGCAATATTAAAATATCCTTCCAATACTGAAAAGGATACATCATGTATGTTAGCCAAATCTCTAATAATGCCATACAAATATCAAGCAGGTCATTGTTATTATTCAGCTACCACCATGAAGGACTTAAGCCAGATAGTGTAATAAACAGTTTTAGAACTGGTAATTTCCATGCAGGTATCCAAACCAGTAAAGTTTTTTCCCAAAAGTTCAGAGTGCCTGGCTATCATCAAACAAAATCAGGTGAAGAGATTCTTGTAGAAACAAGACATGGGGTTTAGTATTCCAGTTACAAAACAATTAGTTAAACTTTAAAGTAATTTCGTGTTATTACTTTCATACTTTTGGTTTTGTTCTTTTAAGTGGGGATCATTTTCTTGTACTATTTTATTTTACTAATGTAAGTAATGTATCCACTTAATTTTTCCATCTCTTGTAGAATAGAGCATATATGGAGTTTATACCAGATTTTAAAACAAAAATTATTGTCTAAAAGAGGAATCTAGGAGCTCTCCCTTCTATGAAAGTAAATTTCAGCACTCAGAAAAGAAGATCCAAGTTGATGATAGTATCACTTACTAGTTTTACCTCCACTGACAGCATGCTCAGACTGAGATAAGAATCAGAACACTTCACACCCAAGAGTGGTTTTCTTCAGAGGGGAATGAGTTTCTCAAGATACCCCAGGTAGGGCTGCTCGCCCTGCAGCGAGGGTCAGGGTTTCAGCGCTGGATTTTGAGAGACAAGCAAATTCAGAAATACCTTATTCTCTTCTAGTTTTTCCACCAGTGTTTGTACAGACTGTTGTCAGAAGTGGGGCTCCAGATGCCATGGGGGATGCAGCCGTGGCACAGCCCTTCCTGCCGGTGAGTGCCAGCAGGATTTGGGATCTGGCTATAAACTTCCAGCCCTTTGCAGCAGTAGCTACCTGGGAAGCAGAAATCATGCTGTGCCATAGAATTTAACCCAGGCACAGAGGATGAGGGTCCATTCCCAATCCCAAGGCAATCAGTTAATGAACTCTGATTTGTTTATTGCAAAATGGTTAGTCCTTTGTCAACCTGTTCCCTGTTTGCCAACCCACTGTCCTGACTTCTAGACCATGTCTAGACTACTGGGCCAGACCTACTGTTAGCAGGTTAAAAGGATTGAGGACAATTTTCCCTTTTGTATTTGCTTTCACATGCTTCAGGCAAATTGTTGCACCATCAGCACCTGTAAGTGGAATCCTCCTGAGCTGATTATTCCTTGGTAGTAACTTCTCCCAAGGGCACTACAGGTTTTCAAGTCTGAATGCCTCTCTGGTGTGCTTCATGCCCCCAGGGTTTGTGACACTGCTCTGAGGTCCATCATACCTAAGGCTTCTGTTTACATCAGCAGTGCACATTTCTCAATAGTTCCTAAGGCATCTGCACTGCTATGGGACTGTTTGGGTGATGAGAAAATTTGCAGTGCTTTGCTTGCTCTGAAATGTCTGCAAACAACGCACCCAGAAAGGCAAAAAGGTCTTGGGAACACATTCCTGTGAGGTTTGCAGGAGGACCCTGAGTCTGCAAGTCAAACAAGAAACCCACATGATCTTTGAGTCAGACTGGATCAACTCTTTTTCCTCAAGGTGCAGAAATTTCAGCTGACCTGCTGGTGACTCCTCACTTCTGTCTCATTAAAAGTAAAACAAGCTCCACACAAGACCCAGGATAAGACATTGTATAGTGGGAAAGTGAAATCTCAAGTTTTTCTGCTGACTTTGAGACCTTTCCCCTGGCACCATATGTTTCAAAGAAAGAGAAGTTGCTACAGGTCAGTGTATTTCAGCCTTCCCTGCTGTTCCTCTGATTCAAAGCAGATCTGAACTGGCTGCATCAGATATATTTAAAAGAAGAGGCACATTGCTTTGGACTTGTTTCTATAGTGCTTCTTGGGATGGATGCCTTAAAGTCATCAGATATTTGGCCACTGACCAGAATCCAGCACTCAGGGACAGTGGAGATTATGGACATATCTACATTTTTGTTCAGCTTAGGGTTGCACATTTGCACTGAATCTCCCAAGCATAGCAGTAAGAATTAGGTAGGATTAAAGGTAGGATTCCTGATGAGTAAAAACTATAAAACTGAAGGAATAAATTCCTAGGTACAGCTTCACTTCTCACATAGGAATAAGACAACATAGAACTAGAAACAGAGACATTTCTTCCATAGTTGTGTGGGTTCAGTGAGAGCTGTGGATTCCAGTGCCCATCCTGCCTTTTCAACAGCTGTATGATTTTCAGCACACCTCGACTCCTGAAAAAATGACAGCAGCTATTTCATTGTGACCCTGTGTGCTTCCTCTCTCCTGCTCACTGTTTCCAGCTGAAATTTCATCTTCCTTTGCTTCTCCCCAGCTTCCCCCCCGTGCTGTGCCCAGCCTATAGAGCCCCACACCACATATACAGGACAGGCTGCGATTCAAAGGCCGAAAGTTGCTAAAGAGCTTATGCAAGTTAATTACTGTGCCCGTTTAATCCCACCTAATGCAGATTAGTGCTGTCAGCTACTGCAGGGAGAGCAGTTGATGTAACAGGGCTGGCCCTTCCACAGGGAAACCAGAGGAGATGCTGATGCTGAGGAGATGCTGCTGGGAACAGAAATCTCTTGTGCTTCTCCCCAGCTGCTGTAGAATGGAGGAGTTGGGCACAAAGCTGGGCATGAAAACCAGGCAAGTTTAGAAAAGATATCATCCTCCTCATTTCAAGAGGAAATTGTCAGCTTTGACCCCATGTCCCACTTCTGCACCTTGTGATGAAACATTTTCAGTTCCAGCAGACAGATGCACAGAAGACATCCTTGCATCAAGACATAAGCCATGGTGAACTCAAGCCACCAAACCCTACTTACATATCAAACAAAAAATCCTAATACATGTTTCCTTCAAAATGAACATCAAGAGGTCACAGAAAACCATCCAGTTTGAAAGGCCTATTGTCCCTCCAGGCAGGAGAAGATGGAAAGGTGGAGGGAGACCTTCCTGGGAACCTGCACTTCTCTCCACTGGAGTCCAATCTAACAGGATTAATTTACAGCCATTACTCAGGTGAAATGCCCTTTGGCAGCAAGGTGTGTTTATATAGGGGCTGCTTATTCCCTGAAAGAGTGCAAATACTCTGTGTTCTGATGGCTCATCCCAACAATTAATGGCATGTTGTATTTCAGGATTTCAGCTTTTCCTGTTCTGTTCTGCTCTAAAGAGTGAAATAATATGGGTAGTCTTGATTTGTAAGAGGTAGCCAGGAGTACAGCATTTCACCTGACACCTTTGGTAACCCAGCTACACTAACATCCATTTCTCAACCCATGCATTATATGACAGTTAAGCAATTATTTTCCACCTCAGCAGGTTTTACGGTCAAATTACAGATTTTTCTCTTTCTGATTCATGGCTGATAAAACTTTGACTGATGGAAGTAATAATGACAGAATATGTGGTAAGGTGGTCTGCTACTGGCTGAGAGTCAGTGCACGGGACACTAAACTTCATTCAAAAGCCCTTCTTATTCCACATGACTTACAGATGTTGTAAAATTTAATAACTGTTTTTAAAGGAGTATAATCAAGTCTAAATCACATCAATCCTTTGTTTACATTAGAAATCTACGTAATTTGTATTTTGAAAAATTAGATTTTGCAAGCAAAAAAGAGATTAAATGATTAAACATTTCTTTCACAGAATTTTTTTTTCTTTTTGTTGAAGATCAAAAAGCAGTCACATATTTCAGAAGCTTCCAGAGCAGCAATGGTTGTGTTACTTTTCCTGTGCCTTCCTTCCTCCTCCCAGCCTCAGGAATTAAAATCAGGCTATAAAGTCAGAATATTTTTCAGGTGAGACACACAATCAGAAGGAAAGCAGGCAGGGAATAAAGGCATCGGAACAGCAGCACCTTCCAAGCACGGAACACCGGAGGCAGAGCCTGCTTTGGCTCCGCGGAGCCCGAGCCAGCCCCAGCGCCGCAGCTCCGGCAGGAGGAGGAGAAGGAGGAGGAGGAGGAGGAAGAGGACGAGCTCCCTTCCTCCGCTGTCCCCTCTCATGCCCCCGCCTCCCCTTCCTGCTCGGGACGGAGGGACGCAGGGAAGTACTGTGAAGCCGCGCACTGTCGGGCACGACTTCGTCCCTCCGCGTTAGCGTGTGCCTAAATCCTGATATCCAGGGACGGAGCATGGCACCATCCGTCTCCCGCCCCCTGGGGCCGAGCACCGCCCGCTCTCAGCATCCCGGGCCCGGCTCCCCTCGCGGGGCCCTGCCCTCGCGGGGCCCTGCCCTCGCGGGGCCCTGCCCTCGCGGGGCCCTGCCCTCACGGGGCCCTCCCCTCGCGGGGCCCTCCCCTCACGGGGCCCTCCCCTCACGGGGCCCTGCCCTCGCGGGGCCCTGCCCTCGCGGGGCCCTGCCCTCGCGGGGCCCTCCCCTCGCGGGGCCCTGCCCTCGCGGGGCCCTCCCCTCACGGGGCCCTCCCCTCGCGGGGCCCTCCCCTCGCGGGGCCCTCCCCTCACGGGGCCCTCCCCTCGCGGGGCCCTGCCCTCGCGGGGCCCTGCCCTCACGGGGCCGCGGCGCGACGGCGCCACCAGGCGGCCACCGAGCTCCCTGCGCCCGGGCCGCGCAGCTCCGCTCCGCCCCGCGCAGCCCAAGGTTTTTGAAACTTTAAAATTCAATTCTGTGTCACTTTCCAGAAGCACCACTGAAATGAGAAACAGTATAAATTTTAGCAATAAATCCATCACCTGGCTTCCATTCTAACGTGGACCTCAGTGTGTTTTCAAGCACTTACATATCCATATTATTGCATGTAAGACTTAATCTTAAAAGATTTCCCTTGGAAATCACTATAATTCCTCTCTGGAGGAGAGTTTCTGTTCTGTAAATAGGAGAATGCCAGATTTCCAGGTAACACGCCTATTCCCTAGGATTAAATACTGCCTGCTGGCTGCAGGAGGGAAAGGTGAGCCCACTGCTGATTCATGTTAGCCAAGGAAAACTCACAGCCCATGTGACAGGCTCTTGGACTGCTCATTAAATTTCATCTTAGCCATTCCAAAAAGCAATGGGGCTCCATTTGTGCCAGTTGGAAATTTAACTGAAAATTTATTGGACAAACAGGTGTCAGCTGGCCAACAGTTTTAGTTGTAATTACTGTCCAAGATGCAAAGGGATCCAGGCTAGATGTTCACCAAAGTAGGCAACAAGTATTTCTTGATCCCAGAATGCTTCAAGGGAGTCTCTTCCTCTTTGCACTGGAAAAGGCTTTTCTCAAGCTTGTGCTATTTGTAAAACTCAATGTTAGGGTATGAAAAGCAACCACAAAGGATATGGTTCCTCATCTATGGTTCTTACCTTACTTTTTTAAGTGGGTGTATTTCTCAGCATATGACTATATTAAGAAAATCTATTTCATCTTTTTTTCCTCTCCTCATCCTTTTCTGCAGCTCTATTCTGTCTATTAAACTGGGAAAATACAAGGGAATTCTGGGATCTGCACTGTAGGCACTGCTTGAGCAGTCAGCTGCCATGAATTGATACCAACCTTAAGAACCCTCAGCTGAAACACCATCTCCATCCCTCAGGCCACCCAGCTGCCTTCAGAATCCACCACCTGGCTGAGGAGGTAACATCACTCACCTATCACAAGCAATGTGATGGGTGTTGCTGCAGCACCTTGGGAAGCATGAATGTCCAGTTCCTCTCCATCCCTTGTTTTTCTGCATTTCTTGCTTTACAGGTATAACTTGCTTCTTTTTTTTGTATTTCAGCAAAACCAGGATGTGATGTTGATCCATTGATGAACCATGACACACCTCCAATTTACACATGTACACATTTACACATAATGGGGCTACTTCAAAACAATCCAAGGCCACTTTTAACCCATTTTTTCTCTTTACTCTTCTGAGATGCAAGGTGGCATCATTCCATATTAAAAAGCATTTAGCTAGTAACAAAATACAATTAGCCTTTGCCAGTCTTTGGAATTGATAGCTGTCACTACAGCTGTTAGTGCTGCATTAAGCTGCTGTACTTTAAAAAAAAAACAAACAATCAAATCCTATTAAATACATCACTGTTGTCAGGTGGGTGGTTTTCCTCTTCCCAGCAGACAAATGTAATCCATTTTTTACTCCAAGCAGCTGTTTAGCACCCCAGTTGCTAGAGTGAAGCAGAGCCTCTCTTCTAGGGTACTGTTACTAAGATTTGGACTCCATGCAACTTTCACTTAAAATTCAAACCTTTCTTCAAGCCCAGCCCACCCTTGCTGTGGGTCCCTTCTCCCTCAGACCCTCTGGAACCCCACCAGGAACCTGGCTTCAGGTTCTCCTCAGGAGCCTGCAGCAAGCAATCCACCCAGGTTTCTCAGTGTGATGTGAGCACAGCCTGACAGCCAGGCCAATGTGACCCCTCGAGTTCAGCCAGGATCCAACAGCAGTGAATTCCAGTACCTGAATTCCAGTCAGCACAAGCCTCCTTTGGTACAAACCTTTATTATCTCACAGTCCTTGCCACAGCTATCATTGAAACAACTGACATTGATATTTTACAGGTACCATAAAAAGTTACAAAGTGTAAATTACGCTGTGTAGTTCACAGAGTAAAAATACTCGAGGATTGAGTTTCTGTCAAGAGAATTTGGCACAGAGGTGTTCACACATGGGAGAACAGGCAGGAACCTCATCCTGAGTGAGGGAACAGGCAGGAACTTCATCCTGAGCCTGTCAGGCAGGCAGTGTTTGCAGGTTTAGAGGCACAGCTTCTTCTATTGATGGATGGCTGGCTTCACCTGTGGCATGGAAAGGCACAAAGAGAAACACCCCAGGAAGCAGGCAGGCCCCAGGAAGTGTGGCATCCCACCAGGAATGTGAGTGCTGCCCAGCTCTTCCAAGTGCAGCTGGGGCAGGGTGTCACCATTCCTACCTGCTCCTTGCTCTTGCTGTGTCCAGCATGAGCTGCAAATGGAGCCTCTTGCTGCAGCAAACGTGGGCAGCTTCCTCTGCCTGCTGCAGGGCTGGCATTGGTGCCTGTGGTGGCCAAAATGGGTCTGTGGCTCAGGATTGCAGGGCTGCTTTATACATCCACACTAACACAGAGGTAAATATTTCAGATGACAGTATGTCTATCACATGTAGAGACAGAAGTTCTATTTTAAAATAGCCCTGGGTAGACTAGACAATTGGTTAATAAAAGGTAGTTTGGAAGGATCATCATAAGCAATATGCAGTGGTAACTGAACAACAGTAAATATTTGAGTTGTTTGGAGATTTTGTTGGTTTGTTATTTTTTTGTTGGGTTTTTGGTTTTGGGTTTTTTACCATCTCCATTGTTATAAAGCAATGACAGTATCAGTAGCCATAGCAACACAATCCCTACTTGTTCTACCTGAGCCAGTTATGGATGGTACAGAGCCCACAGATAATTTCCTCATGGAATTCAGAGGAAAACCTGTTTATAGGATATATTTTGACCAGATATTGTCCCAAAATCAGTATCCACATATTCTCTAGAAGTTTTGATTAATTTAATCAACAAAAAAACCTTGTTACCTTTCATCTTCAACGCAATGCTAATATTTTTTAATTTACAGCTCGATTTTCTGTATCATTAAGGTAATGGGCAAAGAACAGACTGAGAATGAGAGGAAATATCTCATTAGAGCAGGTGATCTAGGAGAGCACAGTCTAACAGACTCCAAATTCTTCTTTCATGAATAATTCTCACTACTCATCAGTGCAGGTAATAAAGAGTCAAATCCAAAGGAAATTTCACATAACTGGCTAAGACAGAGCAACTGCTCAGGGATCATCACTTTATACAATCCTCAGGACCCTGAGACCTCTTCCCAGGTAACAAACCTGCCATGCCTGACCTTCCTAGAAACATGCCCTTCCAGAGCTGAAGCAGTCCTGACCTTCCTTAAGCTGGTGTCAAACATGCACAGGCACAGTGCTTTCTCTTCTCAAACCCTGCTCCTAAACCCCATTTTTGCTGAATGACAAGATACCACTCAGTATTTTCCATGCACAGAGACCAGACATCTCAACCCAGGGAAAGGTGGGCAAAAAGTGAGGAAGCAAGATGCCTGCACCACAGTGATCATCAGGGATCAGCAAAGGCATGGGAAGAGAGGGCAAGCACACATGGCACCAAGAAAGCTCAGGTAGAAGTGAATTGTGGGCACATTGACAGCAGTCTGTCAGGGAAGAGGGGCTTCTTCAGGCACTGCAAATTCCAGCCCTGGTTTCCAGAGTATTTGTGTCATTGCAGAGAAAATGAGAGCAGGACTCAGTGTTATTTACATCCTGATGACAATAGGATGACAAGAAGGAAGAGCCCTCTTAAGGAAACCAGCTTGTTGCTGGAGGGTTTTTTGGAGCACAAACGTCTGCTCTGTCTGGCAAATACTTGTTTGGCTTTGGGGCGTTGGTTCAGTCGGAGTTCACTCCACAGAAGTCATTTCCACTCTTTTCTATAAACAACTTCCTCTTTCTAAGGATTTCCAGAATTTCTCTGGAACTTTCTTTCCAGAGTTCTACCTTGTTCTCAAAGGCCCAGGTGTGTTTCTCCCTGGAGCCTCCAGCCCATGGAATACACAATGTGTCCAGTACTGCTATTCCTGGAGCACCTCTGTGCCCAGCTGAGCCAACTGCAGATGCCCAGGCTGCCTGACAAGCCCATGCCTGACCTGTCAGAGCACCTCACTGATGTAATTCAGGCACCAAAACTGCTAAAAGCAGAGCAAACTCTTCACTAACATCAGACTGCAAAGTCTGCAGGCAGTCAGAAAGTATGTACAAATACAACAATTTATCTCATAAAAATTCAGTAATATATTAAAATTCTTTCCATACACAATAATCTCCAAGACCCAGGCATTTTCACTGAAAAAGAGTTTGGCTAAGATTTTTTCTTTTCTTTTCTGAGGTGGATCTCCACATTTAGGATAAACCTTTTGTCAAATTCAGGCACCTGGTTTATATACAATGCATCCTCTTAACCTGCTGCACCCTAGAGCTATGCTCACACTGCCTTGGCACTGCAGGTGTGTCACCCTGCAGCAACAGCTTAACACATCCCCACATCTGTCAGTGGGGGAAAAAAGGCATTATCAAGTACAATTTTCCGTGGTGAAATTTCAGAAGTGACTGAACAAACTGGGCTCCACTTCCTTTTGTGCAAGTTCTTGACAAAGGATTATTTTTAATTTGCACAGGATGAAGAGTTCACATGATTCCCTCTTTCTCCTGTCCTGTGCCTGTCATCTCTTCTGAGGTTGAAACTACCAAAGCTGCTTCATCTTCCAAACTTATGATCCAAAGCACAGATTGTCCAGAAAAGTCACATCATTCAGTGCTTCCCACCACCCAGCACACACATGGACACAAAATCTCAACACAGTTCTCCAGTCAGAAGGTTTGCTCTGCTCCATGACTTGGACAAACCATTTTTGCCAATATCCAATTCAGGGCTGAAGGTTCCTATTTATTCTTGAATTCTCATGTAAGTGGTTTACAGTTGCCATCTGCTGAAAACATACACCTTCATTCCTGTGGAAGAGCAGCAGGGGTTTCTGACATTCACAGAAGAACCTGATGTCATGTTTGATAAATGCTGGTAAACCTCTCAACCTCTAATCAAAGACTTTGATTTATGCTTCTGCTACTGATCTCATGCTGGGGCAATTCCCTGTCCTCAAGCTGTGGTAAGAACATCTGTGTGGAGTCACTCACATTTCTGGCACACATGAACCTAAAAGGACAACTCAAAACAGCACTGGCTTCAAGGCTTACATCCCAATGATCCCTCCCTCCACCACCCAAGAATAAGATAAAAATCATTAAATCCTCTAATAATCCCTTCTTAAAAGTATTCCTTACATAAGGATAATTACAGATTGCAAAATATGGATTGCAAGAAAGACATCTTTGAGCAGACACTGTTTCTTTGCATGAGATTTGGAATTACAAATTGCAATTTGCTACTCGAAGATGAGAGATTTATGTGCAGGGATGCCATAATTGCCTTTGTGTTCTTCAAATAATTTCTTTAGTTTCTGTAGATACAATGCATGGAGCTGATCAATCTCTTCAGTGGTGGGGTTCAAGTTCTGTTTTACAGGGATGGGGCTTCCCACTGTAAATCAAACAAAACAGCATTAGCTTCATTGACATCTCTTTTTAAGCAGAAGTAAGAGCTTCACCACAGCTCCCATCCAGATTGCAAAATCACAGCACAGTTTTCTTACCCTGGGGCCTGATCCTGCCTTTCACAGGCCTGAGGCCTTGGGCTGGTTTTTCACTGACTTTTGCTGAAGTTCAGGCAAAATTAATTAACACCCCCACCCCCCAACATTTCAGTTTGGCAGCAGAAGAGCAAATGAGAAGAGTGATAAGCTCTAACCTGAAGAAGCAGTTTACACTTCAAGATACAATCCTATGGGTTATGTGCTGTCTACAAGTTCAACACAGTATTTTAAAAAATGTACTTTCTCACTGTTTTCTGATGTGAATAATAAAACCACTCAGTATGAGGTGTGCTTAAGAGGACATGGTGCCCTCAACCACACTGTCACAGGGACAGGACTGAAGGAAATACTTATTTTCCAATTTATTCAAAATGGATATCACTGCACCAGAAATGTGACCTCAGCCTAGGGAGGGGTAGCATGTAAATCCCCTAAACCCTGTGAGGTGTCTCTGAGCCATCCATTGCCCACAAATGGCACTGGAACCAAAATGTTCCCCAGGCACTGTGCAAAGCTTGCTACCTGCTCCATGGGAAGTGACTCCATGGAAATCCAGAGGGCCTTCTCTTCCACAACAGGCTATGGCTAAAAAGTGGATTGCTAAGAGAAACTTCCCATGATCTCAGTGTCCCTGTGTTGTTCAGTCACCAGATTTTGACAGCTATTCTTGCATTGGAAACACCAACACCTGAACAGACCCAACTGGGATTACAGAGGAAGCCTAGAAAAACAGAGACCTAAAAGCACCCTCAGGACTTTTCCAAAGGCACCTGAAAATTCCTGTTAAGAGATGTTGCCACTTCAGATTGGATGGTGATGATTAAAGGCAAGCCTAGCCAGAACCACAAAGAGCTGAGTCTGCATTTTCCTGCTGCAGCTCCAGCTGCACCAGCTCTCAGGCCTGTGTGGGGCTGAAACTCAGACTTTGCACAGCTGGGGTGGGAACCCATGCCTGGATTGAGCAATACCTTAGAGGGGTGTGGAATCAATATACATACAATACAGGATTTCCAGAGGCAGGACTGGAAACAGCAAACAGCCCCCAATCCCTTCTGCAACAGTCTCTACTCCCAAGAGTGAAGATTTCTTGTGGGATGGAAAACTACACTCATCTCTCTAATATTATGTGCAGCTTTAAGGAACTTGCTTAATTTGATATTTTAGGATTGTTTCTATTTCTGTAAAGCAGTAATTAAAAAAAAAAAAAAGTAAAGGAAAACCAAAAGCACTCATCAAGCCCAAACCACTCAAATTCACAGATCTTGGCTTGGCTGAATGGCTCTTGGATCCATGGCTTCTGAACCAGGACTGGAATCAGCCATACCTGGCCACGTTGGCAGCACAGCTCATCACCCCAGGTGAGCTCACTGCAGCTCTCAGGAGCTGAGGCAATGCTTTCAGAGCCATGTTGAAGCCAAGAACACCCCACACACTTCCAAGGACACAGGGACATTGTGATGGTTCTCAAACATGGGGAAAGATCCACAAAAGGCAAAGGACCTTGTAAGATCTTACAAGTTCTGTTGCAAGACTGGTCTTGCTGATTGTAGCACTCCTGTGCTTTTGTCATGATGAAGAAATGCCTCATAAAATAAGACATTTTAAGCTTCAGAACAGCCCTGGTTTTATCAGCCAAAAAAAAAAAAAAAAAGCAGATTATAGATCTCATCCAATACAGCTCATTCCAAAGATTTGATAACTTTTTGGCTTTAAAATAAGTGGCATTTTTATCCTGCCTGTGAACAATGCAGGCATTAAAAATTAAATATTTTCAAAATATTCAACTGCATGAAGCGATAAAACACAGATCTTCTTGAAATTTAACATAAAAAGAGCTATGTTTTTGTCTTAAACATTTTTATTTGTTTAATACTATAATAAAATCAACCCCATAAAAAGGGAGGGCCACCTTCAAAGTCCTTTGTGGAACACCAGAAAAGCTCAATTTTCTTTAGTTCTTTCAGGTCAGAATCTGGCTAAAAATGATTTATCAAAAAATTTACAGACAGACAGCTATTGCCTTTGCATGAGACCCAGCATCACCTATTTTGTAAAGGTGTGGTTGTCAATAAAACCATGAAAAAATGTTCAGTTCCACACTCCAGTGAGAGTAGATGAGCAGTAATGAAAGCTTTTGGGGAAGAACACTCTCCCAAACTGCCTGTTGATGTGGCATGCACACTCCAATTAAACATGACAGGATCTTTCCAAGGGAAATAGCCAAGAGGGAAGGAAACAAAGCCATCTAAGTGGCAGCCTGCCCAAGGGCTGTGGCACCACAAGGTGTCCTCTCCCTTTCCTCCTGCATCTCTCCCTCTGACCTGATGAGCACCAGCTCAGCACCACACAAACCCTTCCAGCAGCCCTGCTCCAGAGCTCTGCTGTACCTCAGCTGCAGCATCCAACTGTTACTTCTCTGCAGAGCTAAGAAATTAAGCTTCAGAGCTTAAGAAATTAAATTCTGGGCTTCACACAAAACATCAGAACCCACAGCAACAGCTGCAGAGCTGTGGCAGCCCTCTCATAAAAACTGGTGACAACTCTTGGATTTCTTTATGGATTGCCAAGGATAGGAGCCTATGGATAACTGAGAATGAAGAGTAAGATTTGGCCAGAAAAGGGAAAGGAAGATAAAAACTGCCGCCTTTAACTGGGAAGGACAGTAAAGCTCACATACTTGTTTTAGATGTACACTAATTAATTCTGTTAGAACAGATTTATAAATTTACAGATATTAGCAGCACATTGATGAATTTTTAAACATTTGCAAACACATTAGAAAAGGTGCAGGGAACTTACCAACAGTGTGAATAGGTTGCCTGTAAGGTATTAAGCCAAAACTGTATTGGAATACTCCTCTAGCATGAAACAGTGGTAAAGCAAAGCCCATTATCTTTTGCAACTTCTCCTGTACATTCCTGAGCCATGAACCTTTGGGGTTTGCAACCTGCTTGAACAGTTCATTTTCACCAAAGGAAAACACTGGGACCAGATGAGCCCTGTAAAACAAAGAGGACACTGAGAATTTTGCATCAGCCTGCATTTGCACTGCAGTTCACATCAGCAGCATGCAAACAGTTTCACAATAACCAGCACAGAGAGTTTCAGCAGCTTTGGATTTCATCAGCAACAGGCATTCAACTCCTCTCATGTGCAGCAGTTTTTTGGATGCCTTGGCTGGTTGGTGTTTTAAAAAAAAAAGTGATTGGCACACAACTAGCAGCTTGCTTTTGGCAGTATTTAGTTGGTTGGTACCTATTGCAACTTGTGACTGTTTGGAATTATGAAAATGAGTTATTGCATATATCATAAGTATGTCTTTATCCACTACTATTTCAGCAAGTCCACCCTTGTTCCACTTCATTTTTTCCCTTGGCAAGAAGAAAAGCCTCATTGCTAACTTTATAATGCTCCCAGCTGGGTGGCATCAAAACCAGACCTTGGCTTTCCCTTGTGCTTTGACTGGAGTAATGCGTGCCCTTGATTTCAGCACAAAAACCTTGATAAAAACCAGGCACCCTCACAGACACGAGTGCAATGCCAAATTCCTTCTCTGTGTCCAATTCCCAGCCAAACTCTGCTTCCTCTGGACTTCTTAGAAAACAGAAGCCCTAATCCATTATTACCAGAGGTCACATCTTGCCCACAGAAATTACATGAACCCACTTTGGCTCTTGCACAGCCTAATGAATTCTCTTTCAGTTCATGAATTGGCCTGGGAGCAAAGGCACTGCCTAGCTCCTGGACAAACAGCCTGAGTGGATAGAATCAGTGCAGGTAAACCCAGCATTGTATTTAAAACCTTGGCTGGTTTTTGATTCTTCATTTCATTAAAATAGCAGTATTGCAAAAACATTGTCAGGATGAGTATGTGCAGAGCTGTGAATGCCTGAGGAGGATGCACTGAGGACAGAGCTGGCTGGAAGCACTGAGGACTGTCAATATCCACCTGTACAGTAAAAATCAACTGCTTCAACAGCTTCTTTAGCCTGAGGACTCACACTGACTATCATTCCCACATAATGTTCTGACTAGGGTCTGCTCAAAGTTTCTTCCTCTAGTGGATTTATCACCCTGTCACCTGTAAAAGAAATATCATAAAGCCTGGTACTTACTGTGGCTGTGTAAACACTTGACTTTTTACTACAACACTAAGACAAACAGGAACATCTTGTGCTGCAATAGCTGTGGTGCCCTGACACTGTGGGATTTGTTTTAATCTAGTGAAGACTTTTGCAAGATGCTATGTAGGAGGCTGAGACAGAGAAATAAGTAACTTATGATTGTGAAATTAAAGATAAGTTATCTGATTCATCATTTGTTTTGTGTCTGTAGGATTTCTTCACTTTGTATCAGACATTTGTACTACCTTGGACCAAAATGTCTTTTGCAAAAGTGCAGAGGACATTTGCTGACATATTCAGGCCACAATTGACAAGCTCCTAGCTGAGGAACACAGCTTCTCTGTGCTGGCAGCACAGGAGTCAGGGCCAGGGAGCACAGGCCTCTGCACTGCCCCTTCCTTCCTCAGCTGGTATTTGCTGCTGCAGATCATGATGAGCATCAGCAATGTGTGCAGGCACTGGTGGCAGATGGGGCTTCTCATCTGCATCCCACAAGCCTCCCTGGCCCTTTCATTTCCAGCTCAGTTGGAAATTCTCTTCCCATTTTGTTAATTGTTAAAAACAAGACTTCAAAAGCAGAAGCAGTTACTGGCTGCCAAGTCTTTGGGCAAGAGCTCTGTTAGACTTGCACAGTCCCCCGGTCCTGCTGGACAGATGAGCAGGCAGAATTCCTGTGCTTGCCACAGAAGCAGGTGCTTGTGCTGGTGTTTGTAGGAATGACTTGGAGCCTGCTGCTTACATGACCATGGGTGTTGCAGCCCTTAGCCAGTGGGGCAGAGACAGGCACTGCCACCCAGAGGAGGGCGCCAGGCAGCCATGACCCTTTCAGAAAGATGAGACCATCACTGGAGTCTAAGTAAGTGAAGGGGTAAAGGGGCCATTCCTGTGTTTTGTAAGTGTCCCACTCTTGCTGTTATGTGTTGGAGATACTTTTGAAATCAATGTCTGGAGAGGCACAGGTGGATCTGATTTCTCAATCCAAATCAATTTAGATGAGAGATAATCACCACCAACCTTTCTGATATGACAGACCAGACATCTACCAACATACTAATAAAAACAAAAAAAACGTATCTAAATATTCTTCTAATCTTTATGGTTAAAACAAATAAAAGCTAGTGAGTGTTGAGGATCCCACTGAATTAATCAAGAGTTGGACTAAGGACTCATTTAATCAGTAAACTCCTAATTCAAATAAACAAGTATTTTTTCTGGCTACAAATTAGACTCCAATGTTACATTCTGTTGGCACAAAAAAGTCTTTATCAGAATCCTAGTGATATGTGTAAGAAACACCCTAGGAATTTTGGCACAGAACAGTTTCTAGTTTTTTGCACTCTGTGTAAAAGCAGAGAGCCCCTCTTCTCAGAGACCACCTTTTCTCCAGTTAATAGCTTAAAAAGCTCTTACAGATTTCTCAAGACTAGTATTTTTTCTCATTGCTTCACATGTCAATGTTTAATCCTGGGAGCTGTTCAGAAAGTGTACCTGGAACAGAACATTGGTTTCAATATTTCTAATATACAAACCATCTAGACCAGTCCAGAACAAACACAATAACTTATACTGTGTAAATCACTCAAAAGACATTGATACCATCTCTGTTTAGCAACACACTGATGGCTGCTTCATAGTAAAAAGTTATCTAGTTTTTCTTGAGATTTTCACCAAAAATTCCCAGGAATTTAATTCTGCAAATGGCAATCTTCAAAAGTCTTTAGAATAATAGTGAAAACAAATCTCCCTAGACCATAATTCTCAGTGATTTAATGAAACAGAGCCTGGCTATCCAATTTGTTTGTTTGCTTAAAATGATAAGAAAATTCTACCTTAATGTATCTTTAATTTACAGAACAGAAAGCAGAATGTTGGCCCTGCTCAGAAAACCAGCCAAGATTTATTAATAATGTTTCATAATTCTTACTCTTTGCTAGTGTAGGAAACAACTGAAATAAAACAAGATACGCTAACAAAACCTACTGTTACCAATTATGAAAGTCAAAGGGAATTTTCAACACTCCCAGAGTGGATCTAGGTGGACAGATTGGCTCCTGTGCCAGATATTTGATTGATCTTAAGGCACTTAAACTTTTTCAAATTCTCTAATATTATATAATACGAATTATATTTAAGAATCAATCTGTATTCAAAGCAAGCTTCATGGAATACCTACCCATGTTTCAGGGCCATTTTAATAAAGCCCTTCCTCTTGAGGATGTTCAAGGTGAGACTTCCAGGATGTGCATTCAGAGATTCCTCTGCTCCTCCAATGACAATGACAGATGCATGGCCACCTCCTTTATTGCTCAGCACATGGGAGACACTTTCCTTGCTTGCAGAAACCATTCCTTCAGGAGGAAACATTTTAAGAGTGACCACTGGATCTTCATGTACAAGTACAGTGGAATTTACAAATATTTTAAAATAGTTAATTGATGTTTCAAAATGATAACAGCACAGAACAGATTTCAAAGGTTTGGGTCAAGCTCCTTACTCTGGAACAGATTTGTTTTTGGGCATGTGCTTTGATTTCACACTGATGAGTTAAATGTTGTTGCCTATTGCAAGATTTTTGATTCTTCAGGGTCTGCTCTTCTGGCAACTTAACTCCCCCTCAGAGAGCCTCTGTGCCCAAGAACAGGAGGTGAATGGCAGTATACTGCTGAGAGGCAGCAGCTAAAGCTGTACAGCAGGTGCATACAAACACAGGCACAGAGGGGTTAACAGAATGTGTAGAGGACTTGTTAACTTAAATATGGAGCTACAGTGCCAAGAAGATCCCTCCACTCTTTTCACAACTATAAAGCAGCAGCTCCCTCTAAGGCAATGGCATGACAGCATTAGAAGCAGCAGAAAAGACTCACTTCTACCATTCCTAATAACTGCATCAGCTCGTTCTCTAGTAACCAGGCCCAGGCACTCATCAATACTTAGGCTAAAATAGCAGATTATCTGAAGCTTTTCTGGTACTCCTGCAGATATAGATACTTCTAATTGCAGGCACACTGCTGTACAAGACTTTATCATCTCCTTAGATCTTGCTCTGGACTTGATGCTTTAAAAAATCCATTTTCCAACAGACTAGCACCTAATGTTTCAAAGGTTCCTTTTACCCAGAAGCTATGTTTAATTACACTGTGTTGAATTAATATAATCTAAGTGACAATTTAGAGATCAAGTCTAGTTTACATTGTTGGTTATACAGAGCTGGTATCAAAATGCACTTTTGGATGTTCTGCTCCCTATTTGGTCTTTTTACCAATAGGGACATTACAATGTGGATTATAAAAATTTGGGAAGAGAGAGAAGATCTACTTTTGAGAGCTGGCCACCAAGAGGAATAGCTTGCAACTGGAGCAAGTCCAAATTTCAGTAAAAAGCTACATCCATTTGCCTCAAACAGCTTCACAGTCACTGTTACTCTGAAAATGCAGCTGACCTGGGACTCACAAATAATTCAAGCGGTGCTCATTCGAGTCAGCATGCATTTTCCCTGGAAAGGAGAGCAGAAATCACTGCCTTTCCCAGGACAAATGTGTCTCCTGCTGAAGCAGAGCTGCCCTGCATGCAGGGCACTGCTCCATGCTCACACCGCAGCCCAGGGGTGTTGCAGCTGCACTGCCAGAGGCAACAACTGCATGTGCTAGACAAGCAGAGAAAGAATGGGACATGAAACACTGTGCCAGGAGTGTGGCTTTCAGGACATGGAAGATTCTGCAAGTGTTTTATGATTGGAGTGGTGATCTGTAGTACACCAAAGGTCCCCTCTCATTTATCAGCTGCATACCTGTGAAAACTGAGCTCCAATGCTGGCTCTTCTTTAGCGTGCTTTTTACTGCAGCTCTTTCTCATTCTGCAGGTAAATATTTGTTCCCATGGGTCAAGATGCCAAAAACATGTAAATCTGACTTCCAGA